>NC_135782.1:12862549-12991208 GCF_028453695.1 Augochlora pura
AAAAAAACAAACAAAATTTTAGTAATAAAATAATAACTATAATAACATAACATAGTGTAAATAAAATAATAACTAATAAATAGTAATATATACATGAAAACAAATTTTTAGTTTGAAACATTTGGCAGTGAACAGGTTAAGCGAGACACAGCCCGTACACCGTGCGGATAAGGAGCGTGTTTTTTTTCCAACACCCTGTACACACTATATTCTGTGGCGCGGTAATAGGCCAACCGTGTATCGGCACGCGCGCAATTATCCTGCGTGGTGCGCGGCCACGCAGCTTCCCGCGCGTTGCGGAAACCGCCGCGGCGGAAAGCCCAAGCACACGCACAGCTTTTCCAGGCCCCGCGAGTCTTCTGATTTGCCCCCCCGGAATCGAGAGCCTCCAGAGAATCTCTTCCCTGTTCCGTGTTCCGCGCATGGGGACGCTCGCTCGCTCGCGAAGGGGCGAGCGGGGGGGGGGGGGGGGGGGGGGGGATGAACGAGAACGCGGCTTTGAATCTCCTCGGAATTGAATTTACCGCGCGATGGGATTATTGGTGCTCCGCCGCGATCATGCATGGGATTCGGGGCTGATGTCGAGTGCTTTCTTTCTCTTTGCTGTTTTTCTTTCGCTTTCTTCCGCTTCCAACGCGGCTCTCTTTCTTTTCCAATCTCTCTCTCTCTTCCTTTTTTCTTTCCTCTTCTCACGCTTTCTCTGTACTCTCTCTTTTTTTCACTCTCTCTTTCTTTAACTCTCTCTTTGTCTTTTTCTCTGTCTCCGTCTCTTTCTCTCCATGCTTCTCTCTTTCTTTCTCTCTCTTTCTCTGTCTCTTCCTATGACTCTTTTTCTCTCCCTCTTTTTCGCCTTCTCTTCTCCTCTTTCTTCTTCTCCGTCTCTTTTTCTCCGCCTTTCTCTTTTCTCTTCTCACTCTTTTTCTGTCTTCATCTCTCTTTCTCTCTCTCTCTCTCTCTCGACTTCTTCACGAAATTCTTGGCTTCACGAATGCGTCATTGGAGGGGTGGAATGTCCTCAGGGTGCGCTGTCGCGTGAGTTCACGAAGATCGTCGACGTTAGAGCGTCCGATTTTTTTCCGGAAGTTCTTAGTGATTTTTTTATTCCATGCTGGAAACTCGGGGGATGGAGAATGTGGAGGATGTTTTGCTTTTCAATTTTTTGCCGGGTTGAATCGAGGAGGAGGGATGGTTTGTGGAGAATGCTGGTGTTTTCGTCAAGGTATTTTGCGTAAAGGTTTTTTAAGAGGCACCGAGAACGTCCATTGTAGGGTATATGGGACGTCTTTGAGACGTCTCTGACACATCCTTATTTCGAGCATCAATTTTCGGATGTATTTTATATGTTCTTATTTCAGACTTCCATTTTAGGACGTATTTAATATGTTCTTATTTCGGACGTCTATTTTCAGGACATATTTAATACGTCCTTACTTTAGACGTTTGTTTCGAGACGTCTTTAAGACATCCTTTCTTCAAACGTCTATTCCCGGATGTCTTCAAGATGACTTTACTTGAGACTATATTCCGGGATGACTTAAATGCGTCTTTATTTCAGACGCCTCTACGGGGCATCTTTAAGATGTTTTTACTCTGGCTGTCTTTTCCGTGATGCCTTTAGAACGTCCTTATTTCAGACGTCTGCTCTGGGACGTCTTTCAGACATTCTTACCATAAACGTCTGCTCTGAGACGTCTTGGAGACGTCTTTGAGACGTTATTACTATAGACGTCTCTTCCGCGATATCTTTAAAAAAACATCTTTATTTCGGACGTCTGCTTTTGGACATCATTAAGACGTTCTTACTATGGTTAGAACTGTCTCTTCGGAAATGTCTTTAAGACATCCTTATTTCAATTATCTTTTCCAGGGCGTATCTAAGAATTCTTATTTGAGACATTAATCGACGTCTTTTGTAAAACGTTGGATGATGTGTGTTTCAAAACGTCTGCATGATGTCGTAATTCCGACATTAATGCGACGTCTTTTACAGACGTCTCTAAAACGTCTTTAATATGTATATTCCGGAACGTCTTTTAGACATCTTATTTTGGACGTTCATTGATTTCTTATTTCAAACATTTGACGTCGTGTGTTACAAGATATCTTTAAGACGTTTTAATTAAAACATTAGAGAGACGCCTGTTTGGGACATCTTTAAGTCGTCTTTAGGATGTTTATTCCGAGACGACTTTTTACGTCTTATTTCAAACGTTGAAACGAGGTCTGATTTAAAATTTGTATTGTATTTTAAACATCATTATAGACGTCTGTAAGACGACTCAAAACATTCCTAATGTTATACGAACGTCCTGTGAATATCCCACGAACGTCTTCCTAGCGTCTTACGTTACAGAACTGAAAATCGATTCAGTTACCGTGCACAATAAATAAATTACTGCAATTTAAACTAAAATCGAACCTTCATATAAACAATCGCTGTTTCAATTTCTCAATAATCTTTGTAGATCTCACCAAATACAATTAATATTGCGATATCTTACCTAAAATGATTTAATTTACCAAATATCAATTTCCATTCGTTTTGTATATTCTCTCATGCTTTTCCGTAAACTTTAAAAACAATTTCACGATTACCATGTAAAAAAGAAAATTGAGACAATATTTAGCATTATTTAAAAAAATTCTCGTCCCTTGTATGTTTAATATTAACAAATGAGCAGTCGATTGAAATTGACTGATAAAATTCGTTACTTCACTTTCGAATATCTTTGTAGTTCTACGATAAATATAAAGTTGATAATGCTTGAGAAATAAACAAAAGGGACAGGAATTGGTTGGCCCACAGTAATTGGCTCCGCTACCCTATACATCTTAGTTTCTCCGCGACGTCGCGGAATAATCAAGCCTCGGCGAGGATAGAGAGAAAGACAGAGAGAGAGCGAGAGAAAGAGAGAGTAAGAGAGAAAAAAGTGGGAACGGACGGGGTGGGGATTTCTAGAGCGTTTTATGGAAAAAGAACGGATAAAAATCGTATTCCAGAGACGAGCCGCGCCGCGACGCGGATCTTCTTCGTTTTTTCCATCTCTTCCCGTCCTTTTTTCATCGTTTTCTGATTGCACGACAGCGGCGGCCAGATTGGAAAAAATAATACGGAGTGAATAAATGGGACACGCTAACGAACGATCCATAGACTTCATCGCAAAAGCCTTCTCCTGTGTAGGCAGCCTGTGCTCCACTGAATAATAACTAATAAATAATAAACGGCGGCGTCGACAAAGGACGTCTTTAAACTATTTTATTTGCTCGCCTGTTCGTTACGCGAAATTCGAGCGGCGTACAACTGCTCGGAGGAACACAAGCTTGTTATTACTATAGTAATATTATACTATGCTATGCTTTCCTGTGCTATGCTATGATATGATATGCTATGCTATATTAAGCTTTTCATTTTATTATTGTCCTTTACTATACATTTCCATAATATACGATATACTATACTATACTACGCTATGCTATAATATACTGTATTGTATTATAATATACGATATACTATACTGTGCCATGCTACATTATGCCTTTTATTTTATTATTACGCCTTGCTCTACATTTCCGTAATATATGATATACTATACTATACTTCGCTATGTTACACTATACTGTATTATATTATAATATACGATATACTTTACTGTGCTATACTATGCCATAATATACCATACGATATATTATACGATGCTGTATTATATTATAATATACCGTAATACAGTATACTATATAGTATACTATGCTATGCTATCCTATGCAATGCTATACTTTATCATAATATACCATAATATACTATACTATATACTTTATTATGCTATTCTATACCTATACTGTACTGTAGACTATATTCTACACTATACCACACTATACTAAATATTATATACTATACACTATACTATACTTTATACCATACTACACTCAATATTGTACACCATACCACACTATACTCAATATTATATGTATACTATACAGTATACTATACTTTACACCATACTACACTCAATATTATACACTATACACTATACTATACTGTATACTATGTACCATACGCTATACTAGTATGGACAATATATTGTACTCTACCGTATACTATGTTATACTATACTATACTTAAAATTTTGAGTCAATTGTTCAAAGTTGTTTTTGAGACACAATGGACACCGTCCTAAAAAACGCAGTTTTGAGAGAAACGTTCTTAAAGCTTAGTATATCGATGATAATACAGATAGTCAATCAAACAACCATAACCTTATTAATATTACTTCTAAATACATTCAAAAAGCAAAAATTTCTTTCTTCAAAAGTTCTTCCTGAAATATCCCTTTAAAACTCAAACGATCCCATAAGTTTTCTGACGAATCTACAACATTTTTAAATTGCGAACGTATAAATAAATTCTAAAACATTATGGTTCTCCTTGTCCTTTTAACTGATGACATATTTTCTAGTATATATATCTTATATTTTAAAAATAATAAATAATACTTTCATTGTCAAGATTTCATTTTGAGTCGTTCGCAACCCTTCGATGTCACTTACGCCACAGAAGCGTGTCGCTCTAGGAACATACTTCCGTTAAATATATTTACAACTTAAATTTCCTCGAAATAATTTCTTTTCTTTTATTCTTGAATTGTAACTAATATGTGTTCATTGCTCCCGCGTTTCGTAATCGGCGAGGAACCGCGTTCTCTGGACGCGTTCGCGACGCGAGGACGTTTTCAGTAGTGAACGTCAAATCCTTGGCGAAATTCGCACCCTCCAGCCGTAGACGGTTTTCGAAAACACTCTCCCCGATATCGCGGGTGTCACGATGCAATCCGGCCCGCCGTCGAACTGTGCAACATAAAGCCTGCAATATCACAGAATGCTTCTCTCCTCGAGCACCGAGCCGAGCGCTAAACGCACCCTCGCTCACTCAGCATCCCCAAAATATTCTCGTTCGACCGTGCAAAAAAAAAGGAAGGAGAAGAGAACGCCGGAAGAGCGAAGCGTTTCCGCACCTCGAGCAAGATCAAACTTTCCTCGTCCCGATCGCAACTTTTTTTTTCCACCGCCGAGAAGATTCTCGCCCCGCTTGTACACCCTCGGCGACGTTGTCGCGGGCAATGGGAAAGCGAGAAGTCGAGTGGCTGGGCCCCATTAATCGAAGCGGCGCACAGTGGACCCGAACGCAGAAATGTTGGACAAGCTTTGATAAGAAATTATATTTAAAATGGTATTTCAAAAATGATATTTAAGATACAGGATATGGGGTAGATAGAGTAGGCCCAATATATGCGTCGGTACTATTTTATGGGCCTGATTCAATTTCTGTACTTGTATTGTCCATGGTATGTTCTCTTGCCTTGGTATTTGCTCTAATGTCTCGGTCTGTTTTACTACCTGGGTCTGTTCCAATATTTGGGACTAGACTGTTTCAATATCTAGGACTGGACTGGACTGTTTCAATATCTGGGACTGCACTGGACTGTTTCAATATCTGGGACTGCACTGGACTGTTTCAATATCTGGGACTGTTTCAATATCTGGGACTGTTTCAATATCTGGAACTGTTTCAATATCTGGGACTGTTTCAATATCTGGGACTGTTCCAATATCTGGGACTGTTCCAATATCTGGGACTGTTTCAATATCTGGAACTGTTTCAATATCTAGGACTGTTCCAATATCTGGAACTGTTTCAAAGGGTTAATATTTACAAATTTATATAATAATATTGAAGCCTGTAGTACAATTTAACACATTTATCTCAATAATAGATAACAAATTAAGGGTTACTATGGCAACCGATTCACAGGCTACCGATCGGGGGGGAAAGCCGATTTATAGGTTATCGGTCGATAAAGTGTTAAAACTGATCGTAAAATGACAGTTGTAAACAAAATTACACGGAATTTGTTTCTGAAGCAACCTAGAGGTATTGATTACCAAATCGTAAAAGAAAAAGAATCTATTATTGAAAGAAGAATAACGAAACAAACATAACGTTATCTACAAACCGAAATTACTTCCTTGCCTTCCCAAGAGTTAACCCTTTGTACTCGAGTGGTGACTCTAAGGCACCACTAAAATTATTCCATTTCATTCGAAAATAATTATTGCAACAATAAGGTTTAGATTTAAAAAATTGCTAAGTGGTAAAACTGTTGGTAGGAGTCACACGAATAAATTTTGTATGCATAAAAATTTATTTTGTTAAATAGAATGGAAATACCACGAACCAGAAAAATTATTTCGAATTTACAATTAAAATGGCTCCGAGTGCAAAGGATTAAAAGTAGTGACCACGTGTTCCTAGATGTTTTACAGTGTTCTACTTTGCCGACGAGTTAGGAATGGGGGTAGCGCCGCGGCTCGTGGGCCGCCAGTCTCTCCGTCTCCGACCTATCGGATTCGCGGCTCCTATCGACGGTTCACGCGGAGCGGAACGGGACGGACCGCGTATCGGTTCGGAGCATAGCGCGCGGCCCCGGTCCGGCAACAGCGACGTCGAGCGCCGGGATTAAGTCACGAGCAGTAATTATGAACGATAGCAGGGGGAGAGAGAGGATATATAATTGTGATTGATGGAGAGACGTGGGGGGACGGGGCGGGCCGGGGCGGAGGGAGGTGACTTCCTTTTAATCTTGAAGCTAACCCTTTCTCGTTCATCCATCGCCGCTTCTGCCGGGCCGTCGCGTCGACGCGCGGCTTTATTACCTTCAACCGGGGTTTTCCGGAAAAGGAGCTCCGTCCGCGAACCAATCGGCGATCATCGGCCTACGTCGGCCATCTTCGACACATGTTCTTACCATTTTATTTTCGCGTTTTTGTTGGCTCTCGCGAGTCACACGTTTACGAAAAATAATTGATATATTATAGAGAATTTAAAAATTAAAAAGACAATTTTTTAAGTCAAGAGGCGATAGTTTCATTGTCTTTTTATTTGTAAATTTTTGCAAAATTGCCTTCTTTGTTTTTATATTATAAAGTTATTTATGCAGTTTGAGGTAATTTTAAAAATGATTGGGGTTATAGCAACGCGATTAAAAGGGGTGTCTTTTGAACTATGACGGAAAGAAATTGTTAAGAAATATTATAAACAATGCTGAATCGTCATAGATATATTTTTGTTATATATGTCCACCGCTTAAGTATTAAACACATAACTTCTACAAGATTATAGAAACCAAACGTGCCTAAATGGGGTGCCTTTTAAAATATATTGTAGAAAAATCATTTATAATATTATAAATAATCCAAAAAGAATAGGATCCCACTTTTTGACAAAATCCCCGTTGCTTAATAAAATTCGTGAATTACAAATGTATGGAACGGTAAAAAATTACAGTAAAAGCAAGATGCTAATTACTCAAGAAGCAAAAACTTTGACTTTCGACAAATTTTATCGATATCTCAACTGCTATAACTTCGTTAAAAATAATCATAAAAAATTATCATGAGTTCGTTTTAAAACTCGAAGCATCTACTTGTGTTAAGTATCTTCTATTTTATAGGCAAGTTTCTCGCTACCATCTGGCATTAAATTTTGTTTAATTTACTTTATTTTAAATAATTTAAAAAGCAATCTACCAATAATTGAATAAATTAACAATCTATAAAGGAATCTACCAGTAATAAATAAGTAAATGAATAGTAAAGAAAGAAGTCTACCATCAATTAAATCAATCAAACAAATGTATAGTGACTAAGGTAATTAACCAGTAATTAAACAAATACATAATTAATAAACTAATGTAGTATAATGAAAGTGTGTAGAGACAAATGTTTGTAGAATGAGACGAATGAGTATGAATGTGTATGAGTGTTATTAAAAGAAAGCGAAAAGGATGAATATGTGTACGAGAGATAGAGAGAGACCGGAAGAAGATGAGCGATTTTGCAAAAGAGAAGCGCATTGAATGTTGAACGATCCTAGAGGTTTGAAGCTTTAAGAGATTCTGTGTAAATTTCCTGCTTTGGCGAAAGACCTGCTTTAATGTAATAGTTTATATCACACTAATTAATCAAAACACATGTTAATGTAAATCAGGAAATTAATATCTTAAAAAGTGTGCACTCGTTAGCATCTGAAAAATGTATATAAAATAAAACATTGCATTTGTCATTATTAATTAATTAATATTTGTACCTGTCATCTTGAAACTATTATTAAATCCTTTACATTAAACTTTTTATTAAATTTCGTGGAATATTTTCCTTTTTACAAATTTTTAGTCACTTTTCGAACAAAGATGAACGCTGTTGCATCGTGATCCAGTGAAATGATCGAAATCAAACATGGACGCCGCGACGCGCCGCCATATTGGTTACCGGACTCCGACGCCATTGAGTCGCTATTAACGTTAAGTGAAAAATGACGAGCAACATTTAAA
Organism: Augochlora pura; assembly: GCF_028453695.1. Taxonomy (NCBI): domain Eukaryota; kingdom Metazoa; phylum Arthropoda; class Insecta; order Hymenoptera; family Halictidae; genus Augochlora; species Augochlora pura. The sequence goes on from NC_135782.1 coordinate 12,870,934, forward strand.
GTCAAACCGTTATAATAGCGGCCTGTCTACCGATCCGGCCAATAATTACCAACCGTAAATGAAATACTAGTTTCTAGTTAACCCTTTAGCCACCAATGTCGATATTGTTTTGCGATATCAGGACCGCGTACCTTATTCAGGCAGTTGCAGACCTGTAATTGTTATTGTCTACGAAATAACGGAATAAATTGTACATGACTATATTAAAGTAACGTAATGAAATAGTTGTATATAAAATAATTAAATTAAACAAGGTAACATAATTGAATTCATTTAAAATTTATACAATTTATGTAAAACTTATATAGTTTCTATAATTTATCGAGTGCATATACGAAATTATATTACTTACCAATGAAATTTTATGTAATTCGTACAAAATTCATGCAATTTATACAATTAAATTTAATTTAACATTAATATAATTTATGCATTTATGCAAATTTGTGCAATTAAATTGTCCTCCACAAATTTTGCATAAACTGTACAAATCTTAAGTTATTTCACACAAATAATACAAAATATTCCAAAATAATATAAATTCATCTGACATAACCTCGATACATCAATACACATACATAACCTCAATTTACCAAACCTCACACAAAAATTGTTAACAAAAAGAACGTCGCACAATTGTTATTTCTGTTATTTCACAATTGTTGTTCCTTCAACGATTAAAAAAACATTTAGCAACTTTTGGTCCAACGAAATCGGCGGTGAAATCCGGCAACACCGCGGACAAGACATCGACGCGCAGCGGAATGGTTCTGCGAGATCGAGGGTCAAATATATCTGGCTTTTAATCCGACCTTTGTCAAATTCGCCGGAGAATCGGGTATTTCCGGGAGGACGGAAGAGCGTGTCCGCGGTCCTCCGTCCTGTTTCGTTAATATTTAATTTGACCCACTTCCGCTTCCCTGGAAGCGCGGCGGCGCGCGACGATCCTAAGCGCGCTGGTCAGATAGGTCAAGTTTACGAGATGTACCCCAATTCTCGGCAAACCCTTCCCGCTTAGCCGAAACACGCCGCGGTCTTCTGTTTTGCTTTCGGTGGGGTCCTCTCTTCCTCTTGTTTCCACGCCTCCGCTCTTCGCCCTCTGACGCACAAAGAGAGAGAGAGACCCTTCCCGCGTGGCAGCGCGCAGTTTTCGACCTCACCCTGCCAAAATACCGTCGTCTGCACGGAATGCTTCCCAACAGCATCGAGGACATGTTAATGCGACCACCCTCAACCCCTCGTCGGCCCTCGCTGATCACCGTCGATGGTACATGCTCGTTCATCGACGGTGGACCGACGACAAATGTCGCCGGACTTCCTTAAAAAGTTCTCAGATAGTTTATTTATTGTTTTTCATAGTTTATTTATTATGCTATGTATTATATCTGTTATACTATTTATTGTATCATTTGTTATGTTATTTATTATGTCGTTTCTTATATTATTTATTACGTCATTTATTATATCATTTATAATTCTTATCTTTATCAAAATTATTATTGGGTTGGCAATTAAATGATTGCGGATTTTGTTAAGAGATGGCCTTACCTCATTCTTTTGTTTTATCAACGTGTTCAAAGTAATTAAGTTATATTGTTTTCTTACTGTTTCTTGCTTTCATCTTCAATTTAGTAAGAAAATTGTATCGATTAGTTATTTAGTTTAGTTTTTATTACATTTTGAAGAAGGAAGGGCAAGGCGCGCGTTTCAGACATATTTTATTACATTATTTCGAAAAAATCAAGCTTCACAAGCAGGATTTTTATGTTATATATACAGTATATTAAAATGAAGCCTTGAAAGAAAGGCAGTGTCAAAATTGATTTGTCTAATTGAATAAACTTATATTTTTAAGCAAAACAATTGAATTTTCCTTCTTATTTTAAATCAGCAATTACTTAGTTGCCAACCCAGTAATATTATTATTATTATTATTAACAATTATTATTTCTATCGACATTATTAATAGTATTATTATTATTTACAATTATTATTTTTATCAATATTATTAATATCGTTATTATTATTTACAATTATTATTTTTATCAATATTGTTAATATTGTTATTATTTACAATTATTATTTTTGTCAATATTATTATTGACTATTGTTGCACTTGTATTATTTATTATATTATTCATTCATTTTTGCGAAACGAGTACGATTTTGGTAATCTAAAAATATTAGATCCAGTAGAGCGTTTGGAATTCAGGGCTGACGCAGATTTAAGTCGCACTTAACACCGGACTAAGTCAAACCTAATGCAGACCTAAACGTGATCTAACCTATATCTATTGGCTTAGTATCTTAAAACGTACAGTCAAACGGTGGATACCAACTGTAAGATGCTAGAGGATCTTAAGGAGCCGTTTATAAGTTTGACCTAACCGAGAGCTAATCGAGACATAATCAAAAACTAAACAGACCTAATCAAAACTTAAGTAACGTTTGCAACGTTTCAATATTGATGCTTCTTAAAATTGGATTATGACAAGATTATGTTACGCGAACAGTATCGAGTTGCTAACGCAGACTTATCACAAACCTAACCTAAACCTAACCTAGTGGATTAGTACATTAAAGCGTTGGCATAAGCTTGGCATAATCTGCGGGAAATACATCGGTACGTTGGTATAGTGGTGTAAGATGCTAGGGGGTCTTAATGGTGCGTTTATAATCGAGACCTAAACGAAACCTAATCAAGGCCTAATATAGACATAATCCAGAACTAAACTATGCCTAATCAAAACTTAGGACACGTTTATAACGTTTGCATATTGATACTTCTTAAAATTGGGTTAAGTGCAGGTGTGCAAAAAGTATCAGATTAGTAATGCAGACCTAACCCATACCTAACCTAATGGATTAGTACCTTAAAACATGGACATAATCTTGACATAATCTTCGGATAACCTATCGGTACATTCGTACAGTTGTGTAAGTTGCTAAGGGCTTTTAATAGTGTCTTTATAATTGAGGCCTAATCTAGGCGTAACCGAGACCTAATTAAGACCTGACCCGAATTTATGTTTAAGTATTGGCAAACTTAAGTATTAGATACTTATAAGGGTTGAATATTTGTTGTTATTATAAATTAGGTTAAGCGTAGATAAGTCGAAAGTGTCAGAACCGAAAAACTATTATTTCATTAATAAATAATGAAGACCTAACATTGACCTAACTTAGACCTAACTTAGGCCTAATCAATTGGCCAATCATTCCAATTTATTTTTGATTCTATTTTTCAAGCATTAATGGTGATTAATATACGTGCAGAGTACTTAGAACGTAAACAATTTCTCGCGGGCAGGATTATTGATTCAATATTTGATCTGATTTAAAATAGCAACTATTTTATTATCCGAACACCTATTTTATCTATGCTTAAGCAACCAAAACTACGCGTCAATACAAAAAAATAGTTGCACAGTTAATTGAATCTATTTTGCTTAAAGCTAATTGAATCTACTTGATACTAACTTTTCTGTTATCCGAACGCAGGCAATAATTATTTTAAGACAACAAAATTCTGTAATAAAAAAATTGCTGCCAAGGCGCAACAATTCTTTAGTATTTCTACAAAATCAGACAATGTTCAAAAATGGTATATAGATCGATAATAGATTATTATTTAGTCTACTTGCAGTATCTGTTCTACTATCCGAACACGAACAGATTATCTTCGAAGAAGCGATATCCTATAACAAATAAATTATTACCAAGATAAAATAATTTCACAATTTTGACTATCCTTACAAATTGACTATCCATTTTACAAAAATTGTACAAACAAAACGCTATCATAGTAAACATAACAACGTTTAAAAATTAAATAAAAATTGATTGTAACAAATGAATCAAATCTACCAACACAGCCGCTGTTTTGCTATCCGAACACGAACAACAATTACCCCAAACGATCCATATTCGCGTAATAAACTATTTCCACGACTAATCAAATTTACAGTATTTCTACTAAATAATCCGACAATTGTAAATAAGAGCCGATTGTTAAAAATTTAATGAAAGCCAATTGTTAAAAATTCAATAAGAGCTGATTGTTAGGAATTCAATAAGAGCCGATTGTTATAAATTAATCGAACCTACTTCGAGCAGACGATAATTCCACCATGGGAACGTTAAGAACAATCGCGTTCGACGAACATTAATCGAACAATTTGTTTAGAGTTTTAGCAGTGGCCGAGGCTCGGGTTAAAAATAGAGACGGTGATTTTGTCGAGCGATGAAAGTTCAGTTCCGGCTGATTCCAAAGGCGTCGAACCTGCGCTCCCGGAAGCTGAACCACCCCGGGCTCGCTCCCTCTCTCTCTCTCTTCGTCTCTTCTCCGGTTTTTTCCTCCGAGCTGCGTGGAAGTGTGTACGCGCGGCAATCTATATAGGTACGTACACAAACGCCACGTGCTTCGTTGCCGCGCTCCGGCCCGAAGTTTGCGGGGCATCGATCGCACGCTCGCCGCTCGCCCCGTACACGCGGCCTCTAACAAGACTTTCCTCGTGGCCCGCAGGATCCTACGCTGTGTGCGTGCGTGCGCGCGCATGCGCCGACCACCGCGGGCACCGCTTACGCACGTGCACGCCTACAATCCTGGCCACAGGCTTCGCTGCGAAAAACTCGGGATTTTTTCCTTCTCTGCTATATAGAGAAACGCGCAGCGCGCGCGACACCGCCCGTTAAAATATTACGGTGTCCCATAAGTCTCATCCTTTCCTTTTTTTTACACGAAATTAGTTGATAATATTTGTTGTTTAAGGTTGATTTATTGTTTAGTATATGAACAGTTCTATTATATTATCTTCTTCCATTTACCTTAGGAAGTTTTATTATTCCCTCTTTATAAAAGATTCAGTATAACCATAACTTTTAAAGTTTTAATTTAATACCTTATTTATAATCCATCTTTCGTATCAGGGTATAGTTTTTCTACTAATGTTATTATAAACTACTGTGAACAATATCCATATTATTAATATTGATCTGAGTAAGTCGAAAACAAACTAAAATTATTCCTCGAAATATAACCTCGAAAATTGTTTAAACACGCAATGCAATGTAACATATATATTGAATAAATAATCCATAAACGTATCTTTAAAATCTAAATAATAGTACATTAGCAAATCAGTAACCCGTCATTTTGATGGATTTCTTGAATGTAGGGTTAACGATATTTTATAGAAATGTTGCTAGTAATTTCATTAATATTTACTTTTCAGGCAATTTTATGGGACACCCTAATATTCTACACCGTGGATTCTGAAGCCGAATATATATATATGAAGCCGAGTGTATAATATTGTGATATAATTGTAACATACTGTTAATATAATATCAGTATAATATAATATCAATATAATGTAATATCAATGTGATATAATGTTATATTTAATGTAACATCAATTCGATATATAATAATATAACGTTCATATAATATAATATAATATCGATATAATATAACATTTTAGTATATTTTGAGTCCAACTGCGAAGGATTAACCTAAATTACAGCTTCAAGTGTACTTTTCAAAAAATCCAATGCACCAGTTACCAAAAAATTCACCCCAGCCTTCTCATCTAACATAACCTTGACTACAAATATTATAAAACTGTTCTTGAAAAATAAAAACGCACAGTGGTCCACAATGTCCCTACCCTCAAACTGTTGCAATTTCTTAAAAACTCTCTCTCTCTCTCTCTCTCTCTCTCTCTCTCTTCAGAAAACCTCGCTACATGCTCCAAATAAAAACTAGATATATAGCGAGTCCTAAGTGCAGCGTTCGAGACAACCTGAAAAGAAAATGGTTCGATGAATTCGTCAAACCTTCTCCGTGAATGTTTTGAATGAACGAGTTTCGACGGATCCTGTGATACAAACCGTTTGAAAATAAAAAATAGTAGAAAAATATAGTAAAAAAAGATGTTGCCTTGGAATGAAAAAGAGAGTCTTGGAGCTGCGGAAGTGCATTTCTAGAGGAGCCTGGATCCTTGGCTAGAGCGGTAGAGCGCGTCGCGCGACCCGTGCCTCAAAGGGCACGGGGGTCTCTCGCCACGCGTTCGCGCGCGGTTCGCACACATTTTTATGCACATGCATACTCACGCATCTAGAGAGAGAGAGAGAGAGAGAGAGAGAGAGAGACAAAAAATAGAGAGGGAGAGAGAGAGAGAGAGAGTAAAGGAGGGAAACAGTGAGAGTAAAAAAGAGAGGAGGGGAGTGAGAAAGAGAATAATAGAGACGATGAGAGTAAGAGAGAGAGAGAGAGAGAGAGAGAAGTAAAGAGAGACAAACAGAGAGGGACAAATTTAAAGATAGAGGCAGAGAGAGAGAGAAATTTAAAGATAGAGGCAAAAAGAGACAGACAGAGCGAGAGATATTTAAAGATAGAGGCAAAGAGAGACAGAGAGAGAGAGAGAGCGAGAGAGAGAGAGAGAGACAGACAGACAGAAAATGAAAAAGAGACTAATAGAGATGAAGAAAAAGTGAAGGTGTGGGTGAGAGACAGATAGGGTACAAGAGTGATAGTGAAAGTAAAAGAGAGAGAGAGAGAGAGAGAAAGGGGTGAGAAGAGAGACATATAGAGTAGCGGCGAGATAGAGAGAGAGTAAAAGAGAGAATAATATAGATGAAGAAAATAAAAGATCGAGAGGCAGAATAATAAAAAGATACAGAGAGAGTAACAGAGACAGAAAAAGAGGAAGAGAGAGGGAGAGAAACAGAGAGAGATGAAGGGAGGGAAACTAAGAGAGAAAAAGATAACGTGAGAGGGTATAGGAAAAGAGAGCTCGTGAGAGAGAGAGAGAGAGAGAGAGAGAGAGAGAGCGTGAGAGAATAAAATATAAAACAGAGCGCGCATGTGAGACGGCACGTGAGTGAGAGAGCATAAAAGAGAGAGATAGAGAGGGAAAGCGTACGAGAGAAAAGAGCGTATGAGAGACAAAATACATACATAGAAAAGACATCTTTGAAGAGAGCATGAATGATAGAAAGAGAGTGTGTCACAGAGAAGAGAGCGTAAGAGAGATAGTGTGGAAAAGGGCCTGAAAGAGAGATTGACAGCGTCAAAGAGACAGAGAAAAAAGCGTGAAAGAGAGAGAGAGAAAGAGAGAGAGTGTCACAGAGCAAAGAGCGTAAGATAGAGAAAGAAACATAAGAGAGAGGGAGAGAGAGAGAGAGATTGAATGACAGCGCAAGTGAGAGACATCATGTTAGAAAAAGAGAGAGACACGAGAGAGTTTAATCAAAGAAAGCGTGAGAGAGCATAAGAGAGAACAATCCCAGAGAAATGATCATGAGAGAGGAGAGCATGAGAGGCAAGGAAAGAGGGAGAGAGCGCGCATGAAAGATAACATAAGAAAGAGAGCGAGAAAAAGATGGAGAAAAAAAGAGAGAGAAAGGATATAGAGAGAGCATAAGAAATATCGTAAGGGGAGAGAGAAGCATAGAGACCGCGCGCGAGAGAGTGTACATAAGAGAAAAATAGAGAGGGCGTTCCAGAGAAGGAGAGAGACACGCGGCGCACATGAACGTGGCCTCACACGGTCTCACAGTGCTCACGGAGGTTTGCTCACGCAACGCACACCAACGCACACACGCACACAGGGCCGCGACGGCGAGCACGCACTTACGCACGATCGAGGCGGATCGTTCGTTCGTTGTGCGTGGCGCGCACCGTTACCATGACGACCGGTGCCAGTGCCACGCATTGATCGCAGACTCTCGCTCGACGGTGCGTCGAGTCGAGTGCGTAGAGACGAACCTCCTGACGGAGAAGAAGGGACACGTAGGTAGGAGCGCGAGCTCGCTCGCTCGCTCGCCAGCCCTCGCCTCGCGCACGCACGCACGCATGGAAGCCACGCACAGCAAAAGAGGCTTCGGGGGGGTGGTGATGTGTGTGCGCGCGACTTTGCTCGGCGACGATGCCCTGGCTACCGTTGCCCGCAACTTTTGCCTCTCTCGCCTCCGGACCGCGCGCCCGCGCGCACTCTAGCTAGCGCTTCTTCTTCTTCTTTGGAACCCCGGGATGATTGTTAACCCTCTATAGGCCCGCTTCCTTTTCTTGTTCTCCGTGGAAAGTTACGTCTGCCAGGACTTTCAAACACGCCTCGCTTAAGCTGTGTCTACTTTACCCACCCTGAATGGACTCCTTTCAACGTACCCGTAATTCGAACTTTGATCATCTTTCATATCGATCCGAAAATCAGGCTTTTTTGTTCTTGTTGTTGCTGTTAGTGGCCAGATTTCAATTTTCAGAGATTCTCGAAATTTTAGGCGTCGCGTGGGTTGGAGCTTTGTTTTGTAGGAGATTTTTATATCGAAATAGAGGGTTTATTGTCATTTAGATTTAACTTATTGGTAATTATTTATTTATTGGAAATTCTTGTCGATTTTGAAATTTCTGCTCACTGCACTGTATAATTAGATTTTTCCGTGGTCTTTGTTTTATAAAAAAAAGTTGAAAATAAGAGTTTTCTATCTTTTTTTGATCCTGGGGGTTTAAATTTTATTTTTTTGAAATTTAAGTTGTCTATATACCATAATTAAAACTTTCCATACACTGTGTTTTATAAAAGAAAAATTGCTCGAAAAATGAGAGATTTTATGTCGTTTTTGGATTCTGAAGGTTTAGATCTGATTTGTACAAAATTCTTGTCGATTTTGAAATTTGAATTGACTATATACTGTAATTAGTAGTTTCAATGATCTTTTATTTTATACAGGAAAAAATTTCCCAAAAACAAGAGTTTATTTCATTGTTTTTGGATCCTGAGAGGTTATATGCGATTTCTACATCATATTTATATATTCTAGCATATATTTCCATCCTATCTATATGTATATCTACATCACGTATACATAATATATGTAATGTGTCCAAAATTTAGGCATTAATTTAATTATCAATTTTATAACAGGCTACCCAACTTCAACAATTAAACAAAATTTATAAATCCTTACAATTTTATTATCACAATTGCCTAAAATTAAAAACAGTTATATTTAGACATTTAGATATAATTACTAATTTCATAATAAGCTACCTAACTTTCTAAATTACTAAATCCAAATGACAAATTACCAAATTGAAATCCCCGAAAATTAAAAATGCTAAAAAATATTACTTGTAAGGAAAATTCTTACAATTATAATAACGGACACGTACAATTTCTTACGGCATTAGAATAACATAATACATTCGTTGAGTCCGTAACCGATGGGTGGTTTCTCTGCACGCGACTGATCGCGGTCTTTCCACGGGCTGTTTAACGTTTGATAGCGGCTCGGTCATTGTTTTCACCGTTGAAAATTCTCTCTCTCTTTCTCCGCGAACAGGCGACAAAGGTGTATCCGGTGTTTAATTTATTCCACGATTTCCACGAATGGGGGTACGCTCGTCGAACCGCGTCAGGTTAATATCTATATCTCACGGAAACGGGCAGGGGAGTGAACAGAGCTGGAAAGTCTTGTGTCGATTTCAACCCCACCGGGGATTTACTGGGCCACTGTGTACTGTTAAATTCAACTGCATGGCTTGCTGCAAATCGGGAACAATTGGATAGATCGCGGCAAAACAGGACGGGAATTCTCTTTTCTTTTCTTCTCTTTTTCTTCCGTCTCTCCGCCTCCTTCGACGTCGACTCTCTTTTCATTTCGAGGACAATTCACGGGGCGAATAATTGCCCTTGCATTCGAGCCGTGTAATCATTTCTCATGCCGTAGTTGATCTCCATTTTTATTTCTGCTCTATGCGCTCTGACTCTCTCTCTCTCCCTGCCCCCCCTCTCTCTCTCTCAAACCCATCACTCTTTCTCTCTTTGTCTCCCTCTCTAACCCATCACTCTCTCTCTCACACCCTCTAGTTGTTTGCACTGACCTTTTAAAAATCTTTTTGTCTTTTTCCATTTAATCGATGTTTAATGTTTTTGTTAGTTGTTACTGTTTAGAACTGTACAGAGTAGGTCAGAATTATTCAGACATTTTTTACGAATTTATGTAGAGGGTTGACTCTGTTGATACTGTTCAGAAGGTTCAATGGTGATTGGAAATTTTAATAGAATTTAGTGTACAAGATTGGTTGTTCCAAACTGTTCAGAAGTATTCAGGATTTTTCACGGAATTTATTTGTTCAGAATGCCTGTTCAGAACTGTTCGTGATGTTTAATAATGTTTAGATTAGCAAGCAATTTTATCAGAATTCACTCATCAGATCTGTTCTAATATTTCAAGGTTATTATTTTTATCAGAATTCACTAATCAGATCTGTTCTGAATATGTCATGTTTATTAGTTTGATCAGAATTTACTGATCAGATCTGTTCTGAATATTTCAGACAATTCATCAGGATTTTCTGCTCACATCTGTTCGATCTGTTCAGAATATTTCACACATTTTATCAGAGATTACTGTCAGCGATGCTCGGAACAGTTCAGAATAATTCATATCTTTAATCACGATTCCCTAGTAAGAATTGTTGGAAACTTCGTAAGAAATATCATCGAAATCTACTAGTTCAGAACTGTTCACAATTTTGCAGAATCTTCAAAAAAGAACACTACCAGAATTTACTGTCCAAAGCTATTCAAAAATTGTATAAAAATTTTCTTTTCAGAATTGTCCTGAATTTAAAGGTCAAGTAAGCTCTATAATATTCAGAATTATTCAGACCTTTAACAAAGATTCACTAGTTAAAACTGTTCAGTAATTGTATCAAAATTTACTGATCGCAGTTCTTCAGAATTGTTCAGACCATCAGTCGAGGTACACTGTTCGAAACTATATAAAAGTTTCACCAGATATTCCATCAAACTATACTCTTCAACCCAGTTCAGAAATTGTATCAGAATTTACTGTTTAAAACTGTTCAGCACTGTTCAAAATTGTTCCATACTGTTCAAAATTGTCCAGTACTGTTCAGCACTGTTCAAAACTGTTTAATACTATTCAAAATTGTTCAGTACTGTTAAAAACAGTTCAGCACTGTTCAGAAATATTGCAAAATGTCACGAGAATTCATCTGTTCAGAATTTTCATCAGAATTCACTGCTCGGTTCAGAAACATCATGAAAATTTGACTGTTCGGAACTGTTCCAAACTTGTCCGAAGTTTACCTCAGAAACAAACGATACAAGTGCATCCTGGGGTAACGACGTTGGGGTTCCATTTAGAATTTACATACGCGGATCCCGCAAAACATGATCGTTTCCTGTTCGCCGCCACCCCGGCCCCCAACAATTACGTTTTTGTTAGATCAATATATCGGCTGATCAAGGCGCGTCACTTATCCCGCCCTGGCAAATAAAGACGTGTACACGGTGTGTCAAAAGTCGTCGCTGATTTCGCAGTATTTTACATTTCACTCGAAAACTAATAACCTCCCTGTTAAACAAATAATTTCCAAAAAATTGATCGCAGGCTCCGCCCTCTGACGAAATGATAACAAAAATTTTGAACTGAAAACAGATGGCTGACAATTACAACAAAAATCAATCGAATGATAATATTGCAATACAATAATTTGCAAATAATTTAAAATACTAATAAAATGTTAATAAACCATCAATTTTCTCTTTTATCCATTTCTGTTGCAAATTTATAAAATTATTGGTACAATTTATATTTATAATAGCAAAATTCTTCAAAGCTATAAACAACAAAATAATATAGAGAACAATTGTTATAAATCAATAACAAAGTAATAACTGCAAAATCAACCCTTTGCACGATTATTGATATTCTTGATGATTATCGATGCTCGTCGAGCGATTGAACGTAGTTAAAATGATATTTATATTTAAACGAGTGGTTGGTAAAAATCAGGAGAATCGTCCAAGCAAAGGGGTTAAAGAAAACGGTTCTCCGCAGCGTGTGCTATCTTTCCGTCGCGGGCGCACAGTAGCCGCGTAACCGAAGTTTGAACCTCGAGAGGATCGATATCCGCGCTCGTTGCGCTCGTTCCGCGGCGCGCGTGTATCCAAACGGCGCGCGCGGCGCATTATGGGAACGGAAGGCACTCAAAAGCGTCGAGAAATATTTCCTGTGATCGAACGGACGTATTTACGCGCGGTTTTCTTGTTTGTTGCATCGGGCTTTGCATAGGTGGCGTGCTCGATGAAGGATGGCTAATGGGACTCGTCTTTCAATTTGTTTTTTGTAATGGAACTCGCTTTTTTAATGGGATTCGTTAATGACGGTATATCTATATGAGTGTTGATTATTGCGAAAATGTTAATTATAAGATGAGGATATAGTTGCGAAATGTAAATATAAATGTGAAATACAAAGATTAATTACGGAGGAAGTGTAATAATTATGAAATATGAATATATTTTTAATGTAGGAATATTAAATACGAGATACAAGTATATTTATGAGATATAAATATAACTAGAAAACAGAAAGCATTAATTTATGAGATATGAATATAGTTGTAAAATAGAAATAGTAATTGTTAGAAACATAATTATGAAACACGAATACAAATAAACGCATTAATGTAACCTAAAAAGAATTTTCACTGTCTTTTCACCAACTTGCACTGCCATTCCTTTCGCGCTGTGATAATTTTCATTTATTCGTACTTAATAATTTTCCTAATAGGACCAGACAATGTTTGTTTCCTGTATTGTTTTTGTTTACCTTCGTTTCTATACTTTGACAACAGAAGAATTTATTTTTACTTCGATGTAAAAGAAATTAACCCTTTGCACTCGGTTGTCCCCTCTCAGGGGACACCGTAATTCTAGTATATGTCTAAACATTTAAGTTTATCAGCGATTTGCAACTATTTCTCGATGTCTACAAATTCATATAAATCGAATATTATGATAACAATATTATATATACATATATATCGTATACTATATAATAATATTATTGTTTACAAGCGCTGGTAGGTAACATCCATGATGTCTTCGAATGCAAAAGGTTAATAATCATATTTACTAGAGCCTGCACAAAATCTTCACCACGAGTCCGACTCGTTATTGTTGCGCAATGGGTTAACAAACTCGTGCATTGTTCCTCCCAACTAGATAACTATTAATCGTATCTTTTTTAATGCATTTTTACATCATTATCTTTAACCATTGTCTTCTGTATTTTTTTTATTATACTATATTATATATATTCTACCGTCTTCGGGAGCCCCTTGGGCACCCATAAGGCGTCGTCCGGGGTTAGCTACTTCTCGAAGCCGGCAATAATTCAGCGCGGCAACTTCCTCGCATCTGCGTGATCCTATGATCCTGCGATCCCAATGGCCGGCTACGCACAGTCTCCAGATGTCACGGATTCCACCGAATAGGAAAGCGTCGAGGCACGGGCCGTGACGAGTGGAGGAGCCGTGCCGGATCGGGTCGGGTCGGGCCGAGTACCCGATACACCGCCGAGAGAAAGGAAACGACGGCTCAGGGAGAGCGGGAAAGTCGAAGATCCCCGAGGAACGACGGGATTACGTCTTTTCTATCGGTCAGTTTTTGCCTGGATGAGGCGCGTGCCCGCGTTCTCCTCGTCTTCGACGTCCTCCTCTTCCTCTTCCTCCCCCTCCCTCGCCCACCATCCGGCCGCCGCGTAGGAGAAGCTGCGCCCCGGGCGGGAAAAATCAAACACCGGGCGAAAAGCCGGAGGAAATTTGGAACAGCTGTTGACACACTGTGGGACACGGGGGCCCAGGAAACATCCGTGGCTAGGCGGCTAATTTCACAAAGATACCTGCCGGATGGGGCCTCGTTAACCCTGCCCGCCGTGCTCTTAACTTCAATAAGCTATTAGGGTATCCTAAAAGTTTCTTCCTTTTTTTTATCCGAAATCGATAGACGATATTTGATGTTTAAGGTTCGTTTATTGTATTATACATGAACCGTTCTGTTGTATTACCATCTTCCATTTACCTCAGGAAGCTTTATTATGCCCTTTTTACAAAAGATTCAGTGTAATCATAACGAGACACGTCCACTAAATCCTATAAGTACATCACAATCTTACTATTCGTATTTTCTATAGAACAAAGTTTTATTTTATTTATAATCCACGCATTTCGCATCAGGGTATAGTTCTTTTACTAATGTTATTATAAACTACTGTGAACAATTTCCATATTATTAATATTGATCTGAGCAAGTCGAAAACAAACTAAAGTTATTCCTCGAAATATAATCTCGAAAATTGTTTAAACACGCAATGCATCTTCCACGTCAATGCTATATTATTGCATGCTGTGCAGCGCACAGCGTTCTGGAACGTAACGATTCTTGGTCAAAATAAATATAAACAGTCGCTTTTGAGAGAAGTATGTCAAAATTCGTATAAAATTAAAAGTAGCAAATCTTAGGGTGTCTCATAAGTTTCTTCCAGTTTTTATGCGAAATCAGTGGACGATATTTATTGTTTAAGGTTGGAACACGTTGATACATTCAGAGTGTAAGATTACCTAAAACTTCGAATTTTCCTGCAAAAAAATGGCGAGAAGATATACATATGTACGTAGCATCGTAATGTAAGGCGAGCGATAGAATATAAGGACAATGTAGCTTTAACCCTTCGCACTCGAAGCTATTTTCATTGTATTTTAACGATAGATTTACGAATTAATAAAAGCAGTCGTTTTATATTGGTTTATGAAAGTAACGATTTATTCTGATTTTGTACGAGCATTTTTCTAATATTTGCCGGAAGCCACATATAATATTCACTAAATAAGTCATAAATGTATCTTTATAATCTGAATAATAGTACATTAACGGATCAGTGTGCCGTCATTTTGGCGGTCTCCGTAAATCTAATGTTAAACATATTCTATAGAAATTTCAATAAAACTTACTTTTCAGAACTGTTCAGAAATCGTAGCAGAATTTACTGTTCACGGTTGATCAGCACTATTCGAAACTGTTCTGAATAGTTAAAAACTGTTCAGCCATTTGATCAAGATTTACCATTTAGAGCCGCTAATGAGTTTAGTCAAAATTTACTCTTTAATCCAGTTCACAAATTTTATCAGAATTTACTGTTCAAAGCTGTTCAGCACTGTACAAAACTGTTGAGAATTATTCATACCTTTAATCAGGATTCACTGTTCGGAAAAGTTGAAAAGTTTCGCTAAAAATTCCACCGAAATTTAATCTTTAGATATATTGGATTGGCAACTAAGTGATTGCGGATTTAAAATAAGAAGAAAACTTCAATTCTTTTGCTTAAAAATATAAGTTTATCCAGTTAGACAAATCGATTTTGACACTGCCTTTCTTTCAAGGCTTCATTTTAATATACTGTATATAACATAAAAATCGTGTTTGCGATGCTTGCTTTTTTTTCGAGATAATGTAATAAAATATGTCTGAAACGCGCGCCTTGCCCTTCCTTCTTCAAAATGTAATAAAAACGAAACTAAATAACTAATCGATACAATTTTCTTACTAAATTGAAGATGAATGCAAGAAACAGTAAGAAAACAATATAACTTAATTACTTTGAACACGTTGATAAAACCAAAGAATGTGCTAATGTCTATCAACAAAATTCGCAATCACTTAATTGCCAACCCAATATGTATCAGAATTTACTATTCCTAGTTGTTCAAAACTGTTCAGATTCAGAATTGTTGACTAAATGATTCTGTACCCTTATCGCGGGAATATTATTGGCATCCACAATCTCGCGCAAATTATGTCATAGATTTTTACCGAGCACGTTCTCGAGGTCGCATTGTATATTATGGGCGCGTGTAAATACTTGCGGGACACCCTAATATGATTTCTGTTTCCCGTAAGATCGAAAGACTGCGCGCCGTTGCGTTTCCGTATGGGGCGGTCGTCCGTGAGTAGGTGTCCTCCGGGAGGAAACGAGGCGAAATGCGCGTAACGCGGCGAAAAGGTACGATGACACGGGCCGACACACGGTCGCGCTCGTTTCACCTAACCCTCGGTTGATTTTCCACCGCAAAGGGTGGTCAACGGCTCGCTGCTGGAAGAAAAGACCGTTTAACCCCTTTCCGATAGGGCACCGCGGGTAATTCAGAGGCAGGCTACTACTCCAGTGAAGAGGGCACGCGCTCGCTCTGTCCCGGGCGGGCGCGGGACGACCCCCGATATATTCGGTCGCGCACCTAAGCGATCCCCTGCACCCTCGCCGGGGCCGGCACCGTCGCCCCCCGCCGAATTCACTGACTTTTCACCGACCGCCTTTCCGCCACCTTTCACCCCCTTCGAGCAAGGTGTGCCCGCGCCACTCGACCGACCGACGCTCCCGGATTACTTGTCGCCATTGTGCCAAGGAATCTTCTCCTTCCACGGCTAATTTTGATAGCATCGGCGCCGTAATTGGCTCCCGCGCGATACACGAAGCGTAAACGAAACGCAACAAATTCTTTCTTAAATTGTTTATTTCTATTTACAAGCCGGCCGACAGTCTGAGAGGATTTTTTTTCACGCTGCTTGTTTTCTACTGAAAATTACAGCGCCGACTTTTCGTTAGCAACTGAGCAAATTCTATCGGCGATAACTTTGCAAGAAACGATCGTGAAATGATAAATCTTCTTTCGAAAGGAAACTTTAAATTTCTACTTTGAGATGGCGTATTTAGATTTTATATTCGATGCATCGGAACTGTTACGGTTCTTTGAATGCGAGGTTATGTTTGTCGTATCGAATATGGTTGTGTATGACGTAATGCAACGACTTAATAATATTTCTTGGCGGTGGTGGTTTTTTTGAATTTATAAGATATGAATATTATCTGACAGTAGACGTTTAAAGCTTTAATTTGAAAAAAAAATTTTATTATCGTACAATGATTTTCCACGGAGTTATTGTTTATCAAAGTTGGCCAATTTTTATTCAAGTATTTCTTTGATGTTATTGTTATGAACAGTATGGTTCTGATATTAGATTTTCTTGCTGTGCAGTGTTTTATTTTTGTTATTTTCTTAGTAAGTAGAATCAAAGTGTAGACCTAAGTTAGATCCAACGCTGACGTAACCTATAATTTTATCATCCGCTTTATAATGTCGTGGAATGCTTTATAAAATTCCTTGGACGTTTTAAATGTTGATTAAGTTTACTTTAGGTCCAAATTAGGCCACAATTAGATCTTAAGATTTAAGATTTAAATCTGTTAGATTTAAGATGTTATATGTATATATTGATTAGGACTAAGTTAGGTTTAACTCCTTGAACTATTACGTCTTTCAGAGCTACGTTGTTTACCACTGTTTCGTCCTTAATTATTTCTTTGATATCATGAGATGATTCTGGTGTCCCGATTATCCTCGTTTACTTTCAGTCAAAAATTTAGACAACAGGGGATTAAAATTTTGTTTCGATTTAATAGAACTGATTGGCAGCCATTTTTATCTTATATATAAATATAGATTCGTGTCTAAATTAACTCTAAGTTAGATCTAAATTGAACCACAATTAAGTTCGCGTTAGGTTTACCTTAAATCTAAGATCTTATATAAATATAGATTTGGTCTAAGGTAAATCTAAGTCAGGTTAGAATTAGGTCTATGTTAGGTCCACGTTAAATCTAAATTAGGTATAAATTATCAGGATCTACAAAATGTATTTTTAAAAATTTTGTTCTAGGCACAGATAAAAAAGGTTAGAAAGACATAAGATTTTTATTCTTTGTGTAATTTCAAATAATAGCATAATTAATAAAATAGAAGTATTATTATTGTTCCCAAGCAGGCATCAATTTCTCTATCATTTAAAGGAAATTCAAGTTACTTGAATCAGTTTTAAAAAAAGCTGTCCAAATACTTCTTGCTTCAAGCGTAGGTCTAAATAAGATCAAAGTTAGGTCTAAATAAGATCAAAGTTAGGTTTAAGTTAGATCAAAGTTAGGTCTAAATTAGCTCAAAGTCAAAGGCCTAAGTTAGTTTTTCTAAACCTGTACAATTTCCCGCGAATATCTCAGACACTAATAGCAAAATACTTTAACATACAAAAAGAAAAATTGTTCGATAATAATTATTTGACAACATGCATCAAGATTGTCAAAATCAAAGATGTCTCGCCGCAAGTGAACAACTTCTCATAACCTATCTCCACAATGTAATTTATTATATATATAATATGATAATAACAATAATAGTGTATAATAATATAGAATATAGAACATAAAATATAGAATATAGAATATAGAATATAGAATATAGAATATAGAATATAGAATATGGAATATAGAATACAGAATATAGAATATAGAATATAGAATATAGAATATAGAATATAGAATATAGAATATAAAACATAGAATATAGAATATAGAATATAAAACATAGAATTTACAATTTACAATTTACAATTTACAATTTACAATTTACAATTTACAATTTTCAATTTACAATTTACAATTTACAATTTACAATTTGGAATTTAGAATTTAGTATATAGTATATAATACAATACATAATATAACGTCTGCTGCGTACAACAACTCGGAGCCATCGTGAAATTTATTTTGCAACCGACATCGAATCCGAGCGAAACGAGCAGAGCGATTCTCGTAGAATAAATCAAGCACGGTAAAAGACGTTTGCTCGTTGCAGCGAATTGAATAGCGGTCTATCAGAGAAGCGATTCTCCGAGCTCGATAGAAAATGTCGGCCGGAATATTTTAACGAATTTATTATTCGAGAGATTTGAATGGTGTTTATCAAAGGGCGGCCTGATTTCATGCCGGGGCTCCGTGCAAAGAATATTTCGAGTCCCGGTGCGCTGCATTTCGGGTTACAATTAATGCCGGTCCACGGTATCAGGATCAATATTTTCTCATACTTAGGACGGCTCATCGTTCATCGGAAACATCTGTCGTTTCGGTTAGGTTTACGGGCCACGCGGTGTCTGCGTACGTGCACCACGGCCGCGGCAGAACCACTCGGACAACTTCTGTGCATTGTCCTACATACCTACGATTGATGTATACTCCCCCCCCCCCTTTCACCGGGACCTGGAACCATCTACGGCGACCTTTGCCCTTGCATAATCCTTCCTGTACACCGGCGCGTACAATAATTCGAGCGATTGCTTGCAAATCGACCGATCTTCAAAGTAATTAAGTTATACTGTTTTTTTTTATTGTCTGAACTTTCATCTTCAACTTAGTAAGAAAATTGTATCGATTAGTTATTTAGTTTCGTTTTTATCACTGTTTGGAGATGGAAGGACTAGAAGCGCATTTTAGACATATTTTATTACATTATTTCCAAAAAAGCAGGATTGAAGCACCTAATCTATGTTTTCTTGTTGTTTGGACTTCCACCTTTAATTTAGTAAAAAAATTGCACCGACTAATAATTTAGTTTCATTTTATATTACAGTTTGAAGATGGACGGGCAAGGTGCACGTTTCAGACATATTTTATTGCATTATTTCCAAAAAAGGAAGCATCGCAAACGCGATTTTTATGTTATATACAGTATATTAAAATGAAGCCTTGAAAGAAAGGCAGTGTCAAAATTGATTTGTCTAACTGGATAAACTTATATTTTTAAGCAAAAGAATTGAAGTTTTCTTCTTATTCTAAAACCGCAATTACTTAGTTGCCAATCCAATATTTCTAAAGGATAAATTTCGATGGAATTTGTAGCGAATCTTTTCAACTGTTCCGAACAGTGAATCCTGATTAAAGGTATGAACAATTCTCAACAGTTTTGAACAGTGCTGTACAGCTTTGAACAGTAAATTCTGATAAAATTTGGGAACTCGATTAAAGTGTAAATGTTGATTAGACTCATTTTTGACTAAACTCAGTTCTAAATGGTAAATCTTGATCAAATGGTCAATTTCATTGCTTACAATTCGAACAATTGCTTGTAATTCGACCGATCGATGATCACTGAAATTCGTGTTGCGATTAGCGTTGGAATTAATGTTGTATTTAGTGCTGCAGCCAGGGTCAGAAATGAAAGTGGAAAACCCCGAAAACTGGGAAAAGTCTTCAATAATAAATTTTGACGATTTTTCTGAACGGTTCTAAATGGCTAATTCTGATGGTTAATTTGTGGAGATGAATTTTTATGACGTTTCGGCACGTTTGTGAATTAATCTGAACAGCGGAATCTGATGAGATTTTTTAATAATCTTGAACAGTTCTGAATAATTTTGAATAATTTTGAACAGTTTTGAACAGTCTCAAATAATTTTGAACTGTTTGGACTAATTTTGCACAGTTTTGTACAATTTTGAACAGTTTTGAACAGACTCAAATAATTTTGAACTGTTTTGACTAATTTTGCACAGTTTTGTACAATTTTGAACAGTTTTGAACAGCCTCAAATAATTTTGAATAGTTTTGAATAATTTTGCACAGTTTTGTATAATTTTGAACATTTTGAATAATTTTGCACAATTTTGTATAATTTTGAACATTTTTGAATAATTTTGAACAGTTTTGTGTAATTTTGAACAGTTTTAAACAGTTGTGAATAATCATGAACAGTTTTAAACAGTTGTGAATAATCATGAACAGTTATGAACAGTTTTGAATAATTTCCAACACTTTTGAACCCTTTTGAGCAGCTTCGAACACTATTCTGATATGATTTCTGAACCGTTCTAAATTGCGATGGAATTCTTCACGTAACCTTTTAGCAATTCTGAACACTGGATCTTAATCAAAAGGTTGAACTGTCCTAAATTTTGATGGAATTCTTGACGCAAACTTTTAGCAGCTCTGACCAGTGAATCTTAATTAAAGAGTTGAACAGTTCTTAACTTCTCTGAATAGTTTTCAACTGCTCTAAATAATTTTAAGCAGTTCCGAACAACTCTGAACAGTAAATACTGATGAAATTCCCGCACAGTTGCGAAGAGTAAATTCTTGTGTTCCTGGCGAAACTTCTAAATCGTTCTAACTAGTGAAACCTGATTGAAGGTCTAAAAGATTCTCATTCATTCTGAACAGTTCTGAACAATTATGAACAGTATATTCTGATACAATTGCTGCATATTTCTAAAGAATAAATTTTTATGGAATTTCTGACGAAACTTTTTAACTGTTCTGGATAGTGAATCCTGATTAAAGTTGTGAACAATTCTCGACAGCTTTGAACAGTGCTGAACAGCTTTAAACAGTAAATTCTGCTACGATTTCTGAACAGTTCTGAAAAGTTAATTTTAATGAAATTTCTATAGAATATGTTTAACATTAGATTGACGGAGACCGTCAAAATGACGGGTCACTGATTTGTTAATATACTATTATTCAGATGTTAAAGATACATTTATGGCTTAATTATTCAATATATATGTTACGTCCGGCAAATATTAGAAAAACGCTTGTACAAAATCAGAATAAATCGTTACTTTCATAAACCAATATAAAACGACTGCTTTTATTAATTCGTAAATCTAACGTTAAAATACAATGAAAATAGCTTCGAGTGCGAAGGGTTAAAGCTACATTGTCCTTATATTCTATCGCTCGCCTTACATTACGATGCTACGTACATATGTATTTCTTCTCGCCATTTTTTTGCAGGAAAATTCGAAGTTTTAGGTAATCTTACACTTTGAATCTATCAACGTGTCCCAAGCTTAAACAACAAATATCGTCTACCGATTTCGCATTTATAAAAAGGAAGAATCTTACGCCCTAATTTCTTTCTAAACTAATCGTTTTTCGACCCAAGTACTGTAGGGTTTTCCCGAGTATGAAAGGCAGAATGGTCGAGAGAGCGAGAGTCGTAAAATACAGAATGAACGAGACAGATGTTTAGAGAGTGTTTGGGTATAGCTTCGATGACCTAGGATCATTGCTTAGGTTCCTCGAAGTCCTGCGTGGCCGACGAGATAGACCGTGAGCGAGCGAAAGAGAAATTAGGAAAGAAGGAGAGAGAATCGACAGAAATGTGACAGAATGGGAAAGTGTATGAAAGAGAGAGAGAGAGAGAGAATGGTAAGATAATATAAGGGAAAAACACTGCGAAGATTCGAAAGGCTGACGAGAAAGATCGAAGCATTCGAAAGAGAACCGTCATCCTGCAGACTTGTGCATTGCTATAGTTAGTGCCGTCGTTGAGTATAGTCATTGTCGTTATCATTGTCGTCAGAGTAGTTATCACTGTTGTTGCTAGAACTAATAGGATGTTTCCGTACGATATTATTAACACATTATTTGCCAAGCTGTTTTTACTCGACTCTTCACACTGGCTGTTTTTTTTATTTTACTAAAATTTGATACATTGTATGTAATTATTAATTATCATATATATATGAAACAGACTTATTACGACCCATTGTTGTGGTGGAAATTAATTTTTTATTTCTAAGTTTGTTGTAAACTGTATTTTGAGTGGGCGGTCACTCAATGTTAATAAACAATTACTGTTATTGTTATCCTACGTCGTTTCTGTTGCTTTTTACATTACCACGAAGTTTCGTGGAATTTCTAAATAATAATTCCTGCAGCACCTTAATAACTTCTTTAGAAAGAATACAAAAATGACGCGATTCGTGCGAGAATAATAAACAGTTATGTTAAAAAGATTGCAATGTTATTGTTCTTCTGTTGAATAAAAATATCGTTTACTAGCATTTACTATTTTACTATCGCAATTTTTTAGATTCCGTGCACTGATTAAGTTTTATTCGTCACATCTCTTATTGTATATTACCGAGTACATGGTACATTAAGTATACAGGGTGTCCTTAAAATTTCTGAATGAAACCGTGCAGCTTCCGTCTAACCCTAAACTTAAAGCATAATAATTTGCAAAATAGCACGTGACTTATAAAGACACTATTACATGTATAAAGTATACAGTATGGTCCACGCAATTGTTGCAAGTCATAACTCCGTTATTATTGCATCTATGAAAAAATGCCAAAGAAAAAAGATAATTGGTTCAAAGAGCACTACAACTGTAGGCCTTTCAATTTTTTTTAGATGCAGCAGTGCATGTGCAATTAACGATTGCATCGTTTCTTTAAATAGGAATGCATATTTTCTTTTACACAGATCGATTCTTCTATTTATTCTACATAAAAAATGAATAGGGGTAGCATGGCAAAAAAATTATTAGATCTCGAGATATTTTCAAAAAATGTCTGTATATTGTGTAGAATCCTGTGAAGGTCCTATTTTTTTCGAGTATAGGACTCCTTGGTGCACCATATACATTCCTTGAGAATTATAATGCACTCTTTTTTTCTACATTTTCTACATTTCATTATTAAAATTAATATTAAGAAAATTACTGTACTGTAGTAATTTAGTATACACGAATAGCCTCAATGATATCGTCTTTGCCAACGAGAAGTCCACCCCTCCCCACCAACCCTCCCCACCAACCCCTGTTACATAACCTAGACACAACCCCTGTTGCGGACCCCGTTTTCGCAACGCGCGATTGAGAGTCACTGATCGAGCGGACCCGAATGCCCCGTAGACCACTGTGGGCACACGGCGGAGAGGTTCCCACCTACCTGGTCTCGATAAACTGATTTATTTCGACATCATTGTACGGCCGGAGTCGCATCTGTTCCGGCGAATTTCGTAGCCGTGTGGCCGCAGAGCCGGTGAACGCCGAGGATTCGCCGGTGCGCCGTTGGCGAAACCGGCGCGCTATGAAATATACACCGCGGCTCTCTCTCCCTCCCCGCCCGGCCCTTCTTCCTCCTCCTCCATCTCCTCCTTCGCCGCTGCCCACTTTTTTCTTCGCTTCTTTATCCCCGGCTCTTTCTTTTCCCGCGATATCGGCGCCGGAATACCGCCGCCCGCGCTCCTACCCTTTCTTTTCATCCGTTCGCTCGCGGACCGTAACATAAATAACAATAACAAGACGCTTTTTCCACGGTGTTTGACTCCCGGTCCAAATAATCCACCCGCGTCGCGGGAAAATATAAAAAACGCGGCTCGATTAGGGTGTCCCGTAAGTTCTTTCCGCGCTACGCTACGTATGATATCGAGAGTGTATTTCAAACGTAACAGAGAAGAATAGGGTAGCATAGAGTGGAAGAGATCGAAATTGCATGGATTAGAGTAGAATATAATGTGGAATAAATTATAATAGAGTGGAATCGAGCACAACAGGTCGGAACATAGCAATAATAGAGCTAAATAGAGTGGATATAAAACGTAACAGAGAAAGATACGGCAGGATAGAGTGGAATAAATTGAAATTGAGTGGATTAGAGTAGAACATAACGTATAATAAATTATAATAGAGTGGAATCGAGCGCGACAGGTCAGAATAGAGCATAATAGAGCTGAATAGAGTAGATATAAAACGTAACAAAGAAAAATTGAGCAGTATAGAGTGGAATAGAGTAGAATATAATGTAGAATAAGCTATAACACAGTGGAATCGAGGATAACGGGGTAGAATAAAGCATAATAGAGCTGAATAGAGTGGATATAAAACATAACAGAGAAAACAAGAGCAACATGTTCGATGAAAATCCGCGGTATAGTGTACGCGATATAGCGAATGCCAAGGTTATGTCGAAGTTATGTGTATAGCGAATTCCAAGATTATGTCGACGTTATGTGTATAGTGAATGCCACTAATATTTCCAGGAGACAATGGTACATAATCATTTAAACGAAATGGGACACGTTCTACTCGGCTTCGTGAACGAGATGTTAGTATGAAACGCGGACGAATCGGGCAACGAGGGCCGAGCAAAGACGAGCCTGGGCGTGGCGTAGTACGTTTTTCGTTAATAACTCGTGAACGAAGCTGCGAATTGCGTTTTCGCTGAGGAAAAAGTTGCTTCGAATGAACTCAAGAACCCTTCATTCCCCGGAAGTAATATAATTTTGGAACAGCCTATGTTTCGATTTCTCAGACGTTGCTGTCTTTAAATATAAAAATTAGCAAATTAATAAAGTCTATAATGAAATAGAAAGAGCTGTTTTTGAGTCTAATCTTTTGCAATATTGATTGCGAGACACCTTATATATTA
Organism: Augochlora pura; assembly: GCF_028453695.1. Taxonomy (NCBI): domain Eukaryota; kingdom Metazoa; phylum Arthropoda; class Insecta; order Hymenoptera; family Halictidae; genus Augochlora; species Augochlora pura. Next base: position 12,895,854 of record NC_135782.1, read on the forward strand.
GGAAGTTCCATAAGCTATTTCCACGCCTCTTATGAACTGCGTCATTGCAGTCGATTCCACTCTATTCTTCTATATTATATTTTTTTCTGCTGTATTACACCCTGTTCTACTCTGTTCTATATTAATCCACTCTATTCTGATCTATTCTTTATTTTACTCTGTTACGCTCTATTCGACTCTGTTGTAGCCTATTTTATATTATATTCTACTCTATTCCACTCTATTCTGCTCTAGTTTGCACCATTTTGCTCTAATTTGCTTCATTCTGCTCTGTTACGCTCGATTCCATTCTGTTGTAGGCCTATTCTGCATTACATTCTATACTATTCCACGCAACTCCAATCTATTTCTCGCTATTCAATTGTATTCCACTCTATTCTGCTCTAGTTTGCTCTATTTTGCTTTATTTTGCTCTATTATACTCTATTACGCTCAATTCCACTCTGTTGTAGCCTATTCTACATTACATTCTACACTATTCCATGCAATTCCAATTTATTTCTCTCTAATCAATTCTATTAAACTCTATTCAATTCTATTCCACTTTATTCCATTCTATTATACTCCCTTCAACTCTGATAAACTTTATTCTACTCTGATATATATTATTCCACTCTATTCTACTATATTCTACTCTGTTACGCTTGAATCTACTATGTTATAGCCTATTAGAGTGTAGAATATACACTCTATTCCACAATACTCTGCCCTATTCTGCTCTGTTGAGCTCGATTCCACCCTCTTGTAGCCTATTAAAAAGCCTACATTTTATTCTACTCTATTCCATGCGATTCCAATCTATTTCACTCTGTTCAACTCCATTCGACTATATTTTATATTATTGAACTCTATTCGACTATATTTTATATTATTTGACTCTATTCGACTATATTTTATGTTATTTGACTCTATTCAACTCTATTCTGCTTTATTCTGCTCCATTTTGTTCTGTTACACTCGATTCCACTCTGTTGTAGCCTACTTCATATTATATTCTACTCTATTCCACTTTAGTTTGCTCTATTTTGCTTTATTGTACTCTATTATACTCCCTTCTACTCTGTTACACTTTATTCGACTATATTTTATTATTCGACTCTATTCTGGTCTATTTTATTCTGTTACACTCGATTTCACTCTGGTGTAGCTTATTCTACATTATAATGTATACTATTCCATGCAACTCTAATTTACTTCACTCTATTACACGCTATTCGACTCGATTCGTCTCTAGTCAACTCTATTCCACTCTATTGAATTCTATTTTACATTACATTCTACTTTATTATATTCGATTCTACGCTATTTCACATTATCCTACTCTATTCTACTATATTCTACTCTATTACAGTATATTCTATCCTATTCTACTCTATTCTAGTGTGATCCATTCTATTCAACATTATTCTACCCCACTTTAATCTATTTTACAGTATTAAAATCTGTGCTCTAAATGCTTTACGTATTTTGGACAAGTCGCGTAACTTTCTCACAGAGAAATTCTTATAACTTTTGAACCATCAGAGATATCGCAATGAAATTTTCGATAGAAATAATTTCGAAAAGAAAATCGTTCGAATGAGATCATACAAATTGTTTGTTTACTTCCTATGTATTTCATATTTGTATTTCGAATGTTGTATTTTATGTAAAAAGTTAAATATTCAAAATTATTTTAGATAGCGATGTCACGAGAGACTGATCCTGTATATTTACATTTTATTTTAATATGATTGAAATATATATTTGACTCGATGCCTCATTTTCTTGATTCTTCTTTTTCTTTTAACCCTTTCGGCACGATAGCCAGATATATCCGGCGTCCGTGCGACGACCGATATAAATAACAGAATTTTATGTCTCTTAATATTAAAACTGGGAGCAACACTTTTCTTTTAGAAAAGCATTGTTTTATTAAGCACATCTTTTCTTTTAGAAAAACATTGTTTTATATAAAGGAGGACCGACCCTTGACTTAACCCTTTGCACTCGAGTGGTGACTCTAAGGCGCCACTAAAATTATTCTATCACGTACCTAAATCATTTTTATACTGACAAAGTTCCGATTTAAAAAATTGTTAACAATGACAATGTTATTTTAATTTTATATACGTAAGATTGATTCTTGTGACTCGTACTAACAATGTCATTGTTAACAATTTTTTAAGTCTGAACTTTGTCAATATACAAATTATTTTACATATATAAAATACACTTTGTCACTTAAAATGAAAATATTATAAGTCAGAAGAATTATTTTAGATTTACAGTTAAAATGATATTGAGTGCAAAGGGTAAAATTCGATAAGTGAATTTTGATAACCGATACTATGCGAAAAGAATACCGCGCAGCGTTTCTTTAGCGTTGCGAAGTCGATTCGTTCGGAACGAGCCGAGAGCAAACGAAGGAGATCAATGAAAGGAAGCGGGTAAAGGAAGTTGAAATCTTGATAAAGACGATCGATCGATTCCCAGGAAAAAAAAAGGAATCGCACGAAGGAAAAGCCTGACACGCGAGAACCGGGTTCCCTCGGCTACCTGACGTTCAGCTCCCGGGACTACTAGCACGATATTTGCCGTAGGACGAAATCCGTCCGGGAAGATTCTATCTGTCCCTTGGAATCTTTCCAATATCGATCCGGCGCGGCAGCTGCCGGCCTCCTAGCAAACTTCATTAAGATCGAGTATCATTTAATAAGTTCGAAAGACGCACAATAAGCCGGCGAATTTTCCTCGAACGCGCGAGATATTAATTATCGCGAGATTAACGCATATCCGTCCGATAATTTGTTGCTCCGCTATTCACAAAATGCCGGAACTTTTTCACGTTATCCAGGGAAACGATACGATATAAAAACAACGTAACACGTTGAAAATCATATATTTTCCAGTGAAATTTTGGGAAACGATATAAAACAAATTTATGTAATTTATTTTTTAAATTTATAAATACAACATAACTTGTTAAAAATCATATATTTTCCAGTGAAACGATATAAAACAAATTTATAAATTTTTAATTTACTTTTTAACCCTTTGCACTCGAGTGGCGACTCTGAGGCACCACTAAAATTGCTCTGTCACCTACTAAAATAATTTTTACAGCAACAATGTTTAATTTTGGACGAATTGTTGAAAATTAAAGTTTTGGTGTGAATCGCAAGAGTTAATTTGGTATATTTATAAAATGCACTTTGTTACTTAAAATTGAAATACTGTAAATCAGAAAAATTATTTCAAATTTACAATTAAAATAGCGTCGAGTGCAAAGGGTTAAATTTATAAATTCTTAATTTACTTTTCAAATTTATCTTAATTTACTTTTTACATTTATAAATTCAATTTTAAATTTTAATTTACTTTTTTTAAATTTATAAATTCAATTTTGAATTTTAATTTGTTTAGAATTAAGAGAACAAGGAGCGATTGTTTTCTGTAATATACGAGCGACGAATTTATATATTATTACTGATTGTTTGCGAAACGACGGATTTTCGTCGCGCGTTAATTTTAGAGAGCGCGCGCGCGCCAATAAGCTCGGTATTGAAATTTCACGCGGACGTTTTTCGCCGAAATTTACCGGGAAACGAAATCTCCGGGCACCGGTGCGCGGGCGTTGAAATCTCCGCGGCGCCTTGTGCTACGCGTCGCAAGTGAAAATTAACCCTTTCCACTCGAAGCCATTTTCATTGCAAATTTGAAATAATTTCCCTGGCTGATAGTAGTTCTATTTTATGTAACAAAGTGTACTTTTATGCATAAGAAATTGATTCTTGTGACTATTAAATAATTATATATTAAATAGTTTCGCTATTTAACAATTTTTCAAATCTAAATTTTGTCAGTATAAAAATTATCTTGGGACGTGTTAGAACAATTTTAGTGGTACCCCATAGTCACCACTCGGGTGCAAAGAGTTAACCAAAAGTTCGCGTAAAATCTGACGTGAAAAATAGTCGAACAATTTGAAATAAATGAGAAATAAAGGAGGGATTTTTATTGTATATTGTTTTATTTTATTTGCTGATTTCTTGTGGTGTTTTGTTTTATTCCAAAGGGTTTCTATTCGATGGAAGGGGAGTGAAATTATTTCGAATAATAATTACATTACATATATATAATAATTACAATAGTTAATAATTGACGGATAAACAATTTGGTGGAATAGTGAGGTAGTTTTTAAGACGGATAATTTTTTTAAAATTCGATCACATTATACTCTGTTGAGATTTTATTATATCTTATTGTATCTTTATTACATATTTATTATATATTATATCTTATATTATATTTTATTATATAGTTTTGGCCAGCTGTTGAGGACAGATAAACCATTTGGTAAAATAGACAGATATCTTTCAAGATAGATAACTTCTCCAAAATTGAAAAGAAAATATAAATAAATTATACTCTTTTAAGATTTAAAAAAAAATTACTTTATTATCATAATGCTTTTCCTTTATTCGAACAATTAATGAAGCGTTATATAACTGCAAAGTGTTTTTATTTGAAACAAGAAGCAATAAAATCGTTTTGGCCAGCTACTTAGATCAGATAAATCATTGGCCAAAATAGTAAAATATCTCTTAGCATAAATAACTTTTCTGGAATTAAAAACGAAATGCAAATGAATCATACTTTGTTGAGATTTTCGAGAGAACTATTTTACTATGATAACATTTTTCCTTTATTTGAATCGTTTATGAAGCATTACGTCACTGCAAAATGTTTTTATTTTACACAAGAATCAGTAAAATAATTTTAATTAGGTGTAGTAGTTAAATACCAGTTAAAATAAATATATTAATAAATAGATAATTTTTCGAAAATTGAACTACGTGATTTATACTCTGTCAAAATTTGAAAGAAAACTTTTCCTTTAATTGAATCATTTACAAAGTATTATCACTGCAAAGAGTCTCTATGTAACATAAGAAACAATAACCTAATTTTGACCTAATTCGAATACCTCCTAGATCTTTTCCAAAACTGGACCAAACGATCCCCTAACTTTCTAAACAATGTCAAACAAAATCAACATTAACAAAATACAACATTTTTGGAATGTAAAAAATACTCGTCTCGAAATAATTCGAGGTTATCCTTTTAAATTCCGCGACAAAAAGAAGCTATCGAACGATTACGGAAACGTTTTAAGAGACAGTGCGCGGATGTTTCAGCGATTAGGGGAGAGTCGCGCAGCCTCGTGTGAAAAATCCGTCCTCTCGGTTTTTGGTGCAAGGCCTCGGCTATATCGTTGCGAGGCGCACGGATCGCGCGGCGTCATTGGCCCGCGTGCCATGTGCACGGGACAAATACAGTGGCGAAAGCAGCTGCAACATCGTGACACGCGTCTATTGTCGGCGCGCCGTGGCATCGAGAAATGAAAAATCGGCCTTCCCCCCTGCCCTCCGCGCGCGCGATCCCTTCTCCGTGCCCCACCCTGTCTGACCTTGCCCTTTTGCGACCGATCTCGTAGGGGATGTTCACCTGGACCACGACAGATTCTTTTTTCGGGAAAAATCCGGACGAAAACGAAATCGACGATGAAAACGTCTTCGCATTGTGTTCGTACGCAGCCATGCGACGCGCGATTCCGCCTCTAACAATTCTTCGGTACCTTTAACATTTTCTATTATTTTATTGGCTTTCTCTCTTTTTATCGTTTTATCCTCTGTGCTATTTTTACAAATGCTAAACCTTGTGTTTTGTTAATTTTTGTGTTGGATGGTGTCGTTTATAAGTGACTCACCGTGTATAATAATTTTATTTACTGTATTATATTACTATATTATATTACTGTATTATATTACTATATTATATTACTGTATTATATTACTATATTACATTTACTACATTATATTACTATAGTATATTTACTAATCTAACTATACATATATATAGTAAAATTTATTTTGTGGTCGTTAGAAGGAGAGTAGATATCGAATGTGGAAAAGCGCATAGGACTCAGAAATGGAATTTTAGTTTGCAATGGAATTGTAGAAGGTGCCTCCTGTTTCAGGAGACACCCGGTACATCAATTTTCATATAAATTACAGGAAAAGTTGAGAAATCAATTAAGAAAGAATTATGTAACTTGGAAAGTAATTTTTAACTGAGAATTTTTGTGGGTGGGGAGAGTTGATTTAAGTAACCCACCCTGTATAGTTTATATTTATTAAATTAATTTTGTGACTATTATCAGTAAAGTTAGACTATATATCGTAGAAAAGCGATTAGGATTAGGAAATAACTTGCAAATGGAATTGTAGAAGATTTATTTTTCACGAGACACTCAGTATTTTTAGATAAACTTATTTTTGTTGTTGTTGTTATAGGTGAAGAATATAGATTAATAAATAAGTGAAAAATAATTGAATATAGAAAGTTATTTTTCGTTAAAGAAAAATCGTTATAGAAAAATTTTTTTGCGAAAATAATGATTGAATTTAGACAGGAAATTAGAGCTAAGAATTTTCTGAGGGTGCTTTTTAGATGACTCACCCTGTATATCCACTGAATATAAAATTATTTTTCTAATCTCTGTAGAAAAGGTATTAAAATTAATTCCGTAAAATTGAGCAAAGCTAGAAAGTGTCTTTAAATTAAACATCCCTAAATGTGTTTCTTTTAATTGTCTCACCCGGTATATCTATCTTTATACGAATTAATTTCATAATTGTCATAGACAAAGTCGAAAAGTCAATCGAAGAAAAAGTAATCAAAGTTAAAATCAATCTTTAATTAAGAATCTCGTAACGTTGCTTTTTAAACGACTCAGTCTGTACATCGATTGTCTATAATTTACTTTTACGTAAATTAATTTCATAATCATTACAGAAGAAACAAGAAAAATTCATTTGAGTGAAAAATGATTCAGTAAAATAAAACTAAGAATTTTCAGAAGATGTTTTTTAAATGACCCGCCCTGTGTATCGATGTCCTACAAAATCTATTTTTACAGAAATTAATTTTATAATCGATACAGAAAGAAAAAATAGAAAATTTCAATCGAGAAAATAAAATTTCGGAAAAAAGAAATTTTCAGCTAAGAATTTCAAGGGGATGCTTCTTAAGTGACTCACTTAAGTGAACTATAATCGTTCTAGGAAATGCAGGAGAGTCGATTAAGGAAACTGAATCATCGAAATTAACTTCGAATAAAAAGATCGCGCAAGGGGTCGTTTGACTCTTTCGGTGAAAAACTGGTGTCGGATAGAAGGGTCAATGTCGAACGTCATCGGAGGGTCAACGAGTCACCTGTTTGCATCGTTTATCCGTTTACCAATCGAAAGACAACGCTCGCTCCCTGTATAAATAAACGTAACAAGTTTCCGGAGGGAACATAAACCCTTCGATGAAACGTTGCATTTGTATAATCAACAACAATATATTCTATTATCTCGAGCAAGATGAACTGTATCATAATAATAATAATATCGTTAATCGCAAATTAATTATTTAATCGTTAATTAAATGTCTAAAGGTTGTTAATGGTAGAAAGGGATTGTTTATTATTTCCTGTTTGTTTATATTACCTAATATAAGGATACTAATAAGGTATATGTATAATATACATATAGTGTATATATATATATATTGGGTTGGCAAATAAGTGTTTGCATATTTTAAATAAGAAGAAAAATTCAAAATATAACTCTACTCAGTTAGGTATTGTTTTGGTCGATGATCTTTTGCCATCCCCCAGACAGTGTAATAATTCAGAGGAAAAATTAACAATTAAAGCATTTCTAATTTTGATCAGAAAAAATTTCTCAATCTAACCGAGAAACAAAATTTCTAACAAAAATGTTTACAAATGCCAGCGCAAGAAATTTCGGAAGGAACTTGTTCTATAAAATTTTATTTAATATTCGACGACATTTTAGTCGATGCCAACAGCCATAACATAACCTCGAACTTCGAAATAACGCTGAAACAATATTGTCCGGCTAAATGAAAATCGAGACCGCCGCACGTCGATCTCGTCCCGTCGACGTCGCTCGCCCGGCGAAACGATCTCCGCGTGACGGAGGACGACGCATCCTGCCGTCGCCGTGTCGTCGACCCTTCTTAGAAGAATCCCGCATTAATTTCTATCTGCATACGCCATTATTATGTTAATCGGGAGCGCCGTCGAACGTTTCGCGGCACCGAGTTGTTCACGATTAAACGCGTCCTTGCGTCATGCCATGGGAAAGTCGACCGCAAGGGTTTTCCATCGCGAAGGATCGCGCGTCGCAGTACCACACAACCCATCGAACCAATGTTTTTGATCCTGGCGCGGTCAAGCTTTCTTTCTTTTTTACCGAAAAAGAAGCCGCTCCGTCAATTAGCGCGCGAAGATCAACCCTTCGGGTGACGACCCGAAGCCGGTCTCTCGTTATCTCCATTCACGAGGACAAATCGGGCAATTAGGGGTCTCTGTGCACTAATTTATGACTGGTGTGACCGTCGAGCGATTTTTGGGTGGCACTGGTATGTTGGGCATCTTTTCTCTGTTCTGTAACTGTCCAGTAGATTGTGGATGAGAATGGACAGTTAATTAAGAGGAGGTATGATTAGTCAAGAATGTATGCCATATATTAGATACAAGGTAATATATGCTAGATACTTGATACTAGATACCAGATACTAAATACCAGATACTAGATACCAGATACCAGATACTAAATACCTAGATATAGATTCTAGATACTATATTCTCGATACTGGATACTAGATACCAGATACCAGATACTAAATACCTAGATATAAATTCTAGATACTATACTCTGTGTAAATATACTGTATACTATTAAATTGGGGGGTTGAATAATCATATCTCCTCTTCACTGACTGTCTATTTTTGTTTATAAGTTGATGGACAGTTTGGAACAGAATTGTTACTTGACACTGAAAGTATCTTACACGGTCTTCTGTCATTTTTATTACAATATAAGGTACAAGAGTTTAATTTTCATTGATTCATCTTTTATATTTATTGAGTGTAAAAATGATTTCGCAATCGTTGTAAATAAAGTGTTAAAATCAATTGAGAAAAATTGAGTAAAACTAAAAAGAGTTTTTGATTGAACGTTGTGAGAATTGTTTTTTTTTAATTGACTCACCAGGTATATCTGTCTTGAAATGACTTGATAAATTAATTTTATAATTGTTATAGGTAAAAACAGTCAATCGAAGAGAAATGATCGAAATCAGAAAGAGAAATTTAAGTCAGTTAAAGTCAGTAAGAGTTTCGAGAGGGTGTTTTTTATATGACTCACCTTGTATATCAATTGCATATAAAATGAACTTTGTAACCACTATAGAAAAAGTGTTAAATATAACGAGAAATACTAAGTAAAGTTAGAAAGTGATTTTAAATTAAACATTCCGAAATGTGCTCCTTTTATTTGACACACCCAGTATACCTACCATTACACAAATTAATTTTATAGTCGTCATGAGTAAAATTGAAAAGCCAGTCGAAGAGAACGATCGAAGTTAAACAAAAATTTTGAACTAAAAATTTTGAGAAGCTGCATTTTAACCCTTTGACTACTGTTGGCGCCTATTGGCGTCTGATACATGTTGGCTTCCTGGTGCTGTAGGCGCCAATAGTGTTTTTAGACGACCCATCCTGTATATATCTGTTATATATTAAATTAATTTTGCGATCGTTATAGAAGAAGTGTTAAAATCGATTAAGGAAAATTGATGAAAATTAGCAAGTGATTTTAACCTACGAACTCCGGAAGATTTCCTTATTAAGTGACTCACCCAGTATATCGTTACTTAAATTAATTTTATAACCGTTATAGGTGAACTGAGAAAACACAATTAAAACAAAATAATTAAACTCAGAAAGTAATTGAGAATTAAAAACTTTCTGAAGATGCCTGTTGAAGTGTCTCACCCTGTACATCTACTAACCACCAAATTAGTTTTGCAATCATTATAAAAAAAGTGTTAAAAATAACGAAAAAATTGAATCATTTTAAAAATTGTCCATTCTACAAACTAAAGTACAATCTTGAGAGAAACTCACTAAACCACAAATCAAAACATGTAAGAGGATTAACTTTTGACACTGAATATACCTAACCCAACGTCCCGCCATTTTTATTACAACGTAAGCTAACTAAAGTACATAAATAAACTACTAAATTTTAACAAATAAACTAATTTTATACAGAAAAACTTCCACACACCTCTCTCGCAATAAAAATACAAATTTAATCATGCTTGTAAATAAACAAAAGGCTCAGTATAATGGATCACCCTAATTCAACATTTGCAAGAAAAGCCGAAATTCACAGAGACACCGAGTCCACGCACTTGGGTCGCTATCAAGGGTCAATAGCTCCGAACCGTGGAGTCAAACACGTGGCTTAACAATGTTTAAAAATCCGTGAATGTACCCGCAGCCATAGTCGGCTATAATAGTCTTCGATAAAAAAAAAGAAGAAATCGTCTGCCCGTATCCGCAGTCTGGTCCGCGACGACACCTTGAACGAGCGTCTATTTTCTAGCGGTTAGAGAGGATGCCCTCATGAGGCCCTTACAAGGATAGGTCCCCGGCCGTGACACTCACTTTTTGACAAGGTTTTGCACAGCGGTAGAGCTTGTCGAACCAAGTCGAACGATACTTGGTTCGAAGCGTAGGCGATACGTAGTTTCTGAGATAGTTCGCGTTAAAGTTGTTAGAATAGCTGGGAAGATAAGCTAGATTTCGGGCCACGGCTCCGCGCGGCGGAGTGGGGGGGGGGGGGGCTGGAACGCTTGCGAACGCCGAGGTGGGGGTGAAAGTCCTGTGGATAGACTCGCGCAGTTCTCCGCTACTATTCCCCCACCACCGGCGATCGCTTCTCTGCCCAAACGCAACGCGATGCAGCGACTCCTTTTACAAACTTTCTTGCTGACAACTTTAACATTAACCCTCTGCTCTCAAAGCTATTTTAATAACAATAGATGCGAAATAATTTTTTCTACATATTTATATCTTACGTATTACACTTATAATTTTTCTTATGTATTACACTTATAATTTTTCACTCTATAATTTTTTAATAAAATAATATATAACGTAAAATAAATTAGATAGGTAACATCATTTTTTTACGTATTTATATTTTGTATGGTAAAAAACCTTTTACAACCGTTACGATGACAACTGTATGATATGTAATGTAATTTTTTTAAATTTTATTGTTAGCAGACACCTTGTATATCTATTTTTACATAAATTAATTTTATAATCGTTGCAGATAAACTTGAAAAACAATTAAAATAAAATTATAGATCTCAACAAGTAATATCAAACTAAAACTTTTCGGAGAATGCTTTTTTAAGTGACCCACCCTGTATATCTATTACGAGTCAAATTAATTTCGTAATCGTTACAGAAAAAATATTAAAATTGATCAAGATAAATTGATTAAAATTATAAAGTAATTTCAAATCGACATCTCTAGCAGCTATCCTTTTTAAGTGACCCACCCTATATGTCTATTACGTGTCAAATTGATTTGGCAATCGTTATAGAAAAACATATTAAAATCAATCAAGAAAAATGAATTAAAATTAGAAAATTATTTCAAATCTAGATCTCCAGCAGCTATCCTTTTCAACTGACCCACCCTGTATATTTATTACGTATCAGATTGATATCGCAATCGTTACAGAAAAATATTAAAATTGATCAAGATAAATTGATTAAAATTAGAAAGTAAATTCAAATCGAGATGTCCAGTAGCTATCCTTTTCAACTGACCCACCCTGTATATTTATTATGTATCAAATTGATTTCGGAATCGTTACAGAAAACATATTAAAATTAATCAAGATAAATTGATTAAAATTAGAAAGTAAATTCAAATCTAGGTCTCTAGCAGCTATCCTTTTTATCTGACCCACCCTGTACATTCGTTTCTACATAAATCAATTTTATAATCCTTACAAGTAACCTTGAGAAATTCAATTCGAATGAAATGATTAAAGCTACGGAGTAAATTCGAACCAAGTACATACTTCCAAAGAGTTGCTTTTTAAACGACACCCGGTATACCTTCACATTTCTTACCATCGTGAAGCTTGCCGAGCTAATATCATTGCAAATCTTAATATCTACAGTATTAATTAAGATAAAAAATATCAATAAATATCAAGGGACGATATTTATACGCCGGGTCCAAGTTGATCCGGGCACCGCGCCGGTAACAATTTTCAAGGAACGCGGCCGCGTTTCGAGCACCGTTCTCGCGCGCCCCGGCGTATCGCGGGCAAATTCGTACATTGGATAAAGAAAAGGGGACGTTCCTCGCAATGGGGTTTTCGGTTAAGAGTTATCTCGACGATATCGGGAACCGGTTGGGATCCCATGATCCCGCGGTTCCACCCCCTTCGGGTTTCGGCCCTGGATCGACGCGTTTTCCGTGTCGAATTAGAGTTCAATTTGCGAGGCCTGCCGAGTTTCTCTTTTCCGGGACTCGTAAAAAACGTTCGTAAAAATCCCGCAATCTCGAAACTCCCGGCAACCAATCCGCGGCCGCGGCGACACGCGCTTTTCTTCCACTGCGTCTTCCCACCCCCTACCGGTGGCGGTCGCTAACGATTTATTTCGACGGGTCGGCTCGGGGCTTCTCTCGATATCGGCGCGCTTTTCGTTGGCCCGCGGGCGACAACCCTTCTCCACCGCTCCTGTCCCGCGTCAGCCTCTGGGATCGCGGAGAAGAGGCGACCCGGTTGACACGCGGCGGAACGGTTGTCCTTTCTCGCCCGCCGTCCCCTTTGTCGGCGGGCGTTCGTTCCGAAATTTGGGTTACTGAACCCGATTAACCCTTTCGCAGGCCGGTGGCCGCCGGGGCGTTAACAATCGCGGCGCGTTTCTGGTCAACGGAATCGAACGACGACCTTACTTGGGTCAACGGCTGGCTAAACGGTTCACCGGGTACCGGCTTACGGGAACATTTCGATGTCGCGCGGCGCGACGCGAGCTCGGAGTCATCATGGTCAATACCCGAAAAATCGAAGTCGACGGTGGGGAGGATTTCGCTGCCTCGACGGCGTCCCTATGGGGTGGGAAGTCGGGAAAGAGGCCTGCCTTTTATTCCACAGTGGCAATTCTGTGACAAGTGCACGGTGCACTGGAATTTTGGAAGGATTCTTTCTTAGGAGACACCCTGTATATGCTTTTTTGTATAAAATAATTTTGCAATTGGGGGAAAATTATACAAGTTGGAAATCAATTTTTTAATTGTATTTTTGACTCACCCTGTATATCTTGTATTCATTGGTTTAATTTTAGGATTACTATGGAGAAGGTAAAAAGATTAATTTTACATAATTGAGTTGCAATGGAATTTTCGATGATTCTTTGCTTAGGATACACTCCGTACATTTATTTTTATATAAATTAATGTTCTAGTAGTTATAAATTAAGTAGAGAAATCAATTGAGGGAGAATTAAACAAGTTAGGATGTGATTTTCAAGTAAGCATTTTGTGGGGATACTTTTCTAGGTGACTCACTCTGTATATCTATATTTAACGAATTAATTTTATGGTTATTATGGAAGAAAATAAAATCAGTTATGGAAAAGCGATTATACTTAGGGAATAAGTTGCTGTAGAAGTTACAAATATTTCTTGTTTAGGAAACACCCTGTATAGCAATATTTACATAAATTAATACTACAGTGTTTGTAAATAAAATTGAGAAATCGATTGAGAGAAGATTTTATTGGACAGTAATTTTTTACTAAGAATGTTGAGGAGATGTTTTTTTTAAATGATTCACCCTGTATATATTATACTTACCGAATTAATTTTATGATCATTCTAGAAAATGTTGAAATCTATTATGGAAAATCAATTAAGTTTGGGAAATAACTTCCAATAGAATTGTCAAAGATATTTAATAAGAAAGTGATTTTAAATTAAGAACTCTAAAATGTGTCTTTTCTTAGGCGACTCACCCGGTATATTTACTTTTACATAAATTAATGTTATAATCGTCATAAGTAAATTTAAAAAATACAATTGAGGAAAAATGATTAAACTTGGAAAGTAGTTTTGAATTAAAGATTTGTAGAAGATACTTTTTTAGGCAAGCCACCCAGTATATCTACTTTTACATAAATTAATTTTATAACCGTCGTAAATAAACTTAAAAAATACAATTGAGGAAAAGTTATTAAACTTGGAATGTAGTTTTGAATTAGAAAATTTCAGAAGATACTTTTTTAGGCGAGCCACCCTGTATATCTACTGCGTATAAAATTGCTTTTGTAGTCGTCGTAAAACAAAGAAAAATAGGAAACTTAGGAAATCAATCGACGAAAAATAATCGAACTTGTAAGGCGCGTATTTTTTTAAGGACGACATTATTTTCAATAAAAATACATTTTCTGTAAAATGGTTATTGTTCCCAGAGACAAGTACAACATTTTTCAGCATCAACACATTAAAAGTTGTTAATTATTACACCTGTAAACCAAATAAATTATATATCCGAACTGCAATAGGAAATAGAATGCATTTATCATAAATCCATAGTCATAACTTCTATGTCTTAGATGTTCCTGCCTCAAAACTCATGGGAGCATTAGTTTACACTCTCCTCTTGCTATATTTAAAAAATCATCTGCAACCATCCGCACTTTCATCTATTATAGCCAATTAGGCAACGTACGATGCACCGACTCACGAAAATATTTCCAACGAAATCACTTTTCAAAAATCAAATAAATCCACTCGTTCCGCGCTGTCAGAAATTCTTTCTTATCAACCACCATAAAAAGTGATTTCGGAAAAAATAATACTTTCGATAAAAGCATCTAGTTACAAGCGCCAAGTAAGCACGCGTTAACGTCGCGCAATGATCGCGAAAAACAAAGGAAAAGATCGAAGAGGTCGACAAGAGTCGCCGAATCCCCTAATTCTAAAAATAAATAGAAAGACACAGCCTCTATAAGTTCATTGACGGTGAGGCCGAGCGGCGTCTCTAATAAAAGAAACGTTTCGACTAAAAGCCGAACGAGTTGCCGGAGAGTAACTCGCAAACAGCCCTCCGCAAAGAGTAGCACTGAAAGCGCATAACCATACGAAGCCGGGGCGAGAGCGATGCTCGGGGTCTCGCGGAAATCCCCGCGATTTCTAAAAAATCGTGAAAAGGCAAAAGGAAGCCGAACAAGGAGGCCGGAGGTCCGTCGGTAAAAGAGGAATATATACACAACTCGGGGCTAAACTAAATTCCCCGAAGCTGACACATTTTCCGGTAGATTTTTCCCGGGCGAAACGATTGCGTAACGAGGAGCAATCGAAGGGACGCGGTAACGAGAGAAAGCGTGATCGGGAAAAATAGGAATCAGAAGAAGAAGGCGAAAAGGCTTTTGCGTTCGGTCGAAGCAGGTTCGCAGCATCCCCTTGTTGCTTAGGCATCAAGCGAGGGGTTGGCGAGCCGCCGACGTCGCTGCGCCTGCGTCCTCCTTCTCCCTGCCCCCACCCCTTCCACGCCCCGCCGCGTGTCTCCCACCCCAGGCGAAACGCATCGAAATCTTTCGTACTCCGTCTTGTATTCGGTCAACTAACTCGGCTCGGCCCCCCTCTCTCTCTCTTTCCCTCTCTCGCTCACGGCGTCGTCCGTCCTGCTCCGTCGTCCCGCCTCTCGCTCTCGCCGTTGATTGTCACGCGGCGCGAGCGAGCTAGAGGGAGAGAGAGAGAGAGAGAGAGAGAGACGGAGTCTCCCGAAGCGAGCAAGAGAAGAAGAAGCAGAGAGAGGGATAGAGAGAGAGAGAGAGAGAGGCAGCGTGCACGAGCGTACGCTCGAGTTCCCCTTTCCCTTTCCCTTGGGCCGGCGATGGTCCTGGCCGTATCCTGGGTTCCCGCCATGACGAACGGGATGACACCCGAGCGGTGCCGAGCGCCGCCGAATAGCGACCGACCGCCGAAACGCGGGCAGCTGCGACTCCGCACGGACAAAGAATACTCTTGGAGCATACAGTCACCGCGCGCGGCGAGCACACTCACCACGGGGCAGTTCGCCGAACCAAAGGTACAGTGTTTTGATGCGTGCTCGTGAGGCCGGTCCGACGGTGTCCGGCCGTGAACACGTATCCCGTATACTCGCGGTGCATCGCGGCTACGCCGGAGTGATTGTCGCCTCTACGTAAACCCCGACCGACTGAGAGGAGGAGTCCGAGAGGGTAGCGCAAAGCAAACGGAGTTACAGAGTGGGAATAACGGGTGAGATAGAGAGAAAGAGAGAGAGAGAGAGAGAGAAAGAGAGAGCGAAAGAAAAAAACGTCGTGTGCGTGTGTCTGCGTTTCGGTACGCGAGTTCCCCGTCGCAGGGCGGAGGAGGAGGGGGTGGGCCGAAGAAACGTGAATCCTGGAGGAATTGTCCGGCCGCGCAGGTACGGACGTTGTTGCTGGTTTACCTGTACACACGTGACACGGGGTCCCCTGGTGTGTTCGTTGGTTTCGGGCCACCGAAGTGTCGCGGGTGAAAACAAGACGAGAGTCAAGAGACGTAACGTCGTGTTGTTTCAGCTCCAATAGCGTCCTCATTTTTTCCCTTTATTCGCGATTTTTCTCGACGCTGTAAACGAAAAAGGATCTTGATTTTCGCCTTGTTTTCGGGGTGATCGGGGGCCCTGCACACAGTGATACCGTACGGAGGTTCAGTGGGGAAACGGAGCAGTTCGTGGTGGAATCGTAAAGCCAGGATAGGGGGCCCGGCGAGCCCTATTGGAAGGAGCACAGTGTCAAACGTTTCTCGCGGCGATAGTTCGCTGTATGTATCTAGTGCTGCCGGTGATATCGTGATCGCAGCCTCCGTGGCTCCGAGAAATTTGGTAACGTCGCTGGCAGGGCCGAGGAACGGTAGTGGCAGCGCGGCAACGGCAACGACGACGACAGGCCGACCGGACGGGTGGAGTGTACAGCAAGAGGGAGAGAGAGAGAGAGCGTCGAGGATCACTCTCGCTTTCGTTCGGCCCTCTCCGTTTCTCTCCGTCCCTCTCGCGCCATCCCTCTCTTTCTCCCTTGCTCGCCGGTTACTACGAAGAACCAACAAAGAGAGAGAGAGAGAGAGAGAGGGAGAAAGGGACGGCGGGAAAGAGAGAGCGCCGGGGGAGGGAGGAGCGTTCACGAGACGGAGTTGGAGGAAGAGACATAAAAGAAGAGGGAGATAGAGAGATAAAGGAAGGGAGAGAGTGATAAAGAGCTCGTCCAACCGAAGGAACCGGGAAAGAGAAGGGTAAGTGCGCGAGCCTGTAGTTTCCGTGGAAATGAGTGCCCGTTGGTAAAACGCGTCCCAATTATGCCAATCGGATCACCGGTCGTCGTCGTTGTTGAACGCGTGGCATGGTGTCTGCTGGTTGGGGCCAAGGCAAAGAAAATGGAGGTCTCCGCAGCGAGGAGAATGGTCCTGCGAAATAAAAATGCGGAAGTCGGCACGTTTCCATCGTCCTGGCCTCCTTGCTACGTCCGCTGATGATCACCACCACCGCCATCACCATCGGCACCACCTCTACCACAATCTCACCACCACCACCACTTCTACTACCACCACCACCAGCACCACCACCACCAGCACCACCACCACCACCACCACCACCACCACCGCCACCACCACCACCACCACCACCGGCAGCACCACTACCACCGCTGCCACCACTACCATTGCCGTCAACGCCTCCTGCTAGCCGGCGGCGATGCACGGTAGTGTCCTCGAGCACGGCGTGCACGCATCGTGCCTGCGAATGTTTCACAAGTCTCGCGCGGTGCGTCAGACAAAAACGCGTTGTGTCGTCGTGAGAGGCGAGTGACGACGGGCCAAAGTGTGCATCCCTTCGAGAATTCTACCGGTGATATCGAGACTCGGGCTCAGAACGCCTCGTCGATGCCACGCGTAGTGTATGGGAAACAGGTTCTTAACGTTTTCATTATATTCTATCTCTAATTTACGTCCCTCCTATACTCTGCATCCGTACCTCCCCCCAGTTGTGCACAAAAATAAAAACAAACGCACGGAGGATAGAGAACACGTCTCGTTACGAATTCCGCGGGCTGTTTGTTTCTTCGCGAGTCTCCTCGAAAAGGTTTTTCGCCCTTCCTCCCCCCGCCGGCGGCGGCGCGAACCTAACCTAGCCTGACCGGCCAGAACAAACGACGCTTTGGTAAACACCATTATCGACTGCGGGCCGTGTGCTCGTTCGTCGATGCTGTACAGTTCGAAAGCCGGTAGTGTGCTCCGTAAAAATGAAAGAAAAAACGGAGAAGTCACCCCGCCGGTTTATCGCACCCAGCCCTCCTTACCGTCGCCACTGTGTGTGTGAGACCCCGCGGTTTGTTGTGCGTCGATCGGCGCGCGTGGTGCGCGGCACGCTTCGCCGAAATTTCGGTTTTCCGAGCAGGCCCCGAGCAGTGCGCCGTATCGAAAGTGTGGATATCGTGCGGGCCCGAGGACAGTGCGCGCCGCGCGGAGAGGAATAAAAGGCACGAGAGCGAATTCGTCGTGTACGTACACGCGGGCCGTTTGTGTGCCGGCCGCGCGCAAGAAAAAAAAGGGAGAAACGCCGGCCGGGTAATAACGTGCAATTTGCAGTTTACGCGATAATAATCGGCGCGTTCGCACGCGATCGAGAGAGTTCGGGGATCGTTAAGGGGCGGCACTCGGCACGCCGCGGATCAGTCGGTTCCCGACCCGAGACATCGATAATCGGCGGACGTTTTCCCGCGAGAACGTGGAAATCGGATCCAGGTGCAACGCGGCGCGGGCCGGCGACGGGGGCCCGTGCCAACAGCGTTCAAACTCGTCCCGGGGCCTTCCCCGTTTCGCGGACGCGATCAATCGCCCTTTCTCTTTCGGGCTCTATTCCTCGTCGTCTCGTTCCTTTCTTTTTTTTTTTTTTGCACCGGTTCCCTTTCCTGTGGGTGTTCCCTCCTTTTTTGCGCCGGCCGGAGCCGCGCCGCGGACCGGCGGAGAGGGGCAAATTTCGGCCCACGGAACGGCGGAACGGATCGGAACGGACAAGGAACGAACGTCGTGTGGACCGCGAGAACAACGGGCGCCAAGAGATTTACGGGCACGCACAGTATCCCTTTTACCCGTTCCTCGGATTCGTTTCTTTTTCTCTCTCCCTTTTTCATCTTCCTTTCCTCCTCCGCACGGTCGTATCTCTCTCTTTCCCTCCCTCGATCGGTCTTTTTTGTTTTCTTCTCCTCTCCGTGTTTCGCCGTCTCCTTTAAGAGCTCTCTCTCTCTCTCTCTCTCTCTCTCTCTCTCTCTCTCTCTCTCTCTCGGTCATAGCTGTCGGAATTCTCTGCGCGCGGCCGCGCTCGAAAGGGTTGCCGGCGAAGTTGGCCGCGAACCGCTTCCAAACGAACGCCAACGGTTCTCGCGAAACGCGCGCGCGCCGATCGCGACGCGGAACGTTCGAGAACAACGTCGGCTCCCTCGAACACTGGGACCGACACTTTTCGATAACTGCTGGATCCACGATCATCCGGATTCATGGGGAATACGCGTCGCAAGAGACGTCAGTGGTCGGATAATGGGATAGTTACAGTGGTAGATTTTATCGTCTACGGTGTTTCATGTGGATTATCTCGGTCTATTTAGATGTGAAATGTGATTCGACGATAGGGCAGTCCTTAAGATTTAGGGCAGTTTCCTTAAGGTTTGGACAACGCGTCGAGTCGACAGACTTCGGACGAGTTGCACGGTTTTCTCATTTATAGTTCGGGGATTGAGTGATCTACTTTTACAGTACCTTAGACTCGACGATCATCTTACGAAAGTTTTTCGTACGTTACTTTCCATTCTCTTTGGTCCATTATAAAGGAAATTGTACCATTGTCTATTGAAAATTATCTAGTCTTGACCTTTCACACTAGGAAGGTAAAAGACCGCTAAATGTTGTCTTATCGCGTACCAAAATAATTTTCACCAATTGCAAAGTGTTCTATACGCCGCAAGATGTCGTTTGCATAAAACGTGCTAATTATAAATCACAAAATGTGGATACACTGTAGTCGAAACTATTTTTGATTTAGGGTTAAAATGTCCGAGAATGGGGAAGACCGAAATTAGGTTTAAACCGTTGAGAACACCCCCAATTTATCGGTTCTAATCCGCCGAACGCAAGAAACTTTAGTATAATTAAAAATGTACTGAATTTCACAAGGACACTTATTATACACATATTACAATATATTAAAATACAAAGCGTTGGCAGATATGACACTTCCAAAATTACGCGACCCCCACTGTCAAACGTAACAACAAATTCACTTGTTACGCCGTGTAATGCGTGACCGGCACGTGCCAGTTCCTGCATGTTGTTTGTTTCATCCCCGCGCATGTTTCTGCGGCGGTGCTGTTTCGCAACGATTTTCAATTTCGCGAATATGGCCCACTGTCCTTTATTAAGCGCCGTTCGGTAGCAGACGAATTTATCGTATATCAATGCAGCTATGTAATTGGTGTTTTAATATCTATCAATTGTTCCACGTGTGTTTGATTTGTACTTCTTCTAGTGTCTCTAACTGCAAATGGAGAGTCCACCGTTTCAAATTTCCCGCCGCAATCGGAGTACTTGACCTTAGTCGACAATATTTTAAGTGTACGCTATTTTCTTCGCGAAGTTCTTTTACAATCGTCCGACATTTTGTGAAATTTTAGAGGTACGTTTCACGTCAATTTTCACCGAGTGAAAATGAAATTTCACAAATTTCATCCGACTGAATTCACTCGCATCGAAGACGTTGTCTTTGTTACTCGGTTCTCATAGGTTCAGACACTGTAGTCCAATGAAATTTCTCGTTTCAACCCTTTCTGATTACGCTTTTTATATGCGCAAGCACAATTTATATATATTATTTACATAATTCAGGATTTAAGAAGAAAATGGACTTATCTTCATCTTTCACGGTACGTTACGCGAAAGATGATGATCGCAATGTACAACGCTCTTGATTATCTTATAGTCATTTTTACGACGTATTCAACGATGTTTACGACAACTTTTGATGTTGGTTCATCAATTGTTTCTAATTATATTCTCGAGGATACTTCATGCAGACTTGCTAGTCTGCTGCAAGTTATAATTTGTTGATAACCCTGTTTTTAGGGTAACAGCCGTTTATTTAATTGCCAAGAACAGACTTGTTAGGCGACTGTTTAAACACAATTAGATCAAATGTCATTTTAAATATTAATTAAATATTAAATAATCGTAATATTTAAATATTAAATAAATCGTAAAGTTAGGTTTTTGTAAACCGAGTCCAATTTCTTGGCCGTGAAGCTGAAAATAAATAAATATAATATCAATAAAATATTAAATAAATCTGAGACGTAACTGCAACGTTACATTAATGCATAGAGGACGTCGACTCTCAAACAGCGGACCTTATTGACAAAAATATAACTGATTCTATTTAAGATTACTAACAATATTATACAGACTTTACTAAAACGTGTGAAAACTTAAACTAATTGCAGTAAATTAAGTAGTAAAAGAATCATTGTGATATAAATAATTAAATTTTGGGTCTCTATGGACCCGAACTCCGTTATTCGAGGGTCGATTTAAGCGTAAATTTTTCCTTCATAGGCCGTAAATAAAACGTAAAGGAACCACTGAATTACAGTGACGTATCTCATCGTCAAATAACGTTTGAATTTCGGGTCTCGATTGACCCAAGCTATACAGCATCGAACGTCTGAAACTAGACCAGGTTGCCCGGGCGTCAACCGTAAACAGCGGCCCCGAGAAAAATGGCACCGTGCGCGCGGGTTTTTTCGAGCGTAGCCGATAAAGAAACCGACTACACGGTGCTCGTGGCCAGGCCGGCCCCGGGGAAGGAACACCTGTCCAACGCGCGTGGAACAGGTATCGACGCGAATGTTTCCGACGATCAGGGCCGACAAGAGTTGTGCGCGCGCGGGCTTATTTTTCTTCGGACGCTGTTCTCATCTTCTTCTTTTTTTCTCTGCCGTGCATTCTCTGTTGCGCCCTTTTTCGAAGCCCGCTGCGTGGGCTGCTCGGACGTCGTTGCGCGCATTAATCCGTGGTTTAGCGAACCAATTTAAATATCAGCGGCGCGCTCGACGCAATTTTATATCATTTCCGATATCGTGCGCTTGTGTGGGTGGGTTTAGCAGTACGCCCGCCCCCCGTGCCCCCACCCCCACCGCCGCGCGGCGCGGCGTCCACCTCACCGCGGACCGTTACGCACCTCGTCGACACGAGGATACTCGAACGACCACTACGGGCCGACGCGCAACCCGCCGCGCAACGATACGGAACACTGAAATCATGGTCAAAATTTAAATCGATAAACCTTGCCAAGAAAGTAGAGCGTAATAATAATCGAAACTTGTCTTGATCCACGATCATCGATTTTTGAGCTCCTTTTTCGGAGGTCCTCTCTCTATGGTCTCGGACTGGCAAATTTAGTCCTCTGTATCTCCGTTGGATTCTCAAAGTAGTTTGTTTGTTGCTCGTTGATCATCGATATTAAAAATATATCTTTCTTGTTCCGATATTTGACGCTTAAAACGTTCAATCATCGCAATTGTGTTTAAATATCCTTTGATCATGGGAAACACTTATTCTCAATCAGTATTTACTATAGGAAGACTTTGGATACAATTGAAACTTTTCTTTTCAATTCAACAGATCGCTGTTTCTTCCAAAATAATTTTCTACTCTGTTTAACGAAGTGGCCATTCTTAAAATGGTCTCTAAAGTGGACTTCTCAGAGTTATTCGTTTTGAAATATTTTTATGAGCGTGTCGTTCTTTATTACGTCAAAAATGGCTATAATGGACAAAAGTGCAGCAGCTAATATATTAACCACAGTTTTTAACAATTATAAATTTATGATTCAATAAGGCAAAAGATTTTCTAATAAATGCATTCCCTCTCGTAATTGCGATCTACGATTCGTCGGTTTACAAGTCTAGCAATTAACAATTGCTGACACACTAGCGGAACAATAAATCACCGTGAACGATATCCAGTTCAGAGAATTGAAAAAAAATGCCTTCCACAAAAAGACTTTGCCCTCTGCACTTGGCACTGTCGTTCGCGGCTGACGAGAAATGATTGCCCGGCAAACTCGAAGTTTGCAGTGCAATTGGCACTCAGGAGTAAAAGTGCGGCTCGTTTCGTATCCCCCACCCCATGGAGACTCCATTATCGTAGCCAAATTTATATCTTATGGATGTCTTTGGCTTTCAAAGTTTCGACCATGATTTCGGTGTTCCAATTTTCGACGAGACGACGTCGCTGTCTGTCAAACCACGGCGACGACGGCGTTCTCTGTCCATCTCCCTCGTGGCCGTCAACGCGGCCTCTCTCTCTCTTTCTCTCTCTCTCTCTCTTTCTTTCTATCCCTCTCTCTCTTTCTCTCTCTCTCTCTTTCTCTCATTGCGATCGCGTGTGATCGGCCGGTATGCGTAACGTCGTCACAGCGTACTTGCGGTATATCCCGTGGAACTGCAGCGGCGCATGCGCCGCGCGCCTTCGTGGCCGCGCACGTGCGTGCGTGTGCATATACGCCGCCGTGTATTGGGTGGGACAATAGTCGCCGGTCTCGGGGGTGAGCCCCTTCCCCTAACGCTTTCCAAATTTCAAACGAGTCACGAACGAGGATCTCTCGTCTCTTGTTTGCATCGACTGGAGGCAACACTTTCGCGGCTAGGGATTTTCAAAAGCGCACACGGTTAAGTTAAGGTTATGTCAAGCATTGTTCTTAGGCTATATATAAAGCTCTGGGACCAGATTAAACTTGGTGGAACGCTATAGTATAGTACCAGTGGGAGATTAAAAAATTTAAAGAAAATTTCTGAATTTCTGTTGCAATCTTCAAGGATCTCTTCATAGAGACCTACTTGTTCATATTTTTAGTTTCATAATTGTTGACGTCATAAAGCTGCTTCCATTAGGAATTGCTTAATATATCTTTAGTCAACTATTATAAATATTGTGGATAATTGAAGTAATCTCCGTCTTGTAATTCTCGTAATAACTTGCTACTCGCTTTTAGGAGGCGGTAGCTTTACAAAATCATAGCCTTATTAAGCAATAAGTGATAGTCTTCTCGCAGATACCGAGAAAGGTTCACTGTTTGATCTTCTTTCGATACGGGCGGCTATTATCGAAACTAGTCGTAGGACCTAGTTAAAATACTAGGTTAATATTGTCTTCATCGTCGCGTATCGTAGATTATTTGGACTGCTTTGTCCCTTCGACGTGTTTGCATAAGCGAGGTCCTGACGTATTTAGGTGGCTGCTGTCACATATGCGTGACTGCACCGATGCCGCCAGTCGTCGGTCTCGTTCGGGACGTGACTTCACTGGTTTTGGGGTCATTGTACGAACTTCAAGTACGGATTTTTCACTCGTTGACGGGTTTCGCAGTTCTCTGTCGGCACCGAACAACGCTCATTGCGGTGTTCATTGCGATCTCCAGTTCTTCCACAAACTTCGAAACGCTTATGGTTTACGAGGCTTCGCTCGCGTCGAGCGTTCGACGCTCCATTTTGTTTAGGGTTGCTCTTTGTCCACTTGTTCGACA
Source organism: Augochlora pura (assembly GCF_028453695.1). Taxonomy (NCBI): domain Eukaryota; kingdom Metazoa; phylum Arthropoda; class Insecta; order Hymenoptera; family Halictidae; genus Augochlora; species Augochlora pura. The sequence goes on from NC_135782.1 coordinate 12,920,427, forward strand.
TTTTCGACGACCGTTCTTCGCTTATTTCACTGGAAACGCGAACTAACGTTTCCAGCGAACCGATTACACGCGTAGAGGATAACTATATTACTCTGTGAGACACTTTTACACGAACTATAGCTCAACACTTTTTCACGTAATTGTCCAATCACGTTTCACATTTGCATAGCTCAATCCACATATGATTGCGCGTTTTTATAGTGTTACGTTCTTTCAGGACGATTATACTCGTCATTGCGCAGTACACTGTACTTCGTCGTGACGAGTATACTCGTCTTACATAAGATAGTTTACATTTATTCCTGACGAGTGTAGTTATCTTACGCGACATAATAGACATTTACGGGTGACGAGTATACTCGTCTTAGATAAATTAATAGAAATTTATTCGTGACGAGTATATTCATCTTACATAAAATAATTTACATTTACTCGTGACAAGTACAGTTGTCTTTCGTAAAATAATAGATATTTGCCCGTGACGAGTGTACCCGTTTTACATAAAATAACAGCAATTTATTCCGAACGAGTATACTCTTGGTATAGTATACTCTTGGAGTATACTCTATCCATACTCTTGGATAAAATAATAGCCATTTGTTCGTGGTGAGCGTAAACGTCGTCGAACAGATGTTCATTTCTTCGTTGTGACGACTATACTTATCTTACAAAAACGATTGTTATGTCCTTGTAATGAGCCTACTCGTGGTTCACAATTAATATTGTAGGTTAATCGAACGACCGAGGATCATACAGCTAGTTATAGTGTACCGTAAATTGATTTTCCATCAGGGGAAAGAACAAAGCAGCAGCCTTAAAAATCTTCGAGCAAAATTCACAGCAAAATGTGTCGACCACTGTAGAGCGTCGATTAATCTAACCTACTTCGTATTACCAACAAGCTGCGATTATGGACGCCGGCTGTTTTTGTCTGTCGCGCAGAACCGAAACAATAATGACATTGATATTATATTAATATTATATTGTATTGTTAATATTTTTATTATATTGATATTACATTATATTAATGCTATATCATATCGACATTATATTATTATTTCCATTTTGAAATATAACTGCAATCTCCGAACAATTCGATTATCATATCATTTTCAACAGTCATGGATACTTAACCCTTTGCAATCGAAACCATTTCAATTGAATATCCAAAATATTTGATCACACTTATAGCGTTCTCAATTTACATAACCTGGAGCATTTAATACATTATGGAATTGAATTTCGTGACTCGTGCAACAGTTAACAGTTCTTTACAATTTCTTAAATATAAATAAATTTAATAAAAATTATTCTGTAGCACAATCATTTTTAACGACGTCTCAGATTCGCCATTCGACCGCAAGGGGTTGACAACCAATAAAAATTCGCATTAACACGAGAGGATTGATTCGTTGCTAAAATCGTTTGGATATGTTCTATAGGGTGCGTGGTCAAGGTCCTCCGCGAACAATAGCTAGGCTTATTTTCCGCGGCTTCTCACGTTCTCCGACCGAGCCGCGAAGCTACGGTACGAGCGCTAATCACTCGGGACACCCTGTATAGGACAACGGCGCGGCGTCCGTCCAGCGCGCACCAGCTGTGGTCCGCTGTGCGAGGGGCTGCGTGTGTTGGCGAGCGGGTACGTGCTCGCGTGCATACGGCCGGTCCTCGTGTTCGTGCGCGAATCAGTGCGCACTCGAGTGCGTTTCGTCTGGGCAGCGAGCAAACCAGCGAGAGAGCACCGGTGTATACGCAGTGCCGTAAAACCGTCGCGTCGGTTCGCCCGTCACCGACCCACGGGACCCGCGTCCAGGCGATTTCGACGCCGGGTACGCAGCAACAAGTGACCCTCTTCTCGCCCGAAGCCGGGTTAACGTCGCGCCGGCTGATATTTCGATAATCCAGGCCCACTGAATTCTCAGTACCTAGCTTCCGTAACATCTCGTTCATTTTATAAGCATTTCTCTCGCGTGACCTAGATCTTATTAACACATATTCGGTCGCATGACGAACAGTCGTCATTTTGCAAACAATCACCACTAGCCAAATAATGAATATTGGTCATTTGTATATTACAGAAAATATTAAGGTGTCTCATCAGTTCTTTCCTCCTTTCTGATGCGGAATCAATAGACGATATTTATCGTATAAAGTTGATTTATAGTGTTTTATGTTTCTTCCACTATTTCGCACACGCTGTATCGCGTATTTTCATCAAACCTACTCTCGAGATCGTAGATAGCATGGCGCGGAAAGAACTTATGGTACACCCTAATATTCTACACCGCTGATCCTGACAATCCGCCAAATTCATTCTCACTATAGTTTACAGTAATCTCCTGATTCTTGTTCTTTTTACTCTAAATAAATTACATTCTAATTTTTACTGAACACAGATAATTTTAACCAAATATGGTATAATTATAACCATTGCTGAGAAGTATATAATTTTTAACAAGCTACGTTATTTTTATATAGACCGTTTATATCTGTAGAAATCACCACTTCTACAGATAGTGTCAAAAGCATTTTGTGAATGGCGGTGCAACAAATTATCGGACAAATATGTGTTAAAATTAATTCAGTTCCAAGTAAAACTAATTCCCAGTGAAACACACAGTTGGTGCATTGAGTTGTGCATTAATTAGCAACACGAGTAAGCTCTATTCTAAGGACTTTTCATCAAGCCTACAAAACTGTTAAAATTTTTAACGATCTTAACGCTTAGAAATTAAATATGCAGGATCCTGCTGTTCTTCGCTTTTCATCGTTATTCCGAAGGTCGGCCAGCGCGAGGCGCGTCGTTGAGGTCAAAGATACCTTTCTTGACCTTCCCGAACCATTTCTGTACAGCAGACCCGCTAATAACACTCTCTCCGCACACGTTGCAAATGAAAATGCTGATTTCTGCTTCTCAAGAACTGCACCTTGACCCTGAAAAATCGTGGAAAATTAAATTAATTCAAAGAGCCAATACAACAATTCAATTACTGCGAAGACGTCATTATAAAACCAGATCTACAAATATATTCGCCAACCTAACGAAGAGCATTAGTACACTTTCTGTACTAATTTTATAAAATACAAGACGATGATAAATGTAAAAACCAAAATCGTGACAACCGCTTTACTTTGATCCACGCCGAGATATTACTTTGAAATTACTGGTGACGTTAACCGAAAAAATGATCAATTTCAGGGCGAAATTGTCGAAGGATCACGTCGCGCGACGAATGGTCCCTCGGGGTCGAACCGGTTCCGGAACGCCGGCTCGTTTGACGAATCGTGGATCGATAATCGGAACGCCTAACGGTGCGTCTCGACGCTCTCTGCGAGCACACGTCGTCGCACAGGTTATCAATGGCGTAGTAGTGTGCCAGAGAGTCGGTCTGCCGCCCTCCCTCCTGCCACCCCCTTACCGGCCGGTCTCTCGGCGTCCTCTTCCGCCGCGGATGAATAAGTTATAGCCCGCGACCGTGCTGGTAATCGGCCGCTACAAAAACAGTATTGTTATGACTCGAGCAAGTGGGTGATGTCAGCTATCACGGCCTCTTTCTTCGCTATTTATTGCTACTTAACAAGCGAGTAAATACTGCTTTACGATCACCGCGTGTCACCGTTTTTCGCCTGCGGTTTCACTTCGCGTCTACCACCGTTCCCTTCTCGCCATCCCTTCAGCCCCCCCACCATCACCACCGTCATCATCCCGCCGCCGCGATCTTCTTGTCTTTGCGGGGCCTGTTCATTGATAGACGCGTGCTCCCGGCCTTCCTCGTATAACTCACCGAACGCGGGACTTCCACCTTTGCTCTCTTAGAACCTGTACAATGGTAACAAAAGTAGCGTAATTTTTTGACTTCTAAGCCGTATATTTAAATATGCGTTGAGAAATTTAAATAATATAATAAATATATATCGATGATTTATCGACCAGTCATTAATAATTAATGAATTTGCCAACCGGAGGTCAATATTTATGTTATTATGGGTAACCAAATCTAGTAATATTTTGATGTTTTTATAACATTGGTGTCAATCAATATATATTTTATTTATTCATTTATCTCTGTCTATCTTTGTCTTTATTTTTATTTCGTTTTATTCATCGCAAAAGATAAACAGTTGTATAATAATATGTGTCCTCGCAGTGGTAGAATTCAACACTTTTACCTTAATAATAAATAATAAATAAATCATTGGTTGCAAAAAATATAAACTACCGGTCGGTAAAATGTTAAAGTAGAATTTATGAATGGTAAAATGCAACATACTTTCCGTTTAGTATAAAACATTAGTTTTGTGATCGGAAAATATATTTAAAAACATCGAATTTTCGCGCCACATAAGTAAACGGACGATTTATATAAAGTCAAGTGCAAAAGTTATGAAAATAAATTTGTCAATAATTTTTGTCACAGGTAGTATAGCTCTATTGTTTAATGATTTACTTCAAGAGGTCTGAAGTTTTTCAAATTATTATTTATTTAGCATCAGAGCCGTTTTATATCTCCACTTTACATGATTTTATGGTTTACTTATTATTTACTTAGTATTTTTGTTGTTGCTACTTGTACGACCGAATTCATCTTATAGGATAACACAGTTATGTATGTTGTCACCTATTTTATATCTTAAATTCCTAGATCATATAAATTGTTTATATTTAATATTCATATTTAGTCCCCGTACTTCGATATTTCAATGTTCATGTTGAAGAGGTTAAGGACCCTCGAAAAAACGGTATAACTTTCTTCAAACTGGATTAACCGACTCGAATATTTATTTAAATCGTAGAAAGACTAGCCTGTTAGACAATGACTATGATACTTCCTCTAAATGTTGCTGCTACTCGAAAGATACATACTCTAAGTTCGCACACGTGTACTTCGCTGCGGGACTCGGTTCGACTTGAAGTTAGAAGCTCATTGTAGGTGACTTTTTAAGATGAGCGATGACTTCGTTAGGCTAGGGTCTTTGTTCGAAAAGTTCGTTATTTGTCTTTGTTCGATCTCGTTAGCGGCAGTGGAACTTGTTGTATTTTTAACACTAAATGTACCGAGCACTAAAAATGTCTGATTTGTCTCGTCGCATAAAAATGATAAAATCGTGTTTATTTAAATTTTTAGTCATTTTTATCATAATATATGCTAGAATAAAAGAATATGGGGTTAATCATTTTCCATGAAGGAATCTTTTTCATTTCTATGATCCATGAATAACAGATTGGAGATGAGTCTTTAGACATTTAATGTTAATCAGCTAATTTCGTTCTAAACGATGTCGACATTAATATTTCAACTGTCGACATTTCAAGGTTTATTTATTTCGTTTAATTCACTGTTAATTTCTTGTTAGTTCTATATTAGTTCTCCGTCGGTACTCTGTCATTTATTTGATCTCAGTGATATATAAGCTTGGTCCCGACCTTTTTGGACACCTTGTATAAAGACAGTCGGTTCAGACTGACGTTGGTTGCTTAAGAGCCTAACAAATGCTTCTAAGAACATATCCGAACAATCTGACTTTTTCAAAACAATTATGAAAAGCTGTAACATAACATTAACATAACCATGACATTAAATAAAAACAAGTTGTTTTGTCGTTTATTTTGATAAGCTGTAAATATTACAACAGTTAATATAAATTCTTCTGAAAGCTTGACAAATTCATGTTTCGTCTATTCAGTGTTGCCATGAGCGCATAATTAACTATTACTATTAACGAGTAGGACAATGGTAAAATCTCCATATGATTATGGTAGATGGCGGTATGACAAAATCGCGATCATTACACTTGTCACAAGCAGGTGTCGCAATTAGGTTCCAATTAGGGTGACACAATTATAGAAAATAAATTTAATTATACAAAATAGAAGATATAACAAAAATTGAGAAAGCTAACTGTAACTCTAAGAATTCTGCGAACATTACTTTCTACTAAAAAAATGTACAAGGTGTAACCTACAAAAACGGGACACTGGCATACCGTTAACCAGAAAACAATAATCACACAAAAATAATATTTCAACAATCAATTATCAAAGACATCAAACTCCTGAACATGCAGAATGACTCTAGGAGTCCGAGGAATATCGCTCTAACCTACAAAAAGACAATACTCTTACATACCATCAACCAAACAATTCTTCTTATTCTTCATTAATTTCATATCAAATTTTCATCTCAAACATTCTGAATACATTCAGCAGCCTAACTAAAATGAACTTAACTCCTTGCATTACAATTCCTTTCGTGCTACATTGATTAGCACTTATTTGTCGTTAATATTTTTCTTAATAAGACCAGACAATTCTTGTTTCTTTTATGTGCGTTCGATTTCAGACTTTGATAACAGAAGAATAAATTTGATTTCGATTTAAAATAAATTAATAATATTCGCGTATTTAGTAGATTTCGCATGAAATTTGTATCACGAGTCAGACTCGTTGTTATAGTGCAAGAGGTTAATACTACGAAATGCCAGAAGATAATTCTCAGCTGCTTTGCACCTGAGAATTACCTACATATGCGACCGGAAAGTTATCCCGTCGGGATATGTCGGGACCTTTGCCTTGGTGGTCGCGGATGGGGATACTACAAGGTCCCATAAGCGCAGCATAAACCGTTGGTTGACGAGCGCGAGACGTAAAGGGCGTCAGCAATAAGTCGGCAAAGCTGTTATGCCCGCGTCTAAGTTATGTCTACGACTAGGTTATGTCAAGGTGATGTTATGTCCGCGCCTAGGTTATATGCGCGTCGAGATTATGTCAAGATAATGTTATGTCCGCGTTTAGGTTATGTCTGTGCATAGATTACGTCCGTGTTCAGGTTATGTCTATGCCTAGATTATGTCCATGTCTAGGTTACGTCTGTGGCTAGATTATGTCCACGTTTAGGTTGTGTCTGTGCCTAGATTATGCCTGCTTTTAGGTTATGTCTGTGCCTACATTATGTCCGCGTTTAGGTTATGTCTAGGATTAGGCTTATGTGCCTAGATTAGGCCGGGCCTGGGTTATGTCCGCGAGGCGCGGGGCCCTGAATCCGTCGAACACGGCGATGCCGGCATGCGCTCGGACGGGAACGCGTGCATTGGTGGCGGTCGCGCGTACGAATCGGCCGGCGTGTGCGTGGCCGCGTGTGTGCGTGGGACCTTGAATCAAGCAGCCTTTGTCGCGAGAGCCGAGCGCGCGCACCCGCGCCCGCTCGCCATCACGAGGTCGGCGAAAGTGTACCCGAAGCTTTTTTACTCGGAGTGAGCCGCCGCTCTCTCTCTCTCTCTCTCTTTTTCTCTCTCTCTTTCACTCTTTCTTCGTTTTCTTTTTCTCCTCCTTCTTCTTCTGCTTCTTCGTCGTCCTCCTACCTCTTCGTCTTCTTCTGCCGCTGCTCGTCGAACTCTCCTCCTCGCGTTTCCTTTTTTCGAGGTAGCGAACAACGGGGCGCGGGGTCGGCCCGACCCGACCCGACCGGCCAGGCCGCCGACACCGCAGGCCTCTCCGACAACCGCCATTTTTGCTTCGTCGTAATGCCGGAATTAGCACGACTCTCTCGCGGTCGCGCAGCGTTCCGATTAATGTTAATTAGGTGGACGAAACTCGTTACTTAATTTCGTACGGAAAATTCTACGTGTCGCGCGAAGTGACGTTCGGTACCAGAGGAGTGTTAATCCTTCACAGTCGATTCTATTTTAATTCAAAATTGAAAAGATGGTTTCCGGTCTACGGAATTCCCATTTTTATTTGACATGATTTATTGCTATTTATGTCTATTGACAATATTTATAATGATACACGGTTTTTTAGTGCTCGGGTGGAAACGGTTAACACCGTACACTCGCCATTGTTCTTTCTTTTGGACAGGAATGTGTATTGAAAGTTATATTTGCAGTAGTTCATTCAGTCAATGTCACTAAATTGAGACGACCAATATTTTCAAAATTTAACGATAATAATAATCGTAATAATGGTAAATTAGGTAAGCTTGAAATAAAAACCCTGTGTAGACATTTTTATAATTTTATTGATTTTTAAATTGCTATTAATATTTTATTAATCACACCGCTCTACCCCTTTGCAATTTTTCTACCAATATCAATATATTTCTTTGCTTGGAAAATGTTATATGAAAAAATTAATGAAGAAGAATTTAACTCTACAATTTATGATTTATAGAACACATCTTTTATTTTATTTATTTTATCCATTTCCATATATTTAATTTATTTTTTAATCCATTTCTATAGTGAATGCCCAGAGACACGTGACAGAGTAAATAACGAAAAAGAGTTTTGTCCAGCTAATACCTCGATTCACGCCACAGCGAAAATCTCTCGCTCTCTCTCCCTCTCGTAGAAAAAAGTAACCCGGGTTATCGTGTGTTTGCTCGGTCCGCGGAAACTGCGATAAGAAACGAGCCTAACTGCCCCCCCCCCCCCCCCCCCGCGCCGCCGGCCAGCACCGAATATAATTATTCTGGACCCCCTACGACTACGAGCGATTTTTTGCCGGTTTCGGGCACGATGAATGGCGGCCGGGCCTTGCTTCCTGATTCTTCACCGCTAATGGATTTCTGGTATCTAATCGGCGGAACGTTTTTGCGGCCGCGTTACCGTCCACGGAATTAGCGTTCCTGCCCTCCCCCCACCACCACCACCACGGCGGCCGTTTACGATACACGCCGGTTGATTTAGTGATCCCTTAACCTTGGATGATGTACTCGGCCGCGTTGCGCAGACAGCCGCTCGCAGACAGGTTCAATGTCGTATATGGAAATTCGTTATTTTCATTACCCGGCTGATTTATGTAATGCAGACTGGCGCGCACAAAGCTCTTACCTTCTTCAAAGACCAGTTGAACGGTTGCCAAACGGTTCAAGACGGACCACGTTGGGGAGGGGGGTTTCGTTCGCGCGGACGCGATTTTTGACTGCCTGACACAAAGACTCGATGCTACCTGCTGGTCGATACTGTAGTTACGGGACGGAGCTTCAATAGCGTTGGGATCCCAGAGATTTTTAATTTATTCATTTGTAGATCAATTTTTATTACGATTAATATTTTTGAAGCTAACATCCTACCAACCTTATTTATTAATATTAATATTTTACTAAAATTGCTATTAAAATTTTGTTAAAAGTACCCATTTCGTTAGTATATCTCACACTGATTAATAGAATAAAAATTGACCTAGAAAACAATTTATCATAATTTCGAGTAACACAGTCTTGTTCTAAATTAATGGAATTGACTCAATGTTTGGTTACGTATTTGGGGATAGAGAAACTATGGTTGGACTACGCGACTTGAAATTAGTTTTAAGCACTGGTGCAACTTCAGGCACTTGCCCCTATATCGCAGTCATTAAAAATGCGGAGAGAAATCTTCGGGTCCTAAGGTCACATGCACTTGACTATTTATTGTATTGATAAATTTAATCGGTACAATGCAGGAGTCACATGGTCGTGACCTTAGATGTAACGTATCGTGTGACAGTAATGTATAGAATAGTTATTTGTCCATAAAAAAGCTTCTTCTGGCTAATACAGGAATTATATTCCAATAATCGGTCGCTAGGAACTTGTGAATTTATACGGGGTGACTCTAAAATTTGGCAGAAATAGCGTTACTTTAAAGAAAGGGAGCACGAAGATAAAGTGTTAACTAGAGTATAATAAAAACACGAAAATAATATTCTAATAATAGGTCATTAAAAACTTGTTAATTTCAAAAATATACAGGGTGATTCTAATAATTTTGCAGAAACAGCGTTAATTTAAAAAAGGGGGAGTATGAAGACAAACTGTTAACCAGAATATAACAAAGACACGGAAATAATTTTACTACGATAAATAAAAATATACTGGGTGACTCTAAGAATTTTGGAAAAATAGCATTAATTTAAAATAGGGAGCACGAAAACATATAGCGTTAACCCAAAGACTATAAATATACATAATTACAAAATAGTATATCAATAATCGGTCACTAAGTACATGTAATCTCTAAAACTATACAGAGTGACTCTAAAAATATAGTAAACTAATCGTGACTAGAAATTGTACATAGATAGTGTTAAACTAAACAGTAGTATGAAGAGTTATTATTAACGAAAAACTAATGAAGATACAGACACAATATTGCAATAATCCTTTTTTTAATAACTTGTTAACTGTTTTAATATACAGGGTGACTCTGAAAATTGTGAAAATGTAACATTATTCTAAGGGAAACAACACAAAATATACGGCATTGACTAATGAAACTATAAAAATGTAGAAATAATGTCACAATAATTAGTCTCTAGGAACTCCAAAACTATATAGGGTGGTTTAAAATATTGTACAAATATGCCATAGCCTAAAAAACAGCATGCGATACAGCGTTTACAAATGTAACTATAAAGATAAAGAAATAATATTCCAACTGAATATTTTTAAAGACTTGTAAATTTCAAAAAATATATAGGGTGTCTCTGAAAACAGTGCAAATGTAATATTAACATACAAGAATAGCGCAAATAATATTAACATACAATATACAACTATAGAGGGTGACTAATAAAACTATAAGAAAGCAGAAATAATGGTGCAATAATTACTCATTAAAACCATGTAATTTTTAAAACTATACCGGGTGACTAAATATTGTACAGACCTAATGTTAAACTAAAAGAGAAGAGCATAGATATTTAATTTTAACGAAAACCCGATAAAAATAGTGAAACAATATTTCAATAACACGTCTCCAAAATCATGTAAATTTTAAAAATATACAGGGTGACTACGAATTATGCATACAATTATGCATACATCATGCATTGTTAAACTACGCAACGGTATAAAGATTTAACATTATGAAAAAGATGATAAAAATGCAGAAGTATTATTCCAATACTCCGCCTCTAAGGTCATGCGTATTCACAAAAATATACCGGGTGACAGGGTATTTTGCATTCATAATATTAAACCAAAAAAGGCATAAAGATTCAACTGTTACGAAAAACCAATAAGAATACAGAAATAATATTTCAATAACGCGTCTAAAAAAAGATATATATTCTAAAAATATATAGAGTGACTAGGAATTATGCATACATATTGTTAAACTACACAACAGTATACAGTTTTATCATTATGAGAAGGACAATAGAAATACATAAAAATTATTGCAATAATCCGTCTCTAAAGCCGTGTATACTCGAAAACTATACCGGGTGACGAGAAATTCTGCATTCATAGTTTTAAACTAAAAAAGGAGCGCAAAGATTTAATTTTCACGAAAAACCAATGGAGATATAGAAACAATATTATAACGATCCGTCTTTAGAACCATGTAAATTCGAAAAATATACAGGGTGACTAGGAATTATGCATAATGCTAAACTATGCAATAACATGAAGTTTTAATTTTATCAAAAAGACAATAAGATATAAAGAAACAATATTGTAACGATCTATCTTTAAAAGCTTGCAGACATTAAAACCATATTGGGTGACTAGGAATTATGCAAAGGCAATGCTATACTATGCAATGATTTAACTTTCACGAAATTGTATTAATAATTGTGATTATCACGAGAAAACCGATAAAAATAGAAGGGGTTAAATGAATCGCGGATAAATCCAGCGTCCGAATGCGACTTTTGTCCTGCTGTAGCCGCGATCGGGACCAGGCCGCGCCGTTGCGCCGCGAGAGGAGAGAACAGCTGGCGCCTCGCGGCGTTGCATTTTCGTCGAATCAACGATTTCGTAGGCCCGCTTTGTACGCGCGCAGAAAAATTCAATACGGCGGGCAAACGTAGCCGCGAGAATGTAGAAGAGAGGACAGAACGGAGCGACACGCCGGCCGACGGACCAACGAACGAACGAACGAAACGAAACGAAACGATATATCCCGTCGTCGTCGTCGTCGGATTCTTTCGTCGGCGGAACGCAGGACGCCGGTTCCCAGAAGCCGCGTGTGCAAGCCCCAGCTGGCCAACAGAAAGAGATCGGAGATTCCGCGCGCTTGGAATTAATATTAGACGGCGACGAGTTGCGCGCCATCGAAAAAACCCGAGCTAACGAAACGTGTGCGCGCGCTCGTTTCCACGCATATGCAAGCGTCCAGAACGAGAGAAAGAGAGAGAGAGAGAGAGAGAGAGAGCTTTTGTGCGCCGATATTTGTCGGCACACGCTGCTCTAACTACTCCGCTTCGAAATAATTACGGGTTCCTTGGAATCGGAGAAACACATCCGCGGAAGAGCCATATTTATTTTTTCTTGGCTCATTATTTATTTGGGTGTCGATTGTATATGCGTAATTCCTGGTCACCCGGTATGATTTTAATGTCTGCAAGATGGATCGTTACAATATTGTTTCTTTATTTTTTTATTGTCTTTTTGATAAAATTGAAACTTTATGTTATTGCATAGTTTAGCATTATGTATGCATAATTCCTGGTAACCCTGTATATTTTTCGAATCTACATCGTTCTAGAGACGAATCATTACAATATTAGTTTTATTGGGTCTGTCGTGAAAATTAAATCTTCCTGCTCCTTTTTTAGTTTAACACTATGAATGCATAATTCCTAGTCACCCTGTATATTTTTAGAATTTACATCGTTCGATAGACGGATCATTATAATACAGTTTGTGTAGCTTTATTGGTTTTGTTGTAAAAATGAAATCTTCGTTCTACTTTTATACATTTTTCACTATGAATGCCTAATTATTATCTACCCGGTATAGTTTTGGTGTCTGCGAGATTTATCTGTAAATTTCTAGAGACGGATCATTGCAATATTGTTTAAGTATTTTTATTATCTTTCCAATAACGTTCAAACTTCATGTTATTGTGCAGTTTAACCATTTTTATGCATAATTTCTAGTCACCCGGTATACTTTACGTGAAATCTACTCGAATATTTGAATATTAGTGACGTAAGATGTTTAAGATTATAGTTAATTAACTGATATTTTTTTTATTTCGAACAATATTTATAATTGTTTCAATATTTATAATTAATTTTGTCAACAGTTTACTACTTTTTTCAATATTTAAGACGTAAAAAGTCATATCTAATACATTAGCAGTTTTTTATTTGAAACTATATTTATAATATATCATGTTGTTTACTATTAGATTATTTATGATCAATATAGTTATTATCAGAGATAATTTATTTATCCTATATAGTATTTTGAACTGTCACAGAATTCGAGGAAATAAACCAAACTGATAATTTGTTTAAATGAAATTCTATAAAACGAAAATTATTAATTACTTGCTTATTTGATAAAAGAATTGTGATAACATATTGACAGTAACCTATTGTAATTTTAGCACGATATATAATTTTAGTAAAATATCAACATTAATATACAATTTTAATAGGATATTAATTTCGATAAATATTTTTGTTAAAATATTGATATTAGTATATAATTTCGATAAATATTTTTGTTAAAATATTGATATTAGTATATAATTTTAATAAAATACTAATGTTGACATATAATTCACAGCTAACTTGCTTCATAGCAATTTTACAATTTCTTTCACCCGTCTTTTTAACATGTACAGATCACATTTTCAAACATAATTCATAAATTTCGTAAACGTTGCCTTCGCCACTGTGATTCAAATACACTTATATGTCGATAGAGCCCAAGCTTTGTCTGACAATTTTGCTTTTTCAAAGTCAAAATAGTGCTCGAGATTTTTCGAAAGTTTCGCGTACGGAAATATGAATTTTGGCCAGCTTTTTACAAAGACAGACCACCGCGCTATGCTTTTTCAGCGCGTTCATCGGTTCTCGTCCCGAAAAGCACGGCCACCCGTACGACGACGCATTTCCAAATTTCGTCTCGTCATCGTTCCGCGGCGTCTTCTTCCGCACCCTGTGCTATCGATCCACGCTCGCTCGATGGAATTCTCGCCCCCGGATCGGAAAACTCATCCGCGCATTCTTCGTCCCGTACGGGGTGTCCCGAAAATTAGCAACCGGAAACTGGCTGTTCGTTAGGCGTGCCACGAGCGATAGAGCCGTTCGTTAAATATCTGATAGAAATCCGACGACATTCATGCCAATTAACAAAGTTAGGAATCGTTGATAATCGTTATTAAAATTGATGTTAGTAATGGAATTGTTATTACTGATAAAAATAATGTTACCGATAAGACTGATACTATTGATAACGTTGAAGTCTTTAATAAAATTTATGTTAGTGATTGAGAGTGGTGTTACTGACAAAATTGATATTATTAATAACATTTGAGTAGTTCAAAATAATGAAATCGTTAAAAACTAATAAAAGAGATTAAATAGTGAAATTGATATTGTTGTTGAAATTGATGTTACTGGTAAAATTGATGCTCTTGATAAAATCGATATTATTAATAAAATTGATATTATTAGTAATATTGAAAATAGTGGTGAAATTGATATTATTAGTAAATTCGATATTATTGATCAAACTAATATTACTCATAACATTGATATTACTGATATATTTTATATTATTGATGACATTAGTATTATTGATGTCATTGATAAAATTAGTAACATTTATGTTACTGATAACATTGACGTTGTTGATATTACTAATAAAATTAGTAAAATTGTCTTTATCAATCAGTTTATCATCACTGATAAAATTTATATTATTAATAAAATTGTTACAATAAAATTGATATTATCAACGAAATCGATATTGCTGAAACAATTGATATTACCGATAAATTTGATGATACTGATAGGCTATATATTGTTGATAACATTGATGTTGTTGTTATTACTGATTAATTATATTATTGAATTAGTAAAATTGACATTGCTGATGAAATTTGAATTGATGATGGAATTCATATTGATAATGAAATGAATATTGGCGATAACATTGACATCGTAATTGAAATTTATATTATTAATATTACTGGTAAAGTGACTAAAATTGATAAATCTGATATTAATGATGTTATGGATGAAAATTACTAAAATTGATATTATTGATAAAATTTTTACTGATAGCGTTCATATTGTCACTAAAATCGATATTTCTGATAAAATTGATTATAATAATAAATCTGATACCGTTAACAATATTGATGTTAATGATATAATTCACATTATTTATGATAACGATAAAACTGCCATTATTAATGTTAACGATAAAATTGGTATTATTATTAATAATTATAAAATTGAGATTGTTCTCATTACCGATAAAATATTTATCACTTAAATTACTGATAAAACCAATATCATTGACAAAATTGATATTATTTATATCACTGATAAAACTGACATTATTAATGTTAAAGGTAAAATTGTTATTATTAATACTAATTATAAAATTCGTATCGCTTGCATTACAGATAAAATATTGATCACTTAAATTACTCATAATATTAATATCACTAACAAAATCAATGCTACCAATAAAACGAAATGTTACGTACAAAATCGATGCAATTAACGAAAGGAGTGAAATCAGTAAAATCGCTAGCCCTGACAAAATTACCAACGCTATCGGTCGGTAGCCACCGTCGAAGCCGTCGAGAGACGGCCACGAATCGATGCAGCGTCATCGCAGCAAAATCCGAGATCTCTTCGCCGCGAGAATACATTTTCGTCTCGCTGTGAGGTCCACTCTCGGAATCGCCGCGATCCAATTGTTCCCCGAGCACTTTCACGTCGAGTCGCTCGGCGAAGCTAGAGGACTTTAATTTATATGAAGCGCTCCTTCCAGGGAGCGCGCGCGCGCGTCGCTGCCGGAACGATAAAACAGCTCGGCAGAAGTTGGAAAGTTTCGCGTCAGCCCGGCAAGATGGACGCCGATACGCGGACCGATCGATTTCAGCCACGTTTACCGGGCAACTCCGGCGACGATTTATACGCACGCGGCGAGAGCGACCGCGGAAGCCATCGCCTGGCCCCGCGGATTACTAACTCGCTTTCGATCGCGGACGGTTGCCAGGTGGACGACGTCCTCCTCCCCGATCTTTTTTATCGGTAGACTTAGAGATCCGAGCGCCGGCTCTAACAGGGTTACTATCAGCAGCGCCTCAGCCAGTTCCGCGACCTTTAAAGACTAAAGTTCGCGGCATTCGGTCTAGACTAGATTTATGCTACTCCGGGAAAGTTCAATCGCCCGTGGCCTGCGTGCACAGGTGGTGTTTCGACATCGGTGCCATCGGTGCCCCGGTCGCCGCCACTGGGACCTCTATAACCTCAAAAATCTGCTTTTCTGGGCTACCAAGGATGCTCTTCTAACCTACAAAGTAATAAAGAATATAACCTTGATATAACCTAAAAAATCTACTTTTCTAACTTACAAAATAATACAGAATAGCACCTTGACATAACCTAAAAATATGTGCTTTTCTAGGCTACGAAATATGCTCTTCTAACCTACAAAATAATAAAGAATAGAACCTTGACATAACCTAAAAAATCTGCTTCTCTAGGCTATGAAGTATGCTCTTCTAACCTAGAAAATATGCTTTTCTAACCTACAAAATAATACAGAATATAACCTTGACATAACCTCAAAAATCTGCTTCTCTAGGCTATGAAGTATGCTCTTCTAACCTAAAAAATATGCTTTGCTAACCTAAAAAATGTGCTTTTTAAACAATTTTACAAAAATTTCTTTAATTTTAATTTTTATTTCTGGTTAATTAACCCAAATTACGGTTATCAGAGCTTCCTTCTGAATTAGGTTTCCAAGTTTTACAATCATAGATAATCTTTTAATTCTTCGGTAGCAGAGGATCGTCTCGAATTGTTGGTAGTTGGGGTTGGTTAGTTCTCTTAGGAAATAGGTAAATAATAAATAAAATCAGGTTGCAGTAATTAACCGTGGAGTGTACTTTAAGCCTCGTTGAATCGACCGCTTCATCAAAATTGGAGGGTCCACTCCGGCCAACCCTCGTTCATACCTTCAAATCCCCACCCCATCGTCAACATATGTATACAATGTCCAGGTGGCCGAGATACCCTAATTTCATCAGCAGAGTCTTCGTATCTCGCTACACGTCTTCAACTAAACTGTACCAGACAAAATTCATACTTCCACGACTTATTCACATTTTATACGATTTATTTATATAATTTGTACAATTTATTATTTATACAATTTGTACAATTTATTATTTATATAATTTGTACAATTTATTATTTATATAATTTGTACAATTTATTATTTATATATTATTTATACAATTTATTATTTATATATTATTGATATATGATATTATTTATATATTATATATTCTACCCTGCAATTATACGACATTATTATTTATATATATAATTTACACAATTTTAAATTCTGTACAACTTATTTGCACTTTGTAAAATGCATACAGTTATTTCTATTATGTAAAATTAGCTTCTTCTGTATAAAATTCATTTAGCCATTCAGACTGTATAATTAATTTCCACTTATACAGTTCATTCATTTGTACTATATAAAAATAATTTATACTGTATAGGATTTATTTATCCATGCTCTATAAAATTAATTTGTGCGGTATATAATTTATTCAAATATACTCTATCAAATTTATTCAATCATATTGTATAGAATTCAGTAATACTGTACAAAATTAATTCGTACTACAGTAAATTAATTCTTACAATATACAATTTAGTTGTACTGTATAAAATTCATTCGGACTGTATAAAAATTAATTCGCACTGTATAAAAATTAATTCGCACTGTATAAAATTTAGCCGTATTTTATAAAAAGTCATTTGTACTGTATAAAATTTATTCATACTGCATAATAACCATTCGTACTGTATCAAATACATTGATACTATAGAAATACAATTCGAGCTGTGTAAAATTCATTCATACTGTATAACAGTCATTCGTACTGTGTAAAATATATTAATACCGTAGTCGTTTAATTAATGCTATATAAAATCCATTTATACTAAACAAAATTCATTCATACTACCCAGAACTCATTCGCACTGCATAAAACTTCATTCGTGCTCTATAACGTTCATCCATACAGTATAACAGTTGCTCACACCGTACAAAATTCCCATCCTCTCCATCCCCCTCATAAAACATCAAAATCTTGCACATTTCATCCATCCGCCCCCTACACATCCCAGCAGAGTCATCTCCACCACCACCGCCCACCGTAAAACGAATCAAACCAGTACCGGGACATCTATTCCCCGATATTTTCTGATCACCAGAGAGCGGACTCCGTTCGGCCGGTTTTCTAGGTCACACATAACCCTCTTTGCATCTTACCTGGACACAGTCGGCGCGACCAGTTCCCAGTGCCGAAAGGTCCCGGCGATCAAGGTCGCGCCACGTGTCGGCGCGGAAGCGCGGGAAGAAGAGGAGAAGAGGAGAATATCCTCTCGCGCTGCGGTGTGATACCGCGCGCGCGTGCTCGCGCCCGAGCGAAAGTGCAAACGACAGTGCAAGTTCCCAACGATAGCGAAAGCTCTCTCTCCGGCGGGCGCACACAGCTGTAGTAAAGCTATTAGAGAGAGTTTTGCGGCTGTGGCGTCACGGACCGGTGGTGGTGGTGGGGGAGAGGGGCTGGAAAACCGTCGCCGCGTCCGTGAGAGACAAGCGAGAACCGTTCGTCTCTAGCCTGTGCGCGCGCGCGCGTCCATGCGCCCGGCATTATGTGCATCTGCCGGCTGTGCTAAACGCGCCGCGTCCAAGGCGCACGCGAGTGTGTGCGAGCGATACGCGCGCGCGCGCGGGTGCATCGAGTGACGCGTGTGCAGATCTACGGTGTTACACGAGAGCCGAGAGTTTCAGCTTTGTGTACAGTACGTACTACGAACGCGCCGGGAGAAATTGTGTGTGTGTGTGTGGGGGGGGGGGGGGGGCGGCACGGCGGGGCGAAATGCCGGTCGATATCTCACGGAGGGCCAACATCGGTTTTCGACGACGGCTTCGAACCTCTTCCGAACAACGAAACGAGTAATCGGCTCGCTACGTCGAGGGGAGTCGATCGACGGCAAATTAGCTGCGCGGAGAAGAAATTGGGGGAGAATTTTCTGCCGAAACACGGCCGAGATCCATCATTTCTCCCTCGATTAACGCTAAAGACGAAAAACGATTAACAAAAATTCTTCGATGAGAATTAACGATCAGATGGAATTTGTTGTAATTGTTTTAGA
Source organism: Augochlora pura (assembly GCF_028453695.1). Classification (NCBI taxonomy): domain Eukaryota; kingdom Metazoa; phylum Arthropoda; class Insecta; order Hymenoptera; family Halictidae; genus Augochlora; species Augochlora pura. Next base: position 12,939,571 of record NC_135782.1, read on the forward strand.
AACAATTTATGGGGTATTCATATTAATTGTTTTTAATTAATATTCAATATTCAAATATTTAATACTAAAATATTTAATATTCAAATATTTAATACTAAAATATTTAATATTCAAATATTTAATATTAAATGTTAAACTTGTTGTTTGATCGGTAGTGGCAGGTTTTGGTTTGAATATTTTATTTATTATTCATGCAAAGTGGTGTACTTGTAGTGACGCAGTCGATTAATTACTAAATTATAGTAGGAAAATTTGTCGGATGAAATTTACTTTGTCTTAAAAAGGCTGTGTTATAGTGATCACAGTTTTTAAATAGCTGGATATGCTTCCGAGATTTCAAGGTGATCTTGGTTTTATTTAACGGAGTTGTGTATATTTTATTATGTATACTGGTAGCGCGTTTAGAGGTCAGCTCATTGACTTAAATGTTTTTGTCTTTGAACGATAAGTTGCAAATAAATTACACATATATAAATAATATATACATTAAATTAAATTGAATTATACACATATGGTACAATTACTATAATATATGATATAATTACTATAATATATAGTATAATTACTATAATATATAGTATAATTACTATAATATATAGTATAATTACTATAATATATGATATAATCACTATAACATTAAATGGTAAAGTTATTACTATAATAAGAATTATAATATACTACCGCAACTGACTAATATATCAAATTATATAAAGTGAGAATATTATAGGTTAGAAAAACTATTTTAAATTACTAGCCTGCCGAAAAGATTATCGATGGAAGAATCGAAACGATTTGAAATTTGTTTGAAAAATTCGTGTACAAACGGTATTTGAATTGTTAATGTTTATGGGGAAACAGTTGCAGCGAATAATTAATAATTATCTTAGAAATGTGTTCTGCGATGTTCATTCTAAATACGGAGTTTCTGTAGCAAGATAACATCGAACGCGAGGCAATTGCATTCTTATCAGTGATTGGGTAATGGAAAGTCAATTTTGACGAAATGTTTGATACGTGTGACACAGGGTGTGTTTATTCCGGAGGTCGGCCGCGATATGTATGCTATAGTGCTCCCTGAAAGTAATCGTTCTTTGCTTCCAGTTACATTATAATATAGGGTAATATAGTAATATAATAAAAAAGTACCCTAACATCATATAATAATAAATAGTAAAGTAATATAATATAATAATAAGTAACAACATAATACAATAATATGTAATACAACGATATTAATACTGTATACTATACTATACCATACTATACTATATTATACTATATACTATACAATACTATATTAATATTATTGTGGAGCACAATAATAAATAATACATTAATATAATACAATAATAAATAAGACAATAATCTAACAACATAACGAAGTAAGAAAATGTGTATAGATTAATACTCTACTTTTCTCTAAACAGTGTAAATCTTTCTACATTAATAAACAAAAATGTTCAACCTACAGAAACAATTCCATTAAAGTTTTAACGAAATATTAAATTTTCCATCGAGATCAATTTTTCTTTCTTCTATAACACTAGTCACTAATTATTTATTTAGTGATATTTACATTTCTCCATAAAGATAAACAAGCAAGAATTTATTTAAATTATTAGAAATTTTAAATTGCAATGCACTTTCATCTATTATTATTCTTCAGTGTAGAATGACAAACTAAATTAACCGAATGTCTATAAATATTTATACATATAATAATAATATATTGACATGAACAGATTATAGACTATGATAATTTATAGACATTATGTAATAATAATGTATACACATTAAAAGATGATAGATTACAATAATTTATAGACATTACACATTTATTTCTATATTTATATTATTATTATTATTCAGACATTACATTATATATTCATTTATAATTTTACATTTAATACTACATCAATTATATTGCATATGTTTAATTATAAATGATATAAGCATAAATATCAAATTAAATATAAATACACGAATAAATATAAATAAACATATACTGCTCATAAATTACATACATCATATATATGGACCGTTTATTTTGAAAGTGGTATATGTTCATTTTTTCTTGTTTCGAGAAAATTAAAGGTTAACATATCTGCTAATTAAAAAATTTAGGTCAATTATATGAAGTCTGGCAATGTTTCTACTGTTTTATCAATACGCAATTTGATTATGTAAATTTGTTTTAGACGTATTTCACTAAACTGTTGTATATTTACGGGCTGCAAATGGACTTACACCACTTTCAAAATTAGACAATTCTAAAAATCGTTTAATTTCAATTTTGAAAAATGACCTCAATCGAAATTTTGAGTATAAATAATGACATGACATAAAATAGAAGTAGTATTTTTAATTTTAGACGTTAATTACATTGTTAAAAATACAAGATATTGATAGTATTTACTTATGCTCTGCATGTGACAGTGTTTCGAAACATGCATGATGCACCGGAGGTATTTATATACCTTATGGTAATAACTGCTTAATGTCTTTATATTTTTCATAAGAAAAAGGCCTGGCATCTTGGTAAAAGGCGTCAGGGCGATTTTTTCAAATTTTAGTGGTCTTCCAGGACGTGTAGGTAATAAATTTATAGTTTTCAATTCTTTGTTCTTCATCGATGTTTTATATAAAATAGTGTATGATGCACTTTTGAGAAACCTCAGCCAACGTATTTGCAACCAATTTACCTGTTCTCCGTTATTTTTTTTTGTCTGTTTTTTAATCGCATTTTGAAGATTTTTTATTGAAACGAAATTCTCTCGTCTCATTTCTTCTAAAATGAATTTATTACGTTGACATGTAATATGACACGTAATATAAAACAAATGTAAAATAACAGGCTACTGATCGGCAACCATCTGCTAAGCCACCTACCTCTGAATTGGACGTACACCACTTTCATAATCGATGATTATGCAATTTCATTTACTGACCAATTTTAAATTGTACAAAACATGGGAATTTTTAAAGAAACTAAACCCGGACTAGTTATACATAAAAAATTTAGATCAAATTAAGCATGAATTACGTGATATCTCATTTTTTTCAAAAATGGACTTACACCACCTTTAAAATAAACGGTCCATATATTTTTTTTCTTTTTTCACGAAATTTATTTGTATTCAGATAATTGTTAATTGCTGCACGAGTCAGAAAATGTATAAAATGAAATATGTAATGGATAAAACGGTTAGCTAGTTATCCAGGTTATAGAAAATGGAAGTCGGAAGAAATATTTTGATATTCCAGTTGAAACGGTTCCAACTGCAAAAAGGGTTAAGATCGATGCCGCGCATCTCGGTTCGGTCGGCACACGAACAGAGAGAGCCCGGGATCGTAAATAGCGTCGAGTGAAAGGCAAGAGAGAGAGAGAGAGAGACCGCGAAGAGCTCGTAGCCATCGTCACCGGCTCTAAGCAGCGTGAATGAACCGTCCCGGGGACTAGGGCACAACATTCGCGGGTATCAAAGCGAGCGAGTAGGTGTGCAGACACGCCGAACGTAATAGTAACCTTGGCTTAGCGATGGTCACGTTATGGTAACGTCTATGACACGTTCCCACGTATATAGTCGCGTGTCACGTTCCCGCTTACGATCGGCTCACGTGACCGCCGCGCCGCGCCGGCGAAACAGGGGGGAGAAGGGTTCGATAAATCAACCACGCCGCGCCGGAGACTTTTCTTTACCTTGATATCATTTCTTTTTTTAAATCGCCGCTACGCGTCGCCGTGCACCGTGAAAAATTTCGACCGGATTTTGCACGAACGAACACACTGGTCTTCTATCGGAGAAAAAAATATTTAACCACCCCTTGGAATGTTTCTCGACAATATTTTAACGTTCGAATTTGAAAGAAAATTTCTTATATTATTTAAAATTTTTATTTTTATATTCGTCCCTTTAATAGTTTTTAACAATTTTTAACGGTTATTTATTCTGTGTTTTTATAAGTTTTAAACAGAATTTGTTTTATTGCATCAAATTGTTTGGAGGGTTTTTCTTTTAATTTGATTTAATCAAGTTCTTTCAAATTTTAGATAAAATTTATTTCATTGTTTAGAAGTATTAGGAACGATTTAGTATGAAAATTGTTTTTCAAACGGATTTAAAATTTAAACAAAGTTTATTCTAGCGTTAGCAAGCTTTTAAAAAATTTTTAACACGAAAATTCTATTTCGAGTTTGTCCAAATTTTAATCAAAATTTGTTCCTCCCTCTGAATGTTTTTATAAAATTTCAATGAAATTTGTTTCACCCTCTGAATGCTTTTGGAAAATTTTAATTAAATTTGCGCCTCCCTCAAAATGCTTTCATAAAAATAAAAATCCATAGTAAAGGTGTCTGAAATTTTAAATAAATTTTATAGTCTTCCCTCTCCCCCCTCCAGAAAGATTTTAAACAATTTTTAACGCAAAAAATTTTTGATTTCAAATTCCAAATTATAAACAAAAATTTATTCTACCCTCTGAGAGCCTTCAAAAATATTTTCAACGTGGCAAACCAACTTCCAAATTGCCAAAAATTATAAACAAAAATTATTCTCCTCCCTACCCTTTTGGAAAACTGTTAGCAAAAAGACTGCAATGAAAATTTATTATTAATTCTTCCAAGGCTTTAAAAAAAGTTTAATAGACACGATTAATATTCTTGAACAATATCAACGAGTTAACTTTCTCAATGATAATTGTTTAATTTTGTTATATTATTTGACACGGTTATCACTGTTAAACAATATCAACGAGTTAACTTTCTGATAATTGTTTAATATTGTTAAAGTATTTAATATAGTTGACACTGTTAAACAATATCAACGAGTTCAATTTTCTCAACGATAATTGTTTAATATTGTTAAATTATTTAATACAGTAGACACTGTTAAACAATATCAACGAGTTAACTTGCTTGTCAATAATTGTTTAACATTGTTAAATTATTTAGTACGGTTGACACTATTAAACAATATCAACGAGTTCAATTTTCTCAACGATAATTGTTTAACATTGTTGAAGTATTTAGTACGGTTAACACTGTTAAACAATATCAACGAGTTAACTTTCTGATAGTTGTTTAATATTGTTAAATTATTTACACGGTTAACACTGTTAAACAATACCAACGAGTTAATTTTTCATTTATTTAACCGTAGCGAGAAATAAAATATATAAACAGTTTAAACGAACGTGATTTCGAAAGTTAGGTTAGGAAGCTTCTGTTTTGGGTTGTGCGGCGCTATTCATCCTTGCATGAGAGAGAGAGAGAGAGAGAGAGAGAGAGAGAGAGATGCAGACGATGACGCAAGAAATTTCGTAACAGCACGCTAATAATAGACAAGACAATTAACAAGCGACCGTTTTCTTATCTGTTCCAGATCGTACAAATCAACCGCCTTCTAACAAGCCACATTAACCTCAAGTGATTTCTATTTTCTTACGAATCGCGAAAGAAGTAATTAGTGTGTTTATATCGACGATAACGAAAAGAGAGAGAGAAGAGTAAAACGACGAGAAAGAAGCTTACAAGACAAACAAAATAAATACAAATAAAACAAAACAAAACAAATAAAACAAAACAAATAAAACAAAAGAAAACAAAAAAAGCAAAATATTCCAAGAGCTTAGGGTTCGCGAGAGCTGACGAAGGGTTTAAGAGCTATAGTATCTAACTAGTGTACAAAGTATATCTGAGGATAAGGGAAACCGCGGGAGGGGTAGAAAACGTGAAAAAAGAAAGAAAAATAACTAAAAAGTCCGCCAGTGCCAAATCGAGAGAGATAGAGAGAGAGAGAGAGAGAGAGAGAGAGAGAGAGAAACAAATAACAAAAGGAGTTAAAAAACGGGATAAAAACGATTGTTGTACATTAAGTAAAGCTAACAAGAAAAAGAGAGTTCGAGAGAGAGAGAGAGAGGGAGCGAGTCTGTGGAAGACAGGAATAGAACAGGAAAACATCGCGCGAAACGACAAACCGTAAACCAAAGAATCTACCATTTCACCTTTTTTCTTTTTTTTTCTTCTACTAATCAACTCAGCAAAGTAACGATACTCAAACTAACTCAGTGGACGGCGGAGCGAGATTAAATTAATAAGAAATTCCGGAGTAATAGCAAACTTGAAGAAGAGTAGAGCAGAGGAAATCGAGCGCAACAATAGTTCGCGCACAGTGGAACCGGTGTTTTCTAAGAGGTGCACCAACGTGACCCGCCGCAACGTGATCAAAGGGGTACAAGTTAGGGGGTCTTCGAACGATCCATCACTTTTCTTTCGAGAGGACTGACCGAAACCAGTCCCCGCCCATCCGGAGCCCAGCGTGAACGCGCGCGAGAGAGAGAAAGAGAGAGAGAGAGAGAGACAGGGGACTCGCGCGTGATTACTCCCAGAGAAACCGATCTACTTCAGTTCGTAGCCTAAACCTGTTGAGTACAAACGACAGAAATAGAATTATAGAGAAATTGAGAGAGAGAGCGAGAGAGAGAGAGAGAGAGAGAAACACAAAGCGAGTACGTGAGCGAACGAGCGAAAGGGACGAGTGATCGAGATCATAATAGAGGAGCTAGAAGGGGCGGAGCAGAGAGAGACTCAGGAAACCGACTTCTTTGGGGAGCACTAGAGGATTTCGGGAACTCGGAGGATTCACCGTGGAAGAAGAGCAGCCAAGGTGGCAGACCCGAAGGAAGAGGCAAAGCGTAGAGGGTCCAAGAAAGTGATTATCGTACGGAAGAGTCCGTGGCGACTAAAGACCTCGAGGGACCTCTGAGGAAGCAGTGTTTCTTTCGGAGGACTAAAGACAGTGTAGAGATCTCGGAGGACAGTGTTTAGGGTAATAGCCCGAGGAGGCAGTGGTTTAGTGTGTCCAAGAGTCAAGGAGGGTTTCGGGGAATAGGAAGAGGAGATAAGGAAGGCAAGTGTGCAGAGGAAGAGGGCGCAGCGTCGCATCATCAGCCAGGAGGCTGGGATCGGTAGTAGTCGGTGAATGATCGCGTTGCTCTCGGCCTAGGGTCGTAGAGCGCGTTGGGTGTCGTTTAGGGGTTGTGCCGCTTAGTGATCCAGTGCAACGAGGATCGGTGTCGCAAGGTAGCTGGACCTCCTGCTCGCAGGGGGCACTCGTCGCGATGACGTGGCGGAGAAGATGAGCGCCGAGGTCACGAAGGAGGTCGTCGCCTCCGAGAGGGTATCAGGCAGCCCTCCGGCGGCGGTAGCGACCTCGCCAGGTGGCTCGGTCGGGCCAGGTGATCCGGCGCGTCACCTGCCGCCGTTCAGCAGCTTCGCCGGGGACAACGCGATGGACAGCTCGACGACATTGACGACGCTACACCCGCAGGACGTCGGCCTAGGTCTGACGTCCTCCTGGGACTACTACGAGGGATTGACCGGCCGGCTGATCGACTCGCGCGGCGAGGTGGTGCTCGCCAGCCAGTACAGGCCGTGGGAGTCGAAGAACGCGGTCGGGGGCGGCGGCCCGCCCGGCGAAGGCTTGCCGAGCTTCGCGAGCCAATTCACCGCTCCGAGCGAAGCGGAGCCCCAATTAACGGCGCTCACGCCATTGTCGCCCGCCTCGATATCGCACTCGCCACCTGTCACCTCCGCGGTCGGCCTGCCGAGCTTCCATACGCTCGGCACGCCGCTGCCCGCCCCGCATCCGCACAGAGGCGCCGTAGGTTATCCGCTGGTGCCGGCCCCGGTCCAGGCCAGGGAGGTACCGGCCCTCCAGCAACAGCTACTCGACGAGAGGCACATCCAACTGCTCGGCTCGAGCCCGGTCCAGGCATTCCCGCCGCCGCCGCCCGGCCATCCCCATCACACCGTGCTCACCGTCGTCAAGCCCGACTATCCGCAGCTGCACCACGCCAACTTCCAGAACCCAATGTCCACGGTCCTAGACTCGTCGCCCACCTCCAGGCCGATCGGCATCGACGGCCGGAAGAAGGAGCGCAGAAAAATACGCGCCGGCTCCATGGAGTCCGAGGACAGCGCCGGGGCCGGGAACGTCGAGAGCTCCGGCCAAGTGGCCGCGGTCTCCTCCACCGCCAATCGGGGGCCGCATCACATGGGCGGCGGCATGACTGACGCCGACGGCGACGGCGGCCTCAGCGACAAGCCGGCCAAGAAGAAACGGAAACGATGCGGCGAGTGCATCGGATGCCAGAGGAAGGACAACTGCGGCGACTGCGCGCCGTGCAGGAACGACAAGAGCCATCAGATATGCAAGATGAGGCGCTGTGAGAAGCTCACCGAGAAAAAGGTTAGTACTCTAAAGATTTTTCTATTTTTCTCTTCCTATCGATTTCGATAGGATATTCCGTATCATCAAGTCGCTGGTCCCGTTTCATCGGCCACGTGGAACTGGTTCTCCGGACTGCTTGTCCGGACACTTTTGATACCATTCGGGTCGGGCCACCGTGTCTAGACACCATTGTATGGCACGGAGAACATCTGCTTGCGATTATTGAACATTTTCAATGTTAACCGACGCGTTGTTTCGCTTTCTATGGTCTTTTCAGTTTGGGATGTATCGTGACTTCGGTCTATATTATATACATATATTAATATTATATATTATATGTATTATTATTATATAATATATATTATATATGCAATATTATTAGTAATATTATACATATTATTATGACATATTATATATATTCTTGTTGGGGGATGAATTGTTAAGTTATGTCCGGCTCACAAAATTGCAAAATCTTTTCATCAGAAGCCTGACAAAACTCGCAAAAGAAAGATAAATAAGAAGGGTGGATTTTTCCTCAATTTTATAAAATATAAATTATTGTAATTGGAATTTAAGGGTAAAGGGTAATCTCTTTAATCGGATGAGGGTTGAAGGATCAGGATGTGACATGGTCATCATCAACTTCATGTTGTTCTATTTTTTATAGCTTTTTCACCTTAGAGTGCACCATAACCTCACTGTCATAGAAGTTTTGAAGAAAATCATTGCAATTTTAGGGGGGTGAATTGTTATGTTATGTCCGACTAGGAAAATTACAAATTATTTTATTAGAAATGTGGCAATATTCAGCTGAGGAGAATAAAGAGGTGGAAATGAATTTTTCCTTGATTTTTATGGAATATGGATCACTGTAGGTAGATCCAAGGGGGGTAGTCTCTTTAATCGGATGAGGGTTGGTTGATCAAAAGCTAACATTATCATCGGTAACTCCGTGTTATCAAAGTTTTATTTTCTATGATCTTTTCACTTTATAATGACGTCAGTCTCCTAGAAGGTCTGTAGGAAGTCATTGTACTAAATTGTTAGGTTATGTCATCCAACAAAATCACAAAATCATTTGATCAGAAATGTGTCAATATTCACCTGAAGAGAATAGAGTGGGGGTAAAGCCTTCAATTTTTATAAAACATATATCATTATAAATGAACCCAAGGGTCTTTATAACCTCAAAAGTAAAATAACTCGCGTCGTCTAAATAATAATTAAACACTTCCTTCCTAAACTTTAATTTTGAAAAATTCACGTTCCTTTTAAAAATAACGCAAAACTATCTCGAAATTCCAGAAACGTTCAAGTAAAGTAATAAAAATAGTAAGAGTCAAGTAAAATTGTAAAATTCGATATTTTCCGCTCGCGATGCGTAAAATTCAGGTCCACGCCGATAAGCGAACGGACAAAAAGAGAAAAAAAACAAAGCCGACCATTTCCTGTTGCGCCAGAACGGGCCGCCTCCCGCGCAGCAGCCCCGTAACCGGAACAATTTGTAAAAACGTGTCAATTTGGGGTGCGAGGGGTCGGGGGTGCGGTCGTGAAACGGGAACGAAAATGAATTCGCCACGCGACACAAGGTGGGCTCTCTCCGCTCGAAATTCGTGAAAATCCAGGTGCAGCGGCGATGGTGCGGTCGCCGCGCTAGGGAAAGGGTGTGAACCCGGTAGGGTAGGATAAACACCGGCGTTGCCGTCGTCACAGAGCGCCGCGTGTGCGAAATTATATATATATATATATATATGCAGAAAGAAAGAAAGAGAGAGAAAGAGAATCTGAACTTGGCCCCGATGCCTGAATGTGCCGAGAATCCCAGAGGGAAATACAGAAATACAGATAACCGAGGTGGTTTATTATTGTAGCGACATTGAATAGGGGGTTGGTGGGTTGGTTGACTGGCTCGTTGCCTCTCTGGCTGGCTGCATGTTTGGCTGCTCGCGCGCTTATAGCGACGGCTAAGAACCGTGCTCGATCAATTCAAACTAGGAAATCCTTTTCGATCCAATATTTTTGCTAGACTTTGATGTCTATAATTACCTTGTTTATGAAATACAGTGATATGAATAAGAGTAGACTCGAAGCATATTTTATAGTTTTATTGTAACTTATATGGAATCTTATGGCAAATTTCGTATTTGTATATTTCTTATTGATGTATATATGTTTTTTATTAATAGCAGACGTTATAGTAATATTAAGAAATTGGTATTAATGTTAAAATTAATATTGGAAAATTAATATTAATAATAAAATTAATATTAGGAGACATGCTTTGTTTTTTTCATATTAAACATGAATATTAGGAAATTAATGTTAATATTGAAATTAATTTTAGAAATATTAGTTTTAGAATCAAAATATCACATATATAGTAGAAATATTGAGACATGCTTTGTTTATTCACATTAGATATGAATATTAAAAAATTAATGTCAATATTGAAATTAATTTTAGGAATATTAATTTTAAAATGAAAATATCACATATATAGTAGAAATATTTCTAGCGGTATCTATTTTTACGATGGAACTAGTTATTGTTGTTAATAACAAGGCTGTGCGAATAACAACAGTTTTCCAGTTTATATATAAACTTTAATTAAAAATATTGATTGCAACTCTTCTACGCGTGACTGAACCTAACATAGTTTTATAACGGAACTCAACTCTTTAGTCACGCTTTCGATCATTCAAATTAAAATTATATATAAATAATAGCCTAAATAGAAATATATTCCAACGATTTTAATTCACGTGACCATAAAAGACGATTAATTTCAAATATTCCAAACAGATATATTTATAAAATCAATTACATATTTATTATAGATTTATATATTGTTTAGCAGAGACTATTACATTATTGAGTGCATTATTAAATTATTAATCACATTGTTACATTGTTCAGTAGATTATTGCATTACTACAATGATTGTGTACATTACTATAGTATTAAGTATACTATTAAGTTATTGAATACATTATGAATTTATTGAGTATATTAATGAATTATTAAGTATTACATTATGAACTAAATTATTACTTTATTTAATACTATCAAATATATTATTGAATCATTGAATATAGTATTACGTTATAGACCATATTATTAAATTATTAAGTAAATTATTAAATTATCGAATCCATCATTACATTATCAACTAGATTATTCCTTACTACATCATCGAGTATATTATGAAATCACCGACCACATTACTACATTATCGACCATATTATTAAATTACTAAGCACATTACTACATTATTGACTATACCATTAAACTATCAAATACATCGCTGCACCACAAAATATATCATTACAATATTAAGCACACTATTACATCACTATTAACGATCAATGCAAGAATTTCTGTAAAACAAATCAAGTCCACTCCAGTTATATTATCAAACATAACAAATCGCAATAAACGGAACGGCATTTCCAATAGTTTCCGAACAAATGGCAGCGACCGATTAAGGAAAAGAAAAAGAAACAAAGCGGGTAGAAGTCGTCAGCCTGTGTCGCGCGGTTATTAGTAGCGATCGGGCACGATCCAGAAGTCGGGAGCGGTTGATAAGAGCCGTAGCTCGTTTCGAAAACTCGAGGCGCGGGGTCATTGTACCCCGACGCGAGTCAATTTAATGGCAAAGTCGCGAGGCTGCGGCCCGAGCGCGTAGCGCATCGGTGTCGCGCTCGTGTGGGTACGCCGACGCTTCTCTGTGTCGCGTCGAGAGAGGCAAAACACAGCCAACGCCGCGCGAGACTCGGCACTCGCAAGCAGCTCCGCTTATCGTAGGGCAAGTTCAAGGCTCGTCGCGGGTCATAATAATCGCGTATCGAACTCCGGCCCGTTCGGAAACAAACGTGTTGTTTGCCGCCGATACAAACCAACACCTCTACTCCTTGCCTCCCCCACCCACGAGTCGCGATAACCCCCTCCCGTCGATCGCTCCCCCTCCACTTGTCGCGCCGGCAATTAAGCATCGATTCCGTGGTTTTGCTCTCCTCGCGAATCCATTGTTCCTTTCCTTGGACTGAACACTTGAATCCCGTTGGAACAATGGAAAGTAGGACCGTCGACGGTGCTTTTCCCGTTCGCAACTCTGTTTAGATCTTTTCCTCGGATCTATTGGTCGCACGATGTATATTTCCGTGCGCGGTTGGCAGGCTTGGTGATCGAGCCCGCTGGCACCACCGATTCAGATGAATTAGGTTACGTTGGGCAGGTTATGTCGCGCTTGTCGGAGTTACGACGTGTGCTCTCCGTCATTCTCGCGATACGCTTTAGACCGCTTTTTGATGCGACGTGTGTCCTAATCTCAAAGACGCGACGCGACGTGTAAGGAGATTGTAATAACAGAGATATGAAAGTTGGATAAAAGCATAGATTAGAATTGGGCAGAGTATTAGTCGAACGTAATAAAAATATGAATGTGAATTGTATGAAATGTATAATAGAATGATGTAAATTATAGGAAATAAAAATCGAACGAAGTAAAAATATAAATTGAACGAAACAGAAATAGAAATGGAAGGAAATAGAAATTAAAATGAAAAGAAATAGAAATAAAAAAATGTAAATAGAAATTAAAATAAAAAGAAATAGAAAAATGTAAATTGAACAAAATAGAAATTAAAAGAAATAGAAATTGAACGAAATATAAATTAGAGGAAATAAAAGTATAAACTGACGGAAATAAAAATATGAATCGAAAGAAATAAAAATGCAGATCGAGGTTAAGAAAATGACGGATCGAGTTTGGCAAAAATATCGATAGAATTGGGGGTTGGAAGCTATAGTGGAGAGATGGTCGGGTTGCGCGTTGCTTCTTGGCTTTATCGTGCCACTTTCCGAGCTGACCTTAAGTGAGTCACTGACAGCTATTATCGTGACTTTCACGGACAGTCGTGCGTAGGCAGACCGTATCTCGTGATGAGCCGCGATTAAACGAGAAAATTGTTGTTCCGCTCAATGATAGCCTGTCGACTGAAAATAATATGCGATTCCACCGTGGAAGTCGATCGGCCCGCGACCCTACCACGGTATCGGGACTCACCTTAACCATTATGATCCTGCCGGACGATTATGTTAAAACCCGTCTCCTTTTTACGCCTTATTAAAACGGAGATGTGACGGGGCGCACGGCCTCGGGCGGCGCGATGTAATTGCGCCGGAATTGCAACGGCGACGCCGCGGCCGGACGGCGAAACACCGTGTTTATTTTTCCGTCGGCCGTGTAATACACGACACTAAGTGATTACGCCAGGCCCGAGAAATAAAGGACCCGAGGAAATTCTGGCAACCGGGCGAAAAGCGAAAGTCACCGAGTCCTCGCGCCGATGTGGCACGATGATTATTTTTAAAAATAAAAGGCGTCGATTTGAAAAAAAAAACAATTTAATCTTGATGAAATTTTGATATGTTATAGTGCGCGATATTTCGAGTTACTTTTTTCTTTACGAGACATCTCGATTTTTATTCGTTTCCGAGAATTTGGGTAAAATTGTAGACCTAATCTTGACCTAACCTATATCTAATTTATACATTTATCTGACATAGATGTAACCTCGATTTTACTTGACATCGTAAGGCCCATGTTAAGGAACGGTTAAGGCATTTTAAACATTCTTCTCGAAAACCATAAAGTCAATACTATTAAGTAATAAATTATAAATAATTAACTATTACAAGATTATCACAGTCAACTCCTATATTCAATCATCGTAGTCGTCTATCAAAATTCGCAGTCTTACTTGTTTGTCATACTTAATTATCACAATTATCCATTATAGTTATCCATTATTCTTATCATAGATGTCAATAATAGTTGTCCGCCATAGTTTTTCCCTCACAGTCAACCAACAATAATTAACACGTTCCATGCTGAGCTATTTTTACTCGAGTCATTTCTTATCTCACTAAAACTTGCTATATTATCTTTAATTATTAACAGTCGTATATAATAATAAAATATATTCTTTATGATCCGTTCTTGTGGTGGAAATTAATTCTTTAATTCTAGATTTGTTATAAACTATTTCTGAAATAAATGTGCGAGCATGTACAATCGGTGGTACAGGTGGCACGGGATGTGTTGATCACGATAGCCACCCCAACGAAACGATAAATTCCCCAATTTCGTGCTATCGTAAGACCAAGCCGAGTTATTTCAAGACAGTGCGTATCGATTGGTCGAGAGGTCAGACCCGGCGCTTCGGCGGTGCAGCGTGAGTACCGTCCCGCGTTGGAATGCTCCCCCTGCGGATCGGGAACCGGGTCAAAACAACGAGAAAGATGATAAAAATTGGGGCATCGCGCGATGGATACCCTCTCGACGGCAGGTGTACGATGAACCCGAGGGTCGCCGCCTGTTTCGCGAGCGCAAAGACACCGGAGGGGGGCGAGCTTTCCCCCGGGATAAAGAGGGTGTTAAGATCTGGAAGGGTGCGGGTTGTTGTGACGGCGGGCCTACACACGCCTGGTTTCGACTCGTGCTCGTACACCCATCTATCATTCCCATCTCTCTTTCTTCCGCTCATTTCACCCCCCACCACCACGAACCACGCCTAACCCTGACAAGATTTTTACCAGCGAAATCGGGAAACGGAATTCGTTCTAATCGCCGTCTTGATTCTGTAATGTTTCTTAAACGAGGCAGTTCAATTTCGCGGAATTTTTAAAGCTGCGTTGATACAAGTAACGACGATCTAATATGAATCTAACGTAGACCTAACCTAGACACAGAAACTGTTATTTCGTTAACGTGGTAAGGAGACTGTAAATTTTATGGATTTGTAGGGGATTAAACTTTAAGAGAAATAGATTGATATTTATTGTACTAGTTATGTTCAAGTAACACTCGTACGGTAAGTTTGATTAATTTATTATAATTAGATGTACTAAAATTTAAACTACGATTGAACGAAGTACAAAATTGAAAAGACATAAGTAGTGTACTTATAATGAAGTATATTAAATTGTTATTTCGCGTATAGATTTATGGTTTAGTTATAAGGACAGGTTATGTCTGGATTATGTCTCGGCTTATATTTCACTTCTATCTCTGATAACAGACCAACTTAACTTTAATTTTGTCAAAAGACCTACAGTTTAGTTAGAAGAGTATCAGATCTAAAAAAAGATCTACAATCCACTTACAAAAGTACAAATTATGTCAAACTTAGTTCCAACTTAAGTCAGCAATTTCTATCTAACAAACAAAGACTCAAAAATAACAGCACTCGAATACAAAAATCTGTCAAAATCTTCTCCCCTCCACAATATTCAAAACAGACCAAAATCGGCTCGATAAAAATCCTTCTGAACCACTAATTAATTCCGAAAAATTTCTACCACATAGCAGACGATGAAATGAGAATAGTCAACGACGCGCGGAGGGAAAGAATCGCGATTGCTACCCTTCGACACACCGATCTCTCTCGACCCTTGAAAACGCGGCTTGTTGTACGGTTTCAACGGGAGCCCGGATCGATACAGTCCCCCGAACGCTTCGTCTCGCTCTCACGCGGAATCGTCGCGAGACCTGTTAATTGGTTGCATCGTCGCCTCTTTATGCCAAGGTTACCACGATACGCCAGCTATCGGCGCGAAAGAGAGAGAGAAAGAGCGAGGAGGGGAGGGAGAGAGACGGTGTTCACACCGAAAGACTGGTGGACGCCCACGCGAGCCGGCTCGCGCTCCGCTGTCGCGTATATACGTGTTACGTTGTCGCGGGATGGGGCGGGGGGGGGGGGGGGGGCGATTCACACGTGGTCGCCGACAATTACCAGATGATTCCCGGGGAGAGAAACCGGCGCGAAGACGGTGTCTGGAAAACACAACCGTCTCGTCTCGCGTGTGTCCGTCAATGGACGCGGACGACGATTCACGCGACGACGCCGCCGTTTCGCGCGCCGCTAGCTTCGAGCATGACTGCGGTTAGCCTGCTAAATAGAGGATTACGAAAAGCGATGTCCGTTAACCCCTTGAGTCACACACGCTCCTCTCCGCGTAGATTTCAGAGAGCGGCGGGCTTCTGATGGGGTTTCTCGATGACGGTGGTGGGACGTAGGGTCACCATTGTTACACGGCTGCGTTCACGGCTGGATTTGCTAATTTCTGTGGCTGTACTAATTTTTTAGGGTGCCACAAGTTGTGCTCATAGCTGGGGTGAATTTAATCATTTCTGTGCTTATTACATTTTATGTTATTTACGTTACATTATTATTGTGACACTAATTTAAAATTAATTTTGTAATTGAAAGGCAATTTACAATAATCTATATTAACCTTTAATACCACCGTTCCAAGCTAGGTTCATAATTGGGGTGAATTTGCCAATTTCTGTGACTGTTCTAATTCCTGTACCTGACCGACCATTTTACATTACTTACGTTACGTTATTACTGTGACACTATTTTTAATTAATTCTGTAATAGAAAGTCAATTTGAAAAACCGTAAATTATTCTACATTGAATTACAATGAATCGTATTACATGCTCCTCTTCTAAAAATTAAAAGTAAATTGCAGAATTAGAATCACCAAATACGTCACTTTTCCCTTACATACTTCTGCATAACCTACACATAACCTCGACCACGTTGGCAAAAATAACGTTAATCCAAATTGTTAAACTGCCATTATTTTTCCTCATGCTAGTTTGTTACAAGTTAACCTGATGCACTATAATAACGAGTCAGACTCGTCACAAAGATTCCACGCAAGATCTACTAAAATAGATTTCTGATTAAATATTAAATTGGAAAGTCAGTGTTTCGCGTGCGTCAATTATGTAGATTGGCAAGAAGATGACGGCCATTGGTTGTGTAGTTAAGAAAGAAATCGTTTCGTGCAGGATCATAGGAAGCCATTCAGCTTAGCAAGGTTGCTGGATATCACCTTTGCGAACGCGCGCGGTAACAGACATAACCTTAACGTGAAGCAGAAATCTCTTCTTCCTATTCTATCGTTGCAAAAATAATTCCAATCTCATTCTTTAATAAACTATCTATTCTCTCGACCAGTGACTTCGTCGCTATTTTCACCGCATAGTCATCGCTTAGAAAAGAAAGTCAATGATTTTGGAAAAGCCGAAATTACTTTTCAGTTATTACTTTAGCAGTTATTGCCGCACGACTTGTTCTAAGACTACGCTAGTGTTATCAGCTCTGTATCTTAACCCTTGATAGAACGACCGCCGGGTCATGTTTGACCCGTGCTATCTAAATTGTACAGTTTATTACGGAATCTTAACACGGAATGATGAGCGAGTGCATGAAACCGGTGGAACGCGTTTCCCGTTTGGCAAAACGAAGGCCAAGGGTACAGGGAAAATCTATGTAGCCTCCCGCTTGACCTACGGGACACCGGTGACACACACACAGAGCAAAAGAGAGAGAGAGAGAGAGAGAGAGAGAGAGAGAGAGAGAGAGAGAGAGATGGTTCCAAACGGGTCTAGAAATTGCCGCACAGCATGGGCGGAGCGCAGTCGGCTGATCGCGCAGCGTGGGGACTACCGAATCGGTTAAATCCGAGCGGACAACGTGCGATCCTGCTCAACATCAGTCCCTGTGTACTACTCCGCCCATGGCTTACGCGATGACGCGCTATGATATATATCTGCGCTGTTACAGTTGTGTTATGAGTCATGCTGACGCCATTTTTTTCTATCAAAAATTATTGTCGGGCTTGTATTAAATTATTGTTAACTGTCGACGTATTTTATTAAATTGTATATTTTAATGGAACGTTTAAGTTGTATGTTCAAATGGCTTATTTGAATTGTATATTTAAATTGTATATTTTCGTTATATCATCAAATCACATAACCTAAATAATACATTTATATGATGTAACCTAAATAGTACATTTATATTACATAACCTAAATAGTACATATAAATTATATATAACCCAAACAGTACATTTAAATTATATCATTAAATTACATAATTCATTTACATTATATACATCAATTTTTACATTTCAATTATATATCTACATTAATCATTTTTACTATATAACCATATAGAACGATATTTCTCTAATAAATACAAATAAATATTTTCATTCAATTAAACCATTTGACCAACCATTAATTTAAACCAATAAATGGAAAAAGGAAATAATATAGTATACGTCGCTTCAGCATCCTCTAACTGCATCTAGCATCTCTAACAACGAATCACTCTCGTTTACAAACGCGTCGAGCTCACGGCATACAGTCCGATGACAGATGAAATATATATTTTCATTGTTCGTAGCGGCGTCGAATCAATTTCGATACGGGATTAATCGGGAGACATTCTGACCTTTTTCGTTTCTGCACGGCGCGCACGTTGCTCGCGCTGTTTTCGTAAAGCATTGTTAACCGCCGGATAAGAACGCTTTCTAAACAATGCTTCGAGAAATCGGCGATCCTTTTCTTTCATACGGTCCTCGTTCACCGTTAATCGCCGCACCAACATAACCTGTCCAAAGTCCACGAAAATAAACGTGGAATCTGTTTTGGAATTGATAGAACGCTTCAAAGAAGCTGACGGCTCGTGCCCGAAGCTGTTGAACCTCGGTGGCTTCTTCGCTGAAAGGAGGATTATACTGCATGTTATCCACCTCCCCCCCCTCTCTCTCAAGCCATCGAGCAGCTTTTGTGGCAATTCGACAGGCAACCGAGAATTATTCCGACGCGGCGTCGAAGACTCGAGATAAATTAATATGTAAGAAACGATTTTCCCAGTCTCGGATTTCAAATAAATGTATAAACTTCGGATCCGTCGTAATTCGTGTACACTCTTCATGATACATTTTATGGCGCGCCGTAACCTGCGAGGGGGACCATGACACATCGATTCATCCAGCGCATCCAGCGAGCTTCCTGCTCTGTACGGGTTCCCATTGTAGTTTGCCCGATGCTAAATTAGAATTTGGTTTATTGTAATCTTCGGTCAAAATTGACCCGGCCGTCACAGATGGTAACAGGGTTGTGGTCACAACCGCTGCTCTCTATACTGAAAATACTAAGATTTTACCTAATGATTTCGAATGATCGAGAATCGGTGTTCGCATGGATCTTTTGTAACCGCGGGTCAGGATCGACCCATCCTACGGTAGTCACGGTTTTATAGTGCGGATAATAAGAACGTTCGATCTTAATAAAATTTAGATCTTGGATGGATTAACACGTTGACGCCGGCGCCGATATTTACGATTTTCTCTGTGAGTCGACGCCCGAAATTTACAAAAATTAAATAATTATGTTAAGTTTATAATATTGAATTTCTATGTTTTTACTATTAAATATCTGTTTATAATGTTTAGATAAAATAACATAAACCTATTTTGTAGTATCTATTTTGTGAAATGCAAGCAAAATAAACAAATGTACGCAGCCCACGGGTCTGACACGTGTGACCAATGGTGATGCACGCCGGCGTCAACGTGTTAATAATAATGCTACGGGTCTCGGTAGCTATAGCCTCACGTTCCCCTATTACAGAAATAACAAAAACATTCTTCTCTAATAAAATTTAGATCTCGAATAGACTGTTGGTCGCACCGGACCACGATTGACCCGGTCATCGGCAACCATAGCCTACAACAAAAATAATAAAATAATTTGATCCTAATAACCGTCAGACCCTGAACGAGAATCGCCGTTTAACTGTCAAAATTGACTCCGGCCACCGTTGATGGATCTCGTAACAGCAATTTCACGGAATCTCTGCATTCGTAGGCGCTTTCGTTTCGACCAAGGGCGTGCAAAAGTGAGCGGTTTCTTAACAAGACGTTATATTTCTCGGACCGATAGAGAAACATCCAAGAAGAGAAAGGGAGAGAAAGAGAGAAAAAGCGGGGGAGACGACAGAGTTGATTGGCCTGATGGACGATAACCCTGACTACTCGCAGCAATTGTGTCCGGTCATCGTGCGGTTATCGGTTTCGCGAATAGCTCGCGGATCGTTCTCCGCGTTCTGGGCAAACCGAAGTCTCTCTCTCTCCCTCTGTCTCTCTCTCTACTTCTCTCTCTCTCTCTCTCTCTCTAACTCTCTCTTTGTCTCTCTCTCTCTCTCTCTCTCTATTTCTAAAACTCTAACTTTTCCTCTCTCTCTCTCTTTACCTCTCTCTCTCTTTTCCTCTCTCTCCGTCTCTCTCCGTCTCTCTCCGTCTCTCTCCGTCTCTCTCCGTCTCTCTCCGTCTCTCGTGTTGAGTCGCGAACAAGCACGACGTTGTCGTCGCGGGTCAGGTTCGGCTGGCCGGTAGCCGGTGCTCGCGTAACCGAACACTAGTCGCGGGGATCCTCTTTCCTTTCGTCTTGCAACGGCCCGAAGGGCTTCTCGCACAGTTTCGATTTATCGAGAAACCGGAACCGAAAAGCCCGCCCGATGCCGATTATTCGTTTCGCCAGGAGCTGAAAGGGGGAAAGTCCCTTTCGCGAATCGATCCCGGGGAATTCCCTGTCGGGCTGTTCGAGGCGCTGATAGAAAGTTTAAGCGGGCTCCACACGTAGCGACTTGAACCCTCGCCGATGCGCGTCGACGAGCTCGTACTGCCGCAGCGGTCCAGGAGCACGTCTCATCTAGCCAAAATTATATCATCGATATTTCACGTTCCGTAACAAGGGTCGAACATTATTTAACTGTTATTTTCAGTCAACAACGGTTCGAATAAAATTTTTATTATAAATATAGCAAATATATATTTTGCAAATAAAATCATATTCGCATAACATATACTGAATAAGTTCTTTAAATGAATTTTCGTCAGTAAATATATTGTACCGACTCTTTAAATAAAATTTTATTAGAAATAATATATTTCGACTAAATTCTTCGTTTACAATTTTATTAAAATCACGTAAATTTCCTAAATAAATTGTTATTCTAGTAATGTTGAGTCGTCGAATTTTATTCGTTCGAATAAAATATTCGCAGCTTTGGTTCGAGGTTATGTTGTAATCGACTGGATGCTATCGATCGTTTCCACGCTCTCGGCGTTTAATTCTCGTAGATAACAGTCTGTGTGAGCACGTGGACTAACCGAAGGTTGCTATGAGAACGTAATAAAGTAAAAACAGAAGCGGATCGGCGTCGAGTCAGAGTAAAGAGAAAATATTTGACGTTGGCCGCGTAGAGCGATGTTAGGGTGGACGGGAAGAATATTCACGGTCGCGAAACGTTTTATCGTTGTGGCCAGGAAGTGGGACGAATTTTTCGACTTCCTTGGCTCGATCGATCCCTCGAGTCCCGGCGCCGCGGTCTCTCAATATCCATTATTGCGAGGGAAACGGCGCAGCGACCTAACCCTCCCCCGTCCTCGAGAAAAAGAAAACCCGACGGCGAAACTCGAAAACGCGGTTTTAATCGTTCGCTTCGTTTACCCGTGGCGCCGGCTAACACAGAAAATCAAATTTCCCTCGTTTTTACGGAGCCCTGGAAAATACTTGTTCTACCGGCAACGACGCGACGTCGACGACGACGTCTCTTTAGCGTCGCGCGGTCTCCCTAACGACGCGCTAATGAAAAAACGGGCCGTCGGAAGCAAACGACCCCTAATTGGACAGCACTTACACCCCTTTTTCGAAAACACGAAATCGCTTCTACGGGATCGGGTCTCGCATCGATCTGGATTCTAAGAACTTCATTATTAACAATTTCTTGATTAACAATTTTCGTCGAAATATTATTGTTTTTCACGAACATGTATTATTGTTGGCAATGAATTATTACTTTCGACCATAACGATGAGTACTTAGATATCAATTACTATTGGTGTAAAGTATTGTTCTTGACGATGAATTATTATTCTGTATAATAAATTATTGTTAGATATTGTTATTATGTTTAATTAATTGTTGATGTGAGCGACAGATTCTTATCGTTGACAATAAACTGTCAGTTACAACAATTAATTTTTCTTTATAGCAATGGATTATTATTCATGGTAATAGATTATTATTCATAACGCAATAACTGTTATTCTTAACAATAATTTATTTCTTGAGAATAATTTATTTATTCACTTGGTGTTCAACATTCGAATATTCTTAAAACTAGTACAACCCTTTAAATTAAACCGCACCTTATATGAAATTACAATTCTGAAGGACTCTCTCTCGAACGCTGGGTCAATATCGACCCAGTTATCGGTGATCATAGTAACTTACGATCCTGCCAACAGTAAAAACGGTAATCGAAATCGATTCGAATGGAAAAATAAAGTTTGTATGCGTGATCGTTGACCGTGGGTCAAAACCGACCCGGCCATCGGTGATCATAAAATTTCGCCCCAAAACAGCGAGAACAATGATAACACTCGATCCTGATAAAAGACTAAAGTTCGTTTGTCGTTCGATGACTATGGGTCAATATTGACCCGGCCATCGGTGATCATAAAAATCTCGTCCCAAAACAACAAGAAGAATAACAACACTCGATCCTGATAAAAGAATAAAGTTCGCGCGTCGTTCGTTCGCCATGGGTCAAAATCGACGCGGCCACTGGCAGCATTAGCCCCGCGAATCCGCGATCGTTCACGGCGAATCACCGCGCTCACGAGGTCACGCGATCCGCGCGTGTTCCGCGTCGATTCCGTGAGGTGTCCGATGTCGCGAGACAACCCGGTCGATCAATTAACTTCACAATCACGACGCGGGCTAGATCGAGACGTATAAAATTCGGCTAAATCGACGAAGCCTTTCCCATCGAGCAACGACGTATCTCCTCGGTCGTCTTCGTCGCGGTGGTTCTCCTCGGTAAAAGGTTTTCGCCCGGAGGGAAAGCGGAAAACTCGATTTTCCTCGAGTGAAGCGATAGAGAGAGAGAGAAAGATTGTGCGAGAACGAGTGGTGGGGGGCGAAGAGACGAGTTATAGAGACAGAGAGAGAGAGAGAGAGAGAGAGAGTGGCGCGCGAAGAACGCGCCGCGGCGGGCCGTGATCGCGCGAGTAACGATCCATCCAGCGGCGCTCCTGACTCCGCCGAGGGAATCCCGCCCTTGGGTGCACGCTCTCGTCGTAGCCGAGCAGATTCGAGGACGACCTTCATCAGCCGAGTGTGAAATCCACTTTTCGTGGTCGTTAGCCCCCGTCGGCTCGGCCCGATCGAGAATCTCGAGATTTACAGGCTTCCGCGCGACTTCACCGCTTTTTCGAGATCGTCCGGCCTTTTTTTGCGGGCCGGGACTCTTGCCACCGTAAAACCGCCGCTAGTAAACTATACGTTACAAAATCAAGATGTTTATCCTAATTCCACCTCGGATCGTGCGTTTCGCTCGCGAGCGAATTCTTCTCGGCGCGACGGAAGCGGCGCCCCTTGGATTTGAGCCAGATTATTCAGCGCGGTCCGGTGACTGAATTCTTTTCTTCTATGTGTACAGTTTCTGTATAGGAATCGATCGATCTATAGGAATCCGGATATTATGATATTATAATTATTGTTGGGATTTGTTACGGTTAAATGTAGCACTATGATTCAATTTTTTATTGTTTATTTAGCTGGGCAGTGTGTATTAGGTATTGTTTATTTAGTTGGGCAGGGTGTAAGATAAATAAATTAATATTGTACCGCGGTTTGTGTTAACCTGTAAAAATTCGAGATGCAAATTGAGCTGTAAGATATTGTTTAACTTTGATTAATGATTCGTTAAAAAGATCTTCAGGGATGGTACTTAATCTAGACCTAACCTTACAAAATAGACAAGAAAAATGTTATAAATTTTGACGTGGTCAGAAAAGCTTATTAGCATAATGGAATCGATATTTTATTCTCTGATCAAAATCGATCATTGTTGCATTAGAGAGAGACTCATTAAAAGAGGTACCCAACTTAGACCTAACTATAGCAAATTTGTCAATATTGTCTACGTTTAAAACGTTATTAACTGTGAAGTATATACGGAAAGACTAATCTATATACCCTAATTTGCAGCATCAAAAAGATCCCCATATGGGATACCTAACTAGGACCTAACCTCGAAGCATTTGTTAAGCTAAATTGCCATCCCCTAAATTGATCGGAAAAGCCTTTTAACCTAGCTTAATCCGTACTCTACTCCTAACTTAATCAGGGCCCTATTTAATTACAAAAGACCCTGTCGAAAAGGAACTTAATACTGCCCAAACGTAACCTCGAAAGAATGCACAATAAGTTCCATTATAAATTCTAAAACAAAGAACAAAAGTCTCCGCTAGCCTCATCAGTATACCCAAATTGCTGTATTAAAAAGATTCTTACTAAATATCAAAAGAATCCCTAGAGAATAACCTAGCCTAACTTGGACCTAACCTCAAAAAATGCGCAAACAAACGTGGTTTGTAAACGCAAGATATTCTCGAAGCTTAGACAGAGAGAGACTCGTTAAGCTAACTTTCAACCCTTTGATGACGAATGTCGACGTATGGCCGACATCGGGACAGCTGATCTTATTCTAAAAAATGCAAACGAGGTTATGTCGAGCTTATGCCGAGGTGATCATTTCCATAACAAAGGACCAAAATGTGCGGTTTATTCAAGCTTTCGATAACCGTGCTGATTTTGTGTTAATATTAACCTCTCTTTGTTATAAAAATCAGTAATAAAATATAAATATAATATAAATATATTATATTACTCATATAATGTATATAAAAATTATATTATATTACTCATATAATATATATATAAATATTATATAGTATATATAGTATACATATATAAATAAAGAGACAGTAGATATATGAATACATAAATAAATAAATAAATAATATAGGTCTCTAAGAAAAATATTCTCGGTAAATGCAAAAATCCTCAATGACAAGTTTGCGGTCCGTACCCCTAATCAGCCGCATGAGAAATCACCGCGAGAAGTGACCAAGCCCAGACCTAATCTCAAAAATTAGATCGAAGATGCTAAACCCTAAAACGGTCGCGACACTGACGATAAACAGTTTCTGTAACGAGAACAGTTGATTCGAAGAAGCAACCTGTGTCGCGAGAAAGAAGTCGTCCCCCAAGATGGCGGGCAGCGGGCCAGCCTCCTTGCGGGCTCCCTCGCAGAAACACGTGGCTCGGCTCATGAAAATCCCGGCCGGGGCGTATCGGCGAGGAAGGAAATACGACGATGGTTCGGAGGTATCGGCGGAATCAATCTCGTGTTACCGGAATCTAATTAGCCGGCGAAGGCAGATGGCGGTTCGGATTTCGGAGGGCCGGGTCATTCCGCGAGGAAAATCTCGCTGCGAGATCTGCGAGAACTCCCTCGTAGCCTCTCTCTCTCTCTCTCTCTCTCTCTCTCTCTCTCCTTTTCTCTGTTCTCTTTGATTCGCCATCTGCCGTCGTAGCCGGTGCTCTGTTTGCGAAACTGGTTAACGTCGACGGATCCTGCACGGGCAGCCTTTAATTTTCGTCAATCCAGAAATACTGGTTGGCCGCCGGGCCGGGACCGCGTGTTTGCACAAGCCTCGTGTGCTCTCCTTGTTCGTCCCTTAGCGAGAGCGTGCCCGCGAGAACGTGCTTCGGCCGAGGTGTATCGATCGAGAGAACGGCCGCCCCGATGGGGACCGTGCGCGCCGATGGGACCCAGCCGCGCGGAGGACCGCGCGCGCGCGACACCAGAACGAATCCCGTCGCCGCCATTTCTCGCATTGCCTTCGACCGTAGTAAGCATCTGTCGCTGCCTCTGTACATCTGCTCGCATTTAAATCGACCGTTTTCCGATAATCTTCATATGCCCCCGTGTCCACGATGTACAAAACACGACGCCGCGAATTTCACGAGGACACCGCGGTTCCTTCTTCCATCTTCTTCTTCTTCTCTTTTTACCGGCCTCGCTGTATCAAGAACATCTGTTTTCGTGAATCGCAGCGAGTTGAGAGACATTTTTATAGTACGCACACGATTCAGTCTTCGCGGACGTAGATTTCTTTCGGTTTCACTGTTTGCCAGCGGTTGTAGGTGTTTGAGGATGTTTGAGGATGTTTTTTAAATACAGTTTACCGTTGTTTCTGAACGTTGGTCCCTGTTTGACGATGTTCGTCGATATTTCTTATTATTTGTCGACGTATCACGTTGTTTGTTTCGCTGAAATAATTAATTTTGTCATTATCTGGCGATTCTTATCGTTTGAGGTTACTTGTCGTAGCTTGTCGATGTTGATCATAGTTTATCGATGTTGATTATAGGTTTTCGACCATGGTCATAGTTTCTCGAATTTAGTCATATTTTATATACGTTGGATATAATTTCTCGAATTTAGTCATGTTTTATAAATGTTGGTCATAGTATCTCAACTGTGGTCATAGTTTCTAGACTTTGGTCATAGCTTTTCGATGTTGGTCATAGTTATCAACGATAATCATAGCTTCCCTATATTGATCATATTTTATAGATGTTGGTCATAGTTTCTCGGCTTTGGTCATGGCTTTTCAATCATAGCTCCGATCATAGCTCGATGATGTTGGTCATATTTTATAGATGTTCATCATAGTTTCGCGACGTATGTCCTTGTTTGTCACTATTTATCGCCGTCCGATGTTGTTTATTACTTAGCCCTGACCATTCTTTGCTATAATTCGAAATTTCTCATCGTTTGCCACTGTTCTTCCATAATTTGTCTGCATTGGTTAAGGTTATGTTAAGTAATTTTTATATTAAGTATTTGTCGACGTTCATAGGTGATTATCATTGTTGTTTATTTTGCCCATGTAATTATCTGTCCTTTCTCATTATTTGTCGCTCTTTAGTATAGTCTATCGCTATTTGGTATAGTTTATCACCGTTTCTCATAATTTTGTCACGATTTTTCATAGATTATCATTATCTCTCGACGTTTTCCGTTGTTTGGCATTATAAATCGAGTTCGCCATCATTATCATTGGTGTTCACAATGATAAATATTGTTCACTGCTTAGTTCTAGCCATTGTTTGCTATTATTTGCCATCGTTTGGCATTATTTGCCTTCGTTTGACATCGTTTGACATAACCTGACATTATTTGCCATCATTTGACATTATTTGCTGACGTCGTTTGGCATCGTTTGCACATAACCTAACATTTCGCATACTTCATTGCCAAACATTGTCTCTCTACCCTAAATATAAACCCGCTTAACGCCCATTTAACATCGCCGAACGTCGCCGACAATTCCCGACCATAGCCGAACGTTGCTCCCGTGACTATTTATTCTTCCCGATAGTTTTGTTCGAAGTGAAAATCTCGGCTACCATTAGTCACGGCTGAGGATATCGCAATTCTTCTCGGAACGAATCTTAATTGTCCCTGTCGGCGCGCACAATTACGCAGACGTTGGACGTCATTGATAAATCCTGAAGAAAAATCGACGATCAACAACAATACTTGTCGACGGCGGACTCGGTTCACCGGCCCCGCGCGCGACTTCTGCTATATCGTGAAACGGGACCTTGGATCGAGAACCACTGGCATGATTTTTCTCCGCCCGGCATATTTAGATAGGGAAAACATCGACAATTTTTCTCCGTGTCAATTCCCAACGATTCAGATTACGAGAAGTTCAATGGACGTATCAAGGGTAACAGAAATTGTATTTAACACGAGGTGGTAATCGTTCGATTGTTTATCCGGCGACAATGTATTTAAAACGTAGCGAAATGATACTTGAAAAATATTTCTCCAAATAAATCTCTAAAAATAAATAAATATAATAAATAAATATCTAAAAATGAATAATAATCATAATAGTAGTAGTAATAATAATAATAATAATAATAATTACAATGATAATAATAGTAATAAGAAATTAGTAATCGTTTATTCAAGATAAAATAATATTGTCGAGATAATAATAGTACGAATAAAATAATTGTATAATAATAGTAAATAAATCGTGAGCGTGTTAGGTCCAGATTAGATCAGAGTTACGTCTGGGTTAGATCTCTGGCTTAGGCAATATTAAATATTAAATTAAATATCTAATTTAATAAACTCTCGATTAAATTTTCACTGCTCCTCCATTTTTATTTCTGTCCTTTCGCAACTTTAATATTAAAAATCCAGTCCAATTTCAAATTAAAAAGTCAATTTTAAATTAAAAATTCAATTTTAAATCATGAGTTAAATTTTTATTGTTTTATTTCTATTTTCTAACAACTTTAATACTTTTACACGAGTAAAAGTCATTAGATGTACTAATTTTCTATTGGTTCTATTTTTCATTGTTTTATAAATCATCGTTTGGAGAAAAAAACAAAACAGCTGGCATCGAGCGGAAGATCGAATCGATCGCGTCCGAGCGGTTGAGAACCGCTGCCGGGCACAATAAGTTCCGTCCCGTAATGCTATTCAGGAATCCAATTTTAAAGGACGCAGTCATTGCGCGCCGTTTCTCGCTCGGAGCGGATTGAATTCGCGTCGGTTTTCCCCCGAAAAACTGGCGGCGCGCGCGCGCGCCAATTCGACGAACCGTCGCCGACTCCGCGATGTACCGCGAATCGATAGGCGGCTCTGCGGGGCAGGGTGAAAAAAAATGCGGGAGAACGAGCGAGCGCGGGCTAACGAGAAGAGCGAGAGAGCGTTAGAGGGTCTAAACCGCTACCGGATGTTCTCAACGTGTCCCTTCTGACGTCATGGCGCGGCACGACGCGCTCTCGACGCGCCGATGACATCCTGCGGACGTCACGTGGACCCGAATAGTTCTCGCCGTAACCGAACAGTCACGATCCTAGACCGGCCCGATCCTCCGGGAATTTTTTCGGCCAATTATACTCGCGCGATCGTCGCCCTGCGCTTGCCGCGACCAATTATCGTCGAGTCGTCGTCGAATTGTTTCGCGATTATCGTATTATTACCGCGCGATTATTCCGCTGTTATTGCGCAATTATCGGACAGTTGTTGCGCGCGATTTCGGGCAACGGGGGCGACCAAGAGAACCGGCAACGCTGCGTGACGTTGACGCGCGTCCTTTGCCTACACTCGACGCGTTGACGCGATCGTGCGTCGACGTTGGTCACGCACAGTTGATCGGGTTTTCTTTTAGGTCTTTGACGATGCATTTTTGCTTTGCGATATCAGACTTCAGACTTTGCAGACTTGGTTCGTTGATTTAAGTGCAGATTTAGTTTAGTTAGATTAGTTAGGTTAGTTGGGTTAGACTTTGGATTATTGACATGTATTTATAAATATAGGTTATGTCGTGGTTATGTTATTGAGAAGCTTTAGACTCGAGTAGCCATTTGTTCAAACTTGGAGAATTCAGACTTCAGATTTCAGTGTTTGCTGAATTTTTACGGTAAGGTAATTTATTAGACTTGAGGCTTTGATTATTTCTTAGAGCCCAGACTTTCAATATTTATCATACTTTGGATCTTAGGTTATTGACCAGAGCTTGTACACTTGACTTAGATCATTGACTAAACTTGAGACTTAAAAATATTCATCAGACTTCAGACTTGGATTCTTAATCTGACCTTTGTAAACTTAGTTTCTTGATCTAACTTCAGATCTTTGTTTATTGGCAAGACTTTAGATTTTGAATAATCAACAAACATTAGATCTAAGTTGTTGATCAGGCATTATTATTTGGATGAATTTATCAGACTTGAGACTTAGAACATTTATCAGATTTTAGAACCATATTGTTTATCAGGATTCAAACTTTGATTTTTCATCAGATTTCAGGCTTATGTTATTCATTAGGCTTCAATCTTATATTATTGACAAGACTATTCATTGAGTATTGACCTGACATAACCTGACTATTCATCAGACTTTTGAGTCTTGGATTATTTGTCAGACTTAATTTATTTTGGTTAAAATTTAGTTTATTTTTCTTACTTTAAACTTAAACCTTTGGCGAGAATTCTGACATATTGATCAGACTTCAAACAGAGATTGTTTGTCAGACTTTATTGGCTTAGATTATTTATCATATTTGAGGACTTTGATTATTTATCAGACTTGAGACTTGGATTATTTATCAGACCTAAGATTTAGAGTTTTATTCACTAAGACTGTCAATCAGACTTCATTGATTTAGATTATTTATCAGACTTAAGACCTATGTTATTTACAATTGAAAAATAGATTATTTATCAGTCTTCACACATCAACTTTCCGTCTGTATTCTGATTTACCCTACCGATATCAGACTTCACATTAACATTGTTAATCAGACTTTGTCAATTGGATCAGACTTTAGACCTGGATTATTTAGCAGACTTACGACTTAGATTATTTACCAGATTCGCGTCTTGCATGACTCATCACCCTCGAGACTCGAATTTATCATTCCAAAGACTACACAACAGACATTAGATCAGGATTCGAGCTTCCGTCATTGATCAGAGACTTGGTACTCGGCTCGTCGATCGGACAGCGCCCTTGGCTCGAAATTAGGAAACTCAATCGTCGCGAGAGTGTCCGCGGCGATGATCGTGCCCGAAATTGATTCGAGGGCGACTGCTACTACTACTACCACCCTCCCCGAAAACAAAATTTCCGGCGGGACTACGAAGTCCGGGCGCAGCAGCAGCAGCGGTTTACGGTACAAAGCAAAGGAGGACGAGAGGGCGTCGGGTGGGATAGAGGAAAGGGGGGAAAAATCAACGGAAGAACAGAGATGTCTCGGGATCGTCGAGATTCCAGGGCCGAGAGAGGAACGGCAAGAGCTGGAAGCGGACGGAATTTACACTTTTGCGCGCATTTGTTCTCCGGCTACAGAAAGAGACTAGGAGCGACGTGGCGCGGCGCGACGTGGCGGACCGAGCGACAGAGAAAGAGAGAGAGAGAGAGCCAGAGAAAAAGAGGACCTTGAATCTACGCAGTCCTGCTAGCGGCAGGAACGTTTCTCGAGTCGATATATCGATCCCCACCCCCACTCGCTGCTTCCTGCCACAGGAACAGGACTCGCTCTCTCCCCCATCCCTCTCCTCCCTCTTCTCTCCGCGCTCCGCGCTCACTCCCCACCTCGCTCACTCCCTCTCCCGCAGGATGAGTCACAGCCTCCCCGTAACACGCCGACGGCCACACCACCAGACGACGCCACGGTGGTCGATTTCGCCGAAAACCTGGCCAAAACGTTGCCTCTGGGTCCCAACGAATTCGAATCGGTGTGCCATTTCTCTCGAGTAAACAGTACGATTCAATATTTATGTTTATGCTTTATCGTTGCTCGAATATTTGTCTTTTAATATGTGGCTCCGTGTTCCAGTTTTAGCGACTATAAACTTAGAGACTGTTTATTCTTTTGTTAAAATAGATCGACACAGTTTCTTTCTTTAAATAGAAATTTATTTTACGGCTTTTACGAGTCTTGTTATGAGAATGTATAATTATTTTCAATTTTATAGAAGTTTATAACAGCTTTGTAGTTTTTATTGCAATTTATTTATTTTCTATGGATTTTATGGCAAGGTATAAGTTTTCTTTGATTTTAGAGAAATGTATGTAACTTTGTTATGGTTGCCATAGGAATTTGTGGAAGGTTACATTGATATTGACGCGTACGACATAACGTACGAATTTTTGCGATTCATAAAGATTTGTTTAGAGTTTATCAAAATTTATACTAGAGTTTCTAAGAAATTATCCAGAATTTATAAACACATAAAATTCTTAACTTGAAAATGGATATAGGGTTTTAAAAACTTTTCTAAAATTCATTAAAATTAATCTCAAGTTTATAAAAACGTGTCCATAAATTATTATACAAATTGTCCTGAAATTCATGGAAGCTTGTAAGAAATTTCCAATCGTTTTTAATAAACAATATATTGATATTCCGTTGCCTAAATATTAACATTATGCGTATTACGATTATAATGAATTATAACATAATACATTATAATGAACAAATAACGCATACAATTATAATGAATATTATTATTATAACATTATTACAACATTATTCATTATTATATCGCTAAAACGACACCAGTTCGAACGTTGATAGTCGCGGATGACATTTTGTCCAGGTTTTCGGCAAAACCGACCATTGTTGCGACGGTGCGTGCGCGCGCGAGCGAGCGCTGCCACAATCGAGAGAAGGAGAGAGGAACAGACACCACTCTTCCTCGCTCTTTCTCTCCCTTTATTCGTCTCTTTCCTAGTCCACCCTCTCCCACGAACCTTTCGCTCTCTACACCTCTCCTTTCCTCGCGCGCCATCTTTCTCTCTCCGCTCTGTTTCTCTGTCTCTAGCCTCCCTCGGCTCTACACCCTGTTTCATTCTCTTTTCATGGTCTCTCTCTCCCTCTCTTTCTCTCTTTATTCTCATTTCTCTCTCTTTCTGCATTTTTCTTCTCGCTTCATCATTATTTTTGTACTCACTCTTTTTTGTTATTTTTGTTCTCTCGCTATTTTACATTCTATCTCTCATTCTCTCTCTCTCTCTCTCTCGCTCTCTTTCTCCCTCTCTCTCTTGTTATTTTTGTTCGCAGTTTCTGTTCTCTATTTTATCTTTCTTTCTCGTTATTTTTGTTCTCAATCTCTGTTTCCTCTGCCTCTCTCTTGTTATTTTTATTCTCACTCTCTTTTACTCTCTCTCTCTCTCTCTCTCTCTCTCTCTCTCTCTTTCTCTTCATCTGTCACTCTCCCTCGCTCTTTCTTGTTATTTTTGCTCTTCATCTCTTTTCTCTCTTCCTCTCTCGTTATTTTAATTCTCTCTCTCTCTCTCTATCTCGTCGTTTCTGCTATCGCTCTTTCCTCCCCTCCCGTCTCTTCTGTTCTCTCTCTCTCTCTCTCTCTACCCCCCCCCCTCTCCCACTCCCGCTACGCACACGAAACGCACGCGGGAAATTGTGCACGCATTCGATCGACCGTCGAACTCCGCCACTTGCACCGCTACACGCGGCCGCTCCACGTCAGAAGTCGACACCTTCTCTCTCTTCTCTCTCTCTCTCTCTCTCTCTCTCTCTCTCTCTCTTGTCCCCACCACTCCCCTCTGTAGGGTATCCTACAGAGCGCGTGGCGGTTCTTTCCACCCCGTTCCGCGGTCCCGCTCTTCTCGCGCCACCTTCGCACCTCGTCGATCCACCTGTACTATCCCCTCTCCCATTCCACCACCCGAAACACGGGAAGCCCGGCCGGCACTTTCACCGTTTCCCTTTTGTTTCCCGCTCGATTTCGTCCCGCGAGGGATGACGGTTGCTCCCGGGTTCCGCCGACTTCCGGGATCCACCCGGTGTGTTCCCACCGCGAAACTACGTCCCGCCGGATTTCGCGATTGTTTCGCCTGTGATCCCTTCTGTCCGACGATATTAGCGATACGGTGTGTCTTTGAGGTTATGTATCGAGATTTGGACGAGTCGGGGTGTCGAGTCAGGGTTAGGTCAGGGTGCGCAGGTCTTGAAGTTATTGTGGTTTTGAACTGTTCGACTTGGTCGTGAGTGGATAATTAGAAGAGGTTATGGAGGGATAATTCTGATCTAATGTGGACTTTGTCTAGTGCTAATGTAGCCTTTATCTAGTGCTAATGTAGACTTTGGCTAGTGCTAATTTATAATATGATTTAACTCGGGTCTAATGTAGACTCAATCTAGAGTTAATTAGTATTTGAGTTGGTGAAAGAATTTTAAAAAGGAAACGTAGAATTTTGTATTGTTTTAAGTTGGAGTTATGGTTAAGTTAGGTCTAGGTTAGGTTTAAGATATGTTTCCATGTGAAATTAGAAACTATCGTTTGATCGTTTCGTTTGAATTTTCAATCTTTTTGCGTTTTTAAATTAAATCTGGTTTAGTCTACCTTTGTCCCGGTTTCAAGTTCATTTAGGGCTATCTTTATTTAGTTAGGGCTATCTTAGGTTTAAACTCAGGTTAGGTCTACCTGTGATTTAGTTTCGGTTAAAATATTAGGTCTATCTTAGTCGTAGTTTCAATTTAAGTTAGATCTATCTTAGATCTAGTTTAAGCCCAAGTATCTTGTAGATGCAAGTAGTGATACCTTGTAGATCTAGTTTCAATTTAAGTCAATTCTACTTTAGATCTAATGTGAGCCTAAATTAAGTCTACCTTAAATCTACTTTCAGTTCTACGTTGCACCTACTTTCAGTCCAAGATACACCTACCTAACATAACCATGGATTTAGTTTCAGTTTAAGTAAGATTAAGTAAGATTCAGTTTAAGTTAGTCCAAATTTCAATCTAAGTCAGGTTTACTTTAGATCTAGTTTCAGCTTAAGTTAGTTCTACCTTGAATTTAATTTAAGCCCAACTCAGGTCTACCATAGACTTAGTTTCAATCTAAGTTAGTTCTACCTTAGATTTGGTTTAAATTAAAGTCCAAGTTAGGTCTACCTTAGTCCTTATTTCAAGCCCAAGTTACAGTCTACCTTAGATCGGATCTAAATTAGACTTAACCTCAGTTAGACCGGATCTAACATAACCTAGATTAGGTTATGTTGTGACTAGCTCTTGAAACGCATCTCGCCGCGGGATTCGACTTCGGAAATAGTGTTCCTGAGTAATTCATACCGATGGTAGCACGAGTCGAAATACAGCCGGGCAGGGGCACGAATTATGCGAGCGACGAGTGACCAGGTTCGCTTCCAAGAATTGGAGGGGGGAGAAGGAGCCATTGTCGCGAACAGGACACGCCGCCGATATAACGTGCACGTGTACACGTTCACGTGCGCCTAATGACAAGGTGGGGCGCGGTCCAACGCGGCGTGCAATTACAGCTGAAAAATGTAAAATACTCCAGCGTTGCCGGCGCTTGTCGCCGCTGCCAATGAAGCCGATGGCAATCGATCAAACAGTACCTAGGCGGACCGCGTCACTTCTAGTTTATTTTACGGGACTGTTGACAGGTTAGATAGAGAAATGCCATCGACCTATTACGATCCCCCTGTCCGGTTCTTTCTTTCGCTGAATTGGAGCAGTCGTGCTCGGCGTCTCGGGAAATCCAGACATAACTTATACGTTTTACGATAAATGTGTTTTCGTCCGAATATTACAACGAAGTATTTCAGAGGAACGTGGTCATGCATTTTGGAATTGTTTTAATGCAATTTTTGGAGAACTAGCTGGACGAAACGGTACATAGTGATTGGTGTAACGTGAATAATATTATACTAGGTCCAAAATATTGACTTTCTGACTTACAATAAATAAATATGGCTGAATATTTTAATGAATCTTTCTATGGAATATAATTATAAATGTTGGAATTATTTTAGAATAATTATTGAGTGTCCGAAAAATGTACTCTTTGTCTTAAGATTGCTTTTATTGGAATATAATTATATAGGTGTACCAATGCGCAATGTTGCTTATTAGAAAAATCAGCGAGCATTCGACCTAGCACACTCGACCAATCGCTCTATTATCCGAACAGACATGTTCCGCCTGTTACTTCGGACTGTATCTAACAAATTATGGAAATTCCCAGATAAGATAGTACTAACGTCAAGTATAGTCTACCTTTCAGCAAGACTTTCTCAAACTCTTTATCTGAGATGTTTGCATAAATGCATAAATTTGGGTACTTCCTCGTACAAGAGACGATGGGGGAAATAGATTACCTGGATAAACTCAACAATTCTATAAAATCAAACGAACTTATTCAATGTAACAGACATTGAAAAATTAAGTTACTAAATACTCTATAAGCATTTTTTTAATCTAGGTAACCTAACCTGACTCGATATATGGCAAAAATTAGTTTCGAAATTTCATAAAAATTACCATAAAATAAGAGGAGCTCATTCAATGAAGCAAATATTGAAGAATAATGTTGTTAAATACTTTATTAGCCTTCTTTGAATATAGATATCCTAACCTAACTTAATATATAGCAAAAATTTGTTTTGAAATGATATAAAAGTACCATCAAATCAAAGGAGCTGATTTAGCAACGCAAATATTAAAAAATAATGTTATTATAATAACTTTAATACTTTATTAGCCTCCTTGGAATCTAGATAACTTAACCTAACTCGATATATGGGAAAAATTAGTTTTGAAGTGCCATGAAAATACTATAAAATCAAACGGACTCATTTAAGAAAGCAAACATTGAAAAATGAAGTTAGTAATCACTTTATCGGACTTCTTGGAATCTGGGTAACCTAACCTATCTCGATACACGAGAAAAATGACTTTCGAAGCTCGTAGTTCGAGGAACGTCCCTAGATATTGATTCTCGCGAATTCGATGGAATTGTAGATCCTGCGGTCCCTGTCAGGGAAGTCGATCGTCGTACGAAAAACGGCTCCGGCTCCACGCTCGGTATCATCTCGGGGGGCTAAACTGCGGCCGCAGTTTACTCGGGATTACTCGGCATTGCGCGAAGCCCCGTGAAGGATATAATCCGGCTAGATTCGCCATATCGATTTTGAGCCGTGCAGCTCTAATGCGTCAGGCACGCGTCTCTTCGGGGCCCCGGCTTTCAAGCGTGCGTGCACGCACACGTACGCGCGTGGCCGCGCGCGCATTTCAAACGGTGGCGAGAGCGTGACTCATGCACCCGCAACGGCTACGTGCCCGCTCGTGGAGATCAAGCTCTTGTACGTGCACGGGACGCGCGCGCGTGTGTACGCTCTGCTGCGACCTTGCGCACGCATTATATGCGTGCTTGCACGGTCCCACGGTCGGTGCTCGCCGGCGTCGCGCGGTTTTCTGGAAATTTTGTAAACGAACACCGATAACAACCACCGCTTCCCTGCTTACCTGCCGCACCGCGAAGGTGTCGCCACGCGAATTTCGCTTGTCGAGGGGTCCAGCATGCGCTATGCCTCGCTAAGCGGCTGGCCTTTAGAATTGTTGTTTTAGCACCAATTTTTCCAATTGTTTCTATCGAGAATAATATATTTTTTGTGTTGATAGCTTTTTAATTGTTTCTTGTATGTTTGTATTTGTTTATGTTATAATTTGGTACATCTATTACGTTATTAGTATTTCTATTATTGTTATTATGTCATATTTATTATATTGTTATATCTGTACTGTTATATCATTTATTGTGTTATTATATTAATACTATTATGTCATATTTATTATATCATTTTATTATATTTATATAGTATAACAACATATTATAATACATCGTAAAGCAATACTTAAAGGAATAAGTATTGCAGTATCTTTACGCGAAATAAAAATTGACAGAATTGATTGGAAGAAATACTGCATGCAGATATAATGTTGCATGCAAATATTTTCTCTTTCAATAACTATAATTGATTAAAAAATAATAACTGTAAAACAATAGAAAATAATCTGCTTTACTATCACAATAATGAAATACTATAATTAAATACAGAAATTAAATACTTCAATTGAATAATTGAGTTAACTGTAATTTAATAAAAAAGAATAATTTTAAAACAATAGAAAAATAATCTGCCCAACTATCGCAATAATTAAATGATAAATAATTGAATAAAATGGTTCACTTGCGTAATTTATCAATATAAATTGCACGATTTATCGCAATTTATACTTTTGCAACATTAGAGGAAACTTGTGGCGACGCATATGCGCGTCATCCGACGACAATGCGTCGATTGAGCAACTCTAGCGTGTTGGTCAGGATTTGATGCAGTTACGAGGAAAATGCGTCGGGACGAGGATGAACAGGAATGTCTTTTTTTATACATTGCGTGAAAGTGACGTCACTGTACGTATACCACTCATTGTTAGGCGTCAGTGAATCCGACTTCCTCGACACCTGAAGGTCAATAGTTGAGTTGAATGTCTCTCCCCTATTTTTACAAAGTAACATAACCTGATCTTGGTGTAGTTTTATCGAATTTTATCTTCCCAGAGAGATCCAAAAATCTGGTTCCGTTGCCAATCTGATGAAATTTGTTCTTAGTGAAAGTTAATAATTAATTGGTGACGATAAACGTTAATTCTAATGCTTCAATTTTTATTAATGCTTTTTATATTCAATTTTTATTAATGCTTCTAATATTAAATTTCTATTGTTGCCTTTAATTTCAAATTTTGATTAATGACTTTAATTCCAAAATTTATTAATGTCTTCAATTCCAAATTTTTATTAACTTCTCTGATACCACATTTTTATTAATTTATTTAATTTCCAAATTTTTTATTGACTCCTTTCATTTTCGAACATTTCACACTGTTTATTTGTCTGAAAATTTTCATTTGTTTGCTTCGCCTTTTCTCTTATAATTTTATAATTTCTTATAGAAATATTATAACAATTAATATCAAAATGTTTACTAATTTCATCATTTCCACCAATTTCACAATTTTCATTGATATCACCTAACCTATAAATTTCATAATTTCCATTAACACAATAATTACCGTATAATAACATAGAAACATAAATCCGACAAACACCGTCACGAAGGATATGCTATTTTATTAAAAAAATCGCCTAATTCAGCGACACAAGTTACCGGAACATCGTCAAAACATTTAAGAAGGTGAACCAGGTAGAAGCATTGTCATGGGTCCCCCGAGACCCGCTTCCGATTGCCACGAAACAGGTCCGCGACCGACAAATCCCTGGATTCCCTTTGACAGAATTCTTGTCCGTGCGAGGAGCAAGATTTCGGTGTTAGGGTCGTCGGCGGTCGTCGCGTCGACGCTGCGTCGTGTAAAGGGGTCGTCGTCGGTTTTTTAGCCTAGTCGGCCCGAAGAACAGAAGCGAATTCCCTTCGGACGGGGTGGTGTCTTGAGTTTCCCTTTCACGGAACGGAGGCGTGAGCTCAAGGTCTCTCGCCTCGGCTTCAGGGTCGGTTGGTGACGCGATATAACGGAGGACCTCGCCGAAAGAGGGGGGGGGGGGGAAAGATAGGTAGAAGAGGATGGCGAGCAAAAGAGGAAAAGAGGAAGGATAGATTCAAGAAGGGGAAAAGATAAGTGACGAAAGAGAAAGATAGGTGAAAGAAGGGAGAAAGATAAGTGTCGAAAGAGAAGGATAGGAAGAGCAAGAGATAGGTAAGAGGAGAAAAAAAAGATATAACGTAAAAGATAGGTATGTAAAGAGAGATAGGTAGAAGAAGAGGGAAAGAGGAGAACAGATTCAAGAAGAGGGAAAGAGCAAGACGGATTCAAGAAGAAGGTTAGAGAAAGACAGATTCAAGAAGAGGGAAAGAGAAAGAGACATTCAAGAAGAGGGGAAGAGAAGGAGAGATACAAGAAGGGGGAAAGATAAGTGACGAAAGAGGAAGATAGGTGAAAGAAGGGAGAAAGATAAGTGTCGAAAGAGAAAGATAGGAGGAGCAAGAGATAGGTAAGAAGAGAAAGAGAAATAGAACCTCAAGGATAGGTAGGGGAAGAAAGAGAGGGCAGGGCGAGAACCGAAATGTAGAATGAGAAAGACATGTAAAGGAAGGTAGAAAGATATAAATAGAAAGAGAAAGATGACTAAAAGAAGATAAAAAGAGAGAAACAAAAAGAAAGATAGAGCAAGAAAGATAAGAACAGAAACAGAAAGATAAATAAGAAGGGAAAGAGAAAAATAGATAAGGAGAGAAAGGGAAAAGTAAAATGAGAAAGATAGGTAGGAAAAGAAAGAGAAAAGCGACAAACTATAGTTAGGGAAAGATAAAAATTGGGGGGAGGGGGCAAAACGGGAAATGTAGCAAAAGAATGTAAGGATAGCAAGAGAAAATTAATACGAAGGACGAAAAGAGAAAGATAGGAAAATAAAAATAAAAACAGAAATATAAAAAGAGTAAAATAGATACATGAAGATGGAAATAGAAAGATAGAAAAATGGAGCCAATGAGATGAAAAGAATATAGAAATATAGAAACATAGAAACACGGAAATAGAAAATTAAAAAACTAAAGAGCACTAAAGAAATATATAAAAGCAATAATAGTTGAAGGGAGAAGCAGTTAACAAAATAAATAAATAGCACAATATATAAAATACAAAGTAAGAGAAACAAAAATATAGAAACAGGAAAATAAAGAGGGAAGAAAAAACTGAAGTAGGGATAGAGGGAAATGGAGCAATAGAAAATAAAAAAATAGAGAATGAACAAGAAAGGGGAGAAGAGGCAGAGAGAAAGAGAGAGACAGAGAAATATACAAAGAGAAAAGGTGGGAGAGTCAAAGAGAATAAAAGAGAGAAAAAAGGGAGAGTGGGATCACGAGTCAGAGAGAGGCTCTCTCTCGAGGCTTCTCGCGCTCTCTCTCTCTCTCTCCCTCTCTCTCTCTCTCTCTCTCTCTCTCGGCTTCTCGCTCTCTCTCTCTCTCTCTCTCTCGAGACTTCTCGCGCGCTCTCTCTCTCGAGGCTTCTCGCGCTCTCTCTCGGGGCCTCTCGCGCTCTCTCGCGTGACCGTATCGATCCGAACGGCTGCCGGATGTAGTAGTATCTTCGACGCAAACGTAAAACCAAGCGAAAAGGTGAATGCAAACGCGAAATTAGACACGCGGCCCGTCGGCGGGGCGCCCCGCGACCCCCGCTCTCCCCGCCGCCCCAGAGAAATTCTGAAAACGCTGGCCGTTAATTGGACGCCGGCCGGTAATCGACGACGCGGACCAATTGAAAGGGAAATGGAAATGGAAAGTAGCGGGGCAATTGTTGCGCATTCCCGTCGAAAATTTTCGACCGATTTCGCTATTTTGCGCTCCTCTCGTGTTTTGGCCCTTCGAGGACCGGCTGTGCTCTTCGACCCGGTGTCCGCGATCGTTTGCATTTCTTGCAAAATAAAAACAATTATATATATAATACAATAATTGCAACGAAAAGTGGTCGGACAAAAATTGTTCTCTTTTAATAATAATTTAATTGAGTCGAAAACAATACGCGGACGTCCTTGGATTATTTTAATATTTTTACTGCTTACAATTTTAATAATAAATAAATAAAATAAATGGACAGATAGTCGTTTCTTTTTATCGTCTGGAATCTACTCTCGTGGCGGACGCGAAACGGTAGAGCAAACGTGTTAATCTTTTTCGTAGCAGTTTCAACCCCCCCTTTGAATCACTTTCCGATCGTCGGAGATCGTACAGGACAATTTATTTCAATTCTTTTTACATCAAATGATTCGGAAGGGTTT
The DNA here is from genome assembly GCF_028453695.1 of Augochlora pura. Classification (NCBI taxonomy): domain Eukaryota; kingdom Metazoa; phylum Arthropoda; class Insecta; order Hymenoptera; family Halictidae; genus Augochlora; species Augochlora pura. The sequence goes on from NC_135782.1 coordinate 12,980,747, forward strand.
GTTTCGTCCCCAAGGTCCTCGCTTCTTGATTTATCGTGCTCGATTTCGAAGGAAATCGAATGTTCGAGTCGTATACAAAGTTCTTGGTGGAAAACCTTCTTGTCGCTGATCATTTTAGTCTCTCAGTTGACCATTTTAGTTTCTCATTCGATCAGTTTAGCTTTCCGCTTGATCATTTTTTATTGTTGGTTGACTATATTAGTTTTACATTCGATCAGTTTAGCCTCTCGATTGCTTCAATCTCTCGCTTGATTATTTTAGTCTCTCATTTGACTATGTTATCTCATTTGATTATATTACTCTCGTTCGATCAGCTTAACGTCTTGCTTGATCATTTTAATATGTTATTTGACTACACTAGTTTCTTATTTGATCAGTGTAGTCTGTCGTTTGATCATTTTTATTTAAAGTTTTCACTATATTGGTCCCTTATTTGATCAGTTAGTTTCTCGCTTGATTCTTATAACCTATTCTTTGATTATCTTGGTTCCTTATTTGATTAGTATAGTCACTGATTATTTTAGTCTCTTATTTGACTATTTGATATCATTTTAGTCGATTTCTTGATTACTTAGTGACTCATTTGACGCATTTGGTCTCTCATTTGACTAACTCTTATTTGAACAATTCTGTCTATCATTTGACCATTTTATTCTCTCATTTGACAATTCAGTCTCTCATTTGACCATTTCAGTCTTTCATTTGACCATTCAGTCTCCTATTCGACCATGCTAGTCTCAAGAGAACTGCCTGCCATCCCAATCGCGCGTTTCTTTCTCGTAGCGTTTTCCAGTATAAAGAATTGTTGAAACAATGGACGAAATTTATAGGTCACGCATCGGAGCCCGACGGATGTCTAACTTGTTCGTCACGACGTTTTCCGTCGGCTACGCGCCCGCGATGGGTATCTCTCCCATAGTTGCAGAACTGTCGCGCGCGTATCTCTCTCTGTACGCGTACACCTTCGGTTATTGTTCACGTGTTTTACACACCGCTTGATCCTCGCCGGTCCCCCGGCACCGTGACAAAGCGGCCGGCCAACGGCGAACAGACTCGTAGACATCCTCCACGGAAATTCGAATAATTATGCGAGTTCAATGTCGTCCGATTTCTAGGCGTTGTTTACCTTCGACGAAGGCGAAAGAAAATTGCTGGTGCAACATAGACCGGTACGAACTGAAAATTATTCAAAGTAGACATAACCTCGATTATACGAATTGACAATGCGTGACTTATTAATTGTTTCGATTCAGTTCCGGGTAATAAGATAATAGTACTAAGAATAATAACGTCAACGTCGATATACCAATTGATAACAATCAATATTCAAATATCCAATAACAATGATATCAATATTCAAATATCACATAATAATAATAACAAAAGTAATATTATAAACAACATTGCTATAGCTATTGTTATTATTATTATTATTATTACAGTACTATGTTTTTACACCTATTTTATTCCAAATAATAACAAAATTGCAAAAGGTATTTCAGTCACCATACTAACATTTGCAAACAATATATCAAGTCTCCTGAACCACTTTCAAAAATCATAGTGCTCTCGAAAAACCATAATAATAATTTTGAAATTCAAAAAGGTTTTATTTTTCTCGGAGAAGAAACGGGTCGAAATGAAATTTGGCCGGCGAGTTGTCGACGTTGAAGCGTAAAGCAAACGTCGAAGGGTTGAAAAGATCGGCATAAACATTCGCAGAGCGTCGTTAACGAGCGTCAGAGGGGGAGGGAGGGGGGGGGGGGTCGAACGCCGGCAATATCCGGTCGCGAATCCATCTGGATCAATAGCGATCGTCGCTCGGAAAGGGCAAGCTCTCTCCCTCTCTCTCTCTCGCTCTCGGCGGTCGTCGAAAGGGCGCGCTTATTATTTTCCGTTTCCACCCCTTTTGGCGGCGATGATGGCCGGCGACGGGCTGCACGTGCTGCCGACGTTTCCTCGCCGTCGTGGCGAGTCGGTCCGGGTCGGGCCTGGGTCGGGCCTAGGTCGGGACGACCAACTTTTACGCGCGACGTCGGACGCGTCGTTCGTTCGGCCACTTTGGATTCGTATTTCTCTCTTCTTCCTTTTTTTCGCCGCATTTTTTTCCTCTTGTCCCTCTCTCTCTCTCTCTCTCTCTCTCTCTCGCCCGTTCTTACTCGCTCTCTCGGTCTCGCTTTTTCTGCCGATGCACTCCGGCTACCGGGCTCTCGCGCACACGCTGCCCCGGAGCAGGTAAAAAGCCCCTTACAGCTGTCTGACAGCTGCCGCCTCTGTCCTATATACATACGTGATGAACCGTCTCGGCACACAAACACCGGGGCCCGGCGTACACAGGTATGTACAGGGTGGGCCCGAAGTTACCGGCCGGAGGGCCGACCGTGACCGTGATACACCCAACCACGAATCTCTACGCGATCGGTTTTCGCCTCGAACGATGCCCTTTCTCTAGAAAAAAAGTGATACGGGCTGTCCATAAATCGACGACAAACTGCAATAGCTAATATTTTGGAATTGTTGAATCACTTTGGTGAATCTTAACAACTATCTTTTCCTCTTTGGGAAGCTCTCCCTAATCTTTTTTGTGTATAATAATAGCGATAATAATAACTTGTGTATTGTAATATTAGGTGTGCTAATATATTAGTGCTATTATTGTTTATGTTAATAGGTATATTAACATCTTTGTTATTATGAGGTACGTTAGTATTAATATTAATATTATGGATAGGTATATTGATTGGTTTAAAACTCTTTCTCTGTTTATACTAACAGGTATATTAATATTTTTGTTATTATTATTGCTATTCTTATTATTAGGTATATTAATGTTAATATTAATATTGATAATATTAATAGGTACATTGATATTGAAGCTTTATATATGTTTCTTAATTTTCTACCCCCGTTAGGGTGGTTTTGCTACATCTAAATAAAGAATCAATATTAACTAATAATTAATATTATTATTAGTTATCAATAATCCTTCTAACCAAGTACAACAAAAATAGTAATATTGTTCATATTAATACAGCTACTATTAATAAATTAAATCTTGATTCGTTTGCACAATAAACATTTTTATATTACAGTATAATATAAGGTATATGTATACATTAAATTATTGTGTAATATATAATGTATGTGTATAGTACAGTATACAATAATACACGTATTATAATTATTGTTATCAATAATGATATTATTATTATTATTACAATTCTAGTATATTATATTACAATTGTACTTATACTATACTTTATACGTATACTGTACTACACTTACTGTACTTATACTATATTTTGTGCTTATACTGCACTGTATTTACAGTACAAATACTATACTGCAATTGTAGTATAATTTTATTATATCTGCATAATATTTTAATATAATATACATTACATTTTGTATACATTATATATTACAACACGTGTTATATTAAATTATATAATTATTATATAACACATGTTATATTAAATTACATAATTATTATACAACAAATGTCGTATTAAATTACATAAATATTATATAATCAAATTATACATCTCATTACCATCATTTGCTAATAACAATATTACTATCAAGAAACCACCATTATCCATATACACAAACGAATCAATAATTTAATCTCGGCTCTACGATCGAATCTATATTCTCGTCGAAGCACACTGCTGGTACCTGATAAATTACAATTCGTCGACGTCTTTCCGGCGAAAAATATAACCGCGCAGATCGACGACGACGCGTGTGCTTAGGGGGACGACGGTTTTATCTCACCCTATACAGGCCGAATAAATTTTCTTTTCGAGGCGCACACACGCGCGGAGGAGGTGGGACGCTCATTACGGATGCATTTGTTTATCACCGCGAATCTACGGGGTCCGTTCTATTTGTCGGACAATTGCAACACAGGGGCCCACCCCGTATACGTACATAAAGCTGGACGGGATGCATTTTCTGTTCGTCGGTGCACACGTGCACCGTTGCGCCCGAATGTGTGACGAACGGGGAGGGGCCGATCACGAGCATAACAGAATTAGTGGCGCATCATTTCATCCCTTTTCTACGATTCCGCGCGATCCCCCCCGCTGCGAATCTCGTTACATCGGCTGCCCCGGGGTCTCTCACTACCCCCTCCCCTCCCCCTTCTTTCTTTATTTCTGTCTCTTCCGTTTCTGTCGTGCTTTCTCTCTTTCAACTATTTTATTTCCCTCTCTTATTTTCTCTCTTCTCTCCCTTTTCCTCTTACTTTTATTTTCCCTCTCCCCTCTCATTTTTTTTCTCCCTCTCCCTTTTCCTATTTTATTTTTCTTTATTTTTTTCTATATTTATCTTTAATGTTTATATCATCAAACATTTCTCCCTCTTTATCTCTTTCCCTTATTTTTCCTTATTTTATTATTTCTGTCGATTTTTCTTATTTTCCTTATTTCTATTTCTTTTTCTCATATCTGTTTCAACTTTCTACTTTTCAATATCTTACTTATCTTTAATATTGATATTATGCATCATTTCTCCCTTTCCCTCTCTTTCCCTCCTCCTCTCCCTCTCTTGTATTTTTCCTTATTTTATTATTTCTGTCCATTTATCTTATTTTTCTTATTTGCATTTCTTTTTCTCATATGTGTTTTATTTATTTATTTTTCAAATTCTTATTTATCTTTAATATCCGCATTATCGATCATTTCTCTCTCTTCTTCCTTTCTCCTTTTTCTCTCCCTCTCTCTTTCTCTCCTTATTTTTATTTCTCTCCTACCATTTCCCTCTTTTTCTTATCATCGCTCTTTTTTAACTTTGTCTCTCTCTCTCTCTCTCTCTCTCTCTCTCTGTCTGTCTGTCTCTCCCCGACTCCAAAGTACCGCCACTTCTTCGTCCGGATCCATCCATTCGTCTGTTCGCGGTCGACTGTCCGTTTGTGTCCGTCTCTTTGCCGATCGCTCTCTCACCGTAGAGAGAAACTCGCACGCATAAATATTCGATTGTCCCGCGCGCGCGCGGCGGCCGCGCCGAAACGGTTCTCGGCGTCCCGAAACGAAACTGGTTTAACCGTCGGACGTTTTATATACTGCTATACCACCACCGGTTGCCGACGACGATCTGAGATCGCGATTCGCGAAGTTGAAATCGATGGAACAAAGGCAGGTATCTCTCTCTCTCTCTCTCTCTCTCTCTCTCTCTCTCTCTCTCTCTACGGGATCCCATGAGAGATATGGATGATTCGGGATTCGTTGATTTATGGGCCGGCGACGCTTACCGCAACGCTGCCCTCTATGTTATGAGCTCTGCCCGAGAGCGAGAGACACAGAGAGAGAGAGAGAGAGAGAGAGAGAGAGAGAGAGAGAGAGAGAAAGGGAGAGAGAGAAAAGCAGGGAGAGAGGCAAAGAGAGAGGGAGTAGGAGAGGCAGACAGAGAGAGAGAGAGAAGGAGAGGGTGGTTCTGATGGAACAGTGGTATCGGTGCTCTTTGCTGGAAATTTGGACACTTGCTATCTTTGCTCGGAAACAATGCAAATATATTATTGTTGCATACGTTTGCCCGTCAATTTTTTAAAATCTTTATAAACTATTAAATGAATTAACAAAGCTAGATATTTTGATAAATGTAAATTTTATATTACTTGTTAACTTAGAAATATATTCTATAGCGAATTAGAAATATATTCTATAGCTTAGAAATATATTCTATATTGTATTGTTTTATTTGGTGTATGCGACTGGTAATATGGATATTAAATTAATATAATTTGAATATTAATTAGTAAACAAAAATAATAAAAATAAATAGAAAGAATAAATAGGAATAGTAAAAATAGGGAAAATAATCGGAGATAACATGAATAAAGAGAATAAGAAGAGATAATAAATATGTGGGAAATATGCAGGAATAATATAAATAATATAAATAATCGGAAATAATAGAGAAATAGAGAAAATTAACAGAATAAATAAGAAAAATGGACAGAGATAATAAAAATAATGGAATGAAAAGAAAATAATACGAAATAAGGAGAGAGCGCAGGAATAATATAAATAATAAAAATAAACAGAAATGACATAAATAATAAAAATAAACAGAGGTAAAATTAATAATAAAAACAAACGGTGATAATAAATAAAACTAAACAGAGATAATAAATAAAGATGAAGAGTCAACGAAATTCCAATATCGCTAAATAAAAACGGCTATGTAATTACACCAATTAGGCGAGAGTCAGCCCGTATGGAGGAATCGCGACACGTGATCGAATAAGGCAGAAAAAGCGGGCGCGTTCTCGCCGGAAGATCGCGGATCGTTGATGTTTATCGATTTAGTGACACCAGGCTCTCCTCGTTTACTTCGCCGGTGTCACAGAATTCTGTCGACGGAAGCCGGAATTAACCCGTTCAACGCCGACAATCGACCACTAAAAGCCCCAGATATTTTAATTTAAAGCGAAACTGGAAAGTTAATATGGTCAATATAGACAATATATAGACAATATAGTCAAATCCAATTTATTCAAATACATTGCGATAAAAATGAATTTTGAAGATCGATAAAAAATTACAATGTCACCCATATTTGGGTGTTCAACGGGTTAACCCTTTGAACTCGAGTGGTGGCTCCAAGACACCGTGGAGATTGTTATATCGCTACTTAAAATCATTTTTATACCAATAAAGAGATTTTAAGACCAACTTAAATTTAGCCAGCGAAAGAGCCAACAAATATTATTTCAAATTGACTGTTGAAATAGCTTCGAGAGCAAAGGGTTAATGTCTCGATCCGGCGCGGAGAACAAAAGCCCGCGTCCGCCGTTTCGTGCGCCTTTCCCTGTAAAAATTAACTAAGCGAAGATTCGAAGATAATTCGTAAAGTCACCGTTCGCCGGGTCGGACATTCCGAAGTGTCCTAACGCAGGACCGTGTTTCCCGCGGTCGAAGGATCCTCGCAGCCGTGGCAGCTGTTCTTTTGTCACGGCCGAAGGAGCATCGCCGCTCTGTCTACCGGGTGTCGACAATGTTAACGTTCAATCTATCCGCGGCCGTGTTATAAAACCACTGTGTTACTTTTTATAATGTTCGCAGTCGTTTCGCGGACAATTGGGTCGAGTTATAAAAAACTTCTAGCTTGCGTTAAAAAATAGTTGAATGTATTGTTTGTTAGAAACAATCGTGAAAAATTTATATAGACTTTATCTTGTCAATTTTGATATAAATAATTATAAATAAATAATTCCATACATTTGTAACTATTAAAAAATGTTATCATTCTATGTTACAATAATTATTAATATAATAAAAATATTAACTACACATTATTATATTATGTAATAAATTTTAGGTTATTATTCTATATATAATTTTTGTTATATATGAATTCTATATCCTTATTTCTTTATTTAATAGATAAATGCTATTTATCGGTAAACATAATTATTTGCCTATTATTATTCTACGTAATTATTTCGATATCATTATTCCGTGTAATTATTGCATATAATTACTTTGATATAAAATCTATATAATTGTTTTCTATAGAATTATTTACATTTTATTACTCTCCACCAAGTATTTTAATATTATTATTCTGTATGATTATTACATAAAAGTCCAAGACAAAAATATCGCGACGCTCCTCTGTTCCCGAATCGAAGCGTTTCGTCCTCGACTTTGGAAGGTGAAACAGCCGCTTTAGCCTGACGAAAGACAACGAAAAGCCCGAAAGTGGTCGAACGCGGACAATGGAGAGCCGGTCGGCCGCGAGTGAGGCAACGCCACACGGGAATTATGTCGACAATGCTGCTGATTGTCGGTTCATTATGACGTCATAAAAGCGAATCTAGTTGGTACGGTATGTACAGCGAGCACCGGCGACGATAAAGGATAATCGGTGTCGAACGCGTACAGGCCAGCGCGAAAAGCGCGGATCGCTCGCTATCGCGCCGTTTCACAGAGCTTCACTGCTTTTTCCGCAGCTTCGATGGACAACGTTGCGCGACGCGATAATTGTTAACCTTTTGCGCTCGAATGGTGACTCTAAGGCACCGCTAAAAATTGCTCTGTCATGTCTGAAAGTCATTTGTAAATTGTCAGGGTTATCAAAGTTTAAAAAACTATAATAAAACTATTATACGTACTATTATTAATTTCTTAATTTCTTAATTAATATTAAACTTACTATAATAAACTATAATAAAAACTATTGAAATTTTTAGGAGTATTTTTCGTTTCTTGTGGTATTAAAATTTGTTCGCTAAGATCAGAATGTTTATTAGTACTTTTATTATTACTTTTGTTGTTGGTATGGTTGGATGATAGTTATATATGGTTGCTGTGAAGATAGAATTTGTGGGTGAAATTGTAACAAGATAGAAAAGAAAAATTGGTAGAATATGGCAGAGGTAAATTGCGTAAATGTTATAGGAAAAGAAAATTGCGATGATATAGTGGAGAAAAATTGCGAGAGTATAGTAGAGGAAAATTGAAATATTATAGTGAAGGAAAATTGTAACAATATAGTAGAGTAAAATCGCAGCAATATAGTAGGAGATAATTGCAATATAATAGTAAAGGAAAGTTGCAACAATATAGTAGAATAAAATTGTGACATGATAGAAAAGGAAAATTGTAACAATATAGTAGGCGAAAATTGCAATATTATATTAAAGGAAAAATACAACAATATAGTAGTAGAATAAAATAGGGACACGATAGAAAAGGAAAATTGGCTCAAAATGGAAAAGTAAAATTGTTGCAATATAAAAAGGAAAATAGCAACAATATATAAAAGGAAACTTGTAACAATATCTAAAGAGAAAATATTGTAGTTACATTATGGAAAAGGAAAATTGCGACAATATAAAATACGTAAATTGCATCAATACAGAACACTAAAATACAAAACAAAAATATGAAACACAATAAATAAAATATAATAAAAAATACAGTACAAAATAAAAAAATAACAACAATATACCGTGAAATCATTAACAACCCCATAAACGGCCTAAAATGCTTTCGCCCGGTATTCTGCTCGAAATTTGGCGAGCCTATATTCGCCATAACCGCGTAAAATCCGCGTCCTGGTCGTCGGTGATACAACAAACCGAGTTTCGCCACAGGATTCCGGTTTGGCCGGCGCTCGGTCGCGGTTTGGCGGCGGACGGCGACCCGCGCGCGCGAAAATCGTCGCGTCGAGTGGGTTTTCCATCGGGACGCCGGGACAATGGGAACACGAAAGGGGCCGACGCATGCCCCGGGCTACGCGCTCCCGTAATCAACCGCGGCTAATAATCAACGGTTAACCCGTTTGCCGGCGCTTCCTCCGATATACAATGCGCGTACGAGTTAAATCGAGCTTCGGCGCCCTCCGCCGCCCTTCGCGGCCCGCCGAACGATAACGCGACGATTCGGACGGTTTCGACCTAGAAATCCTCGACGCTCGACGTCGACGCAGAGCGTATTGCGTCGACGCGTTCCGTCGGCCACAATCGTCGACTCTGATAAGGAAATCTCGGGTCTCGCGAGCGGCCTTTTAGCGAAATGTGACACGCGGTTAGGGGATGACGGACTCGAAGTGTCCCGTCAATCTAGGTTTCTTTTTTACGTATATTTGTAACATTTATTACGTTCGGTTTATTTATTAGAGTTCTTTTATTATATTTATTGCAGTTATTTGTAGGATCCAAGTTACTTTAAATAAATTGTTTAAAAAGTTTTACAGCATTTTTAAATATTATAAATTGTTTATTATTATTATTATTATTATTATTATTATTATTATTATTATTATTATTATTATTATTATTATTATTATTGTTATGGTACGTCAGAGTTAAATTGGAGAAAATGCATTGAAAAATTATCACGGTTTAAATCAATTTTTATTTCGCAACCAAGCTCCATAGCCTATCAATTATCTGTTACACTTATACCGTTCATTAGTTAATTTCTTTTATTAAATAACAGTACTACAAACTTTCCAAATGAATGTTGAAACGACACGCAAGATTTACTAAACAATTATTACCACCTCGTCGCGAGATCGTATTCGTAAGGATCGTCTATGATCGCCGACAATGAGAAAAGCGGAAAGCGACTTATCCGCCGCTATTTTAAATTCCCCGTACCATGGAACTGCTTGAGAACGGCGTTTTAATCGGGACTTCGGAAAGAAAGGAGCAACGCATTACCATCGACGCGAAACGGTCGGCGATCATATTGTGTATTATCGCGGTTAATCGGCGAGCTTGCGAGTTCAAAGGACGATACCCGACAACGGATATATCTGCATCAGCGAGAAGATGAAACGGCTCGATCAGCCGGCGCATTATATCCGGATCCGCATGAGCACGTGACGTCCCGGTGATGCGCGGCGCGCGGCGCGGCGATCTCGCTAATCAGAATCTCGAAGGATCTGCGAAGACGCGATCCTCGGGATTATCGCGGCGGATCGTGGCCCCCGTCGATCGGTACCCCAG
>NC_135782.1:12991308-12994918 GCF_028453695.1 Augochlora pura
AATTAGATTTCGCGGTTTTCCGGCATTTTTCCACCTTTAGCGGCTTCCTAAAATTTTGAAAAAAATATGGCTTATTTTGGACATCAAGCCGGATGTTATAGAATTTTTTCAGGTAAAAAAAATTTTCCCGTTAAAATCAGGGTCGCCACAGTAATATTCCTGATGAATTAATCACAAATAATATATTATAACAGAACTGTCAACATTCATTTTTATGGAAAAGCTGTAATAAAAATATATAATAACTAACTTTTTCTGTAATGAAAAACTTAAAAATTTATAGACCGAATTTAATTTTACTGCTTTTTTCAGTTGCCAAATTGATTAACTCCACCAGTCACATAAAAACTGTAACATTACCGACGATTATTTTTTGGCTATTCTTTCTTGTTAATTTTATACATCGTTAAATGAAAGCTATATCTGTATTTATGCATTCTACATTATATATGTGAATCTATGTTATAACAGGAATTTTAAAAAACAATGTACATCATTTAATCGCGTTTCTCGACTTTTTGTTTTATGGAGTTAGTCGATGTGTGCACTGAACGGCTCAAATGTAGAGTATATTATGTATAGTAATCCTAAATTTAACATACACTAAAATTAATTATATCTTATATTTTATTATTAATTATATAATAACACATACGAAAATTGGAACGATACAGAGAAGATTAGCATGGCCTCTGCGCCAAGTATATTATGTATAGTAATTCTAAATTTAATAAAATCATTTAATCACAATCAATATTGCTCCAAGATTCGGATAACTGAGGTTATGTTCGACAAATTCCATAGAGAAGCTTCTGATTTAATTTATAATCGAATAATTAATTTATAATCAAATAATTTAATTATATTAAAATAATTAATTTATAATAAAATAATTGAATTATAATCAAGTAATTGACATATAACTAAATAACTAGCTTATAATCAAATAATAGCTTTGTAATCCGGTTAAACGAGGTTCGGATGTCGCTTATCCGAATAAACGAAGCTCGAACAACCATAGTCTGGATAATCGAGTTCCGGGATGAACGAGATTCGGACGAGCGAGTTGCACCGTCGAAATCGGCCGAGAATTCCGTCGATCTCAGGGGAGGGGGATTGAAACGGCCGTAACCGACCTGTGTGCCTCGTGCGCCGATCGCGTGCACTGTTTTTTCCACAGCGCACGTTTGCACCATTGTGTTGCCCACCGTCTTAGTCACAATCTTCTAAACGATAAGAGAGCCGTGACGCGCGGAGGTGCGTGGCGCTGCGGTGAGTTCACCGGCCGGGGTCACCCGTGTGACTCACTACGGAAAATCGTTGCTGCGTGTGTGTTTACAGAAAGCGATCGTTGCGATTCGGTTGACGGCCGGGTACTCCAGTAAATCGCGGGAAAATTATTGTTTCACCCCGAGTGGGTCAATCCACTGCGGAGGAACAATTGTCGAACGAAGGATATAATAGGAAATTGGTAATTGTTTAATTGTATTCGTTATTTTACAATTACTATCTTTGTTAATTTTATTTTGTTTTTAGACCAAGTTTTGTGTACTATTTAATCGAGGCTTAGAATTGTGTCAACGTTGTTAACATTTGCGTTCTTAACTATTGTGTTTGATAATAAAATTGTAGGTTATTGTAAATGTTATTTAAATATTTAGGATTTAATGAATGGGTATTTATGATGCGGTAAATAATTGCAATGTAACGAATAAATATTTATGGTGTAATAAGTAACTATTTATGATATGACAAATAAGTATTCATTATATAATAAATAAATATTTATCATATAGTACAGTAATATCATATAACACAATATAATATTTATAATATAACAAATGAACATTTATGACATCACATAGTATAATATTTAGGATATAATAAATGAACATTCATCACACAATAAAATATAATATTTGTCATATCATATTATAATTATCATTTAACACAACGCATCACTTACTATAATAAATAAATATTTATCGCATAAACATTCGTCCCAAACTAATTGTACAAAAACATATTGCAACAATATATGCCGCACTATATTGAAATCGTCCAAGGGATTCAAATCGAGCAGATGTTGACAATTCCGCTCGCAATGAGTGGATCGCGCGCGCGCGTGCGCGAAGGCAGCGAAGCGGCGCGAGTACCTCTCGTAGATCAAACGGCCGCGGAGAACGCGTCCCTCGCGAGAGGGTGCCGATCAATCTGGCCGGCGCTCGGCGCACCGGTTTCGACAGTCGAATCCCATTTAATAGCTGGGAGGCTGTCGGGGGCGAAGTGAGATCCACCGCGATCTACCGGACCCTAAGCGGGACAGATCGGAAGGAGCAGGCCTACGCGCGTCCAATCGCGGGTGTTCCGTGTATGGAGTCGTACGTGCGCGCGCCCCAATGCAGCGCGACACGGCCCGCGCGCGCAACTAATTCGAAGTAAGCCGCGCGGCTGATTCCAATTACAAATCGCCATTAGTTTTACTCGGGGGTCGGGAATCGGGTCAGAGATTGCCTGATTCTGTTCGATATCTCTTGTCCACTCTCGCTTCTCCCATTACCCCCCCCCCCCCCCCCCCCCCCCCCCCCCCCCCTCCCCCCGTAACTGTTCTATATCGATGACTCGTTTTTGCTTTTTTATTTTTATTTCGTTTTTGGAATTTATTTGACCGCCTTCTTGTTGTTCAGTTTTTGTTATTTTGTACTGTTTATTGTATTCCTTTTTTCGTCCTTTTCTCTCTGTTGTCTTTTTATCGCGTGAGTTTTTATTGTTATTGTTTATATCGTAATTGTTTAATTTTCTTGGATGGTTTTTTCTACTCTTTGTCCCTCTCTTTCTCTCTTTCGCGTTTTTTTTCCTTGGCATTTTGTAATGTCACTCTCTCTCTCTCTCTCTCTATCGTCTTTTTATTCTGGTTTTCTCTACCGTGTCGTTTTTGGTTCTATTTTGTATATATACATCTATTTTGTATATTTTGTAGATATCGTTTTTTTTCTATTGTTTTCCTGTTTGCTGACTCTGTCCCTTTATCATTGCTCTATAGTGTACGTTTGTCGACTATTGTAACCTATAGTCTCTCTACTGTCTCTATTCTCCCTCTTTCTCTCTCTCCCTCTCTATCTATCTATCTATTTATCTATCTATCTACCCATTTGTCTCTCACTCTATTGTCTTCCTATATTGTTACCCTATATCGTCTCTATCCATCGTCTCTCTATACTGTCACTGTCTATTGTTTTCCTCTAACGTCTCTCTAGGTTGTTTCTTTCTATCGTTTTTCTCTCTATCGTCTCTGTATATTATTTCTTTCCCGTCCCTTTATATTGCCTTCCTCTATCGTCCATCTATAGATATTACTTCTCTCTATTGTCTCTGTATAGTATTAGTTCCCTCTATCGTCTCTCTATAATATTACTTCTCTCTATCATCTCTCTATAATATTACTTCTCTCTATTGTCTCTCTATAATATTACTTCTCTCTATAGTCTCTGTATATTGTCTTTATGTACCGTTTCTTCCTATTATCTCTCTCTATCGTCTTTATATCTGTCTATATTGCTTCTCTCTATCCCCTCTCTATATTCTTTTTATTATCTTGTTCTACTATCTT
>NC_135782.1:12995018-13055608 GCF_028453695.1 Augochlora pura
ATTGAGAGGGGGAAACATCTTCGGCTGTTTAAAAAAAAAGCATTGATGCATGGCAACAAATCAACGATTACATTAGAGTATGGAGTTAATCAGAATGGCTTCCGAAATAAATTACTTATTTTTCAATGGCCAAAAAAATTTTGCCGTTTAATGGTGTTAATCTTTATTATTCAGGAAAGTTATTATAAATATAAAAAGTTATGACTATACCAAGTGCTTTGACACTTAAATTTAAGATTTTTCAAAAAGTGGAGTTAATCGATGTGTGCACTGGACGGCTCATTTAATGACTATTATTGTACAACATTAATACGCTATTAATACATAACATTAAAATGTTTAATATATTACATTAAAATCATTAAATTTTCCTAAGAGTTAAGGGCGGTTGAATAACAACTTCTGTATTAATTGAATTACTTATTTTGCAGTCATAAAAATGATTAAATTTTCTCAAGCGTAAAGGAGGTTAAATAACAACTTTTGTATCAATTGAATAATTAGTTGATAATAAAAGCAAGTCGAAGCCTATCTCTCCAATTTATCGTACATAACCTAACTTATCTGAATTGTTGCCCTGTTAACCGAATGTTCCCTGTCAGAGAATCTAAACTAGCTTATCGCGGAGCCTTGACCCAGTTTATTAGAATCTCCGCAGCGTTTATCAGAATCTCGTTTATCAAAACCCGAGAGTCCTGTTCGAACAATGCGCTCCCATAACACCGATCCTCCGTAGGAGAAGCGTGCACGGATCGGATCCGAACGGCGGCAAACGAATTAGCATAACAAGCGGCAAGTGGAGACCGGTCGCGCAGGGGTTGAAATCTATGGGTCGGATCGGATTAGCCGTTACGAACTCCTTATAATCCCGTTAAACGGAATTACGTGGTCCCCCCGCGCGCGAACCGTTTCTATAAATCTCCATACGTCGTCGCGGGCGCCGACCAAAAGAAACCTAAACAACGTATGCGCGGTTCGAGGCGACTCCTCCGTCAGCTCTCCGTCGGCCGATTAATTTTCATCTTTGCCGATCGCGCGCCGGCTGCGCGCCGCCAACACGTAAGCACACTTACGTATGATTTATTTGCGCCATGGGACACCGTTGCACCGACCACGCGGCCGAGGGAGCGCGCGCGGAACGATGACGCGCCGCTGCTTCGAATTGCTCCCGCGAAAATGGAAGGGTACTCTCTCTTATCGTGCCTCCCTCTTAATTGGACCAATCGCCACCGACCATGGGACTCCGTGATTACGCCAGCCGGAGGCTAATTGACCGACGATGCCGATCAATTACCATTCGAGAGTCGAAGAAACGACGATTACCACTTTAACTGGAAATCCAAAATATTTAATTACTAATCATTATTCATTTTTAATTTTTAGTCGTTTCTAATTATTATTCAGTTTTAATTATTAGCCGTTTCTAATTACTATTAATTTCAAACTATCATTCAGTTTTAATTATTATTCGTTTGTAATTATTATTCATTTCAAACTATTATTCAGTTTTAATTATTATTCATTTCTAATTACCATCCGTTTCTAATTCTAAGTTTTTAAAATAATTCGTCCTAAATTAGGACCGAATTAAAAACCCGTGTACATTGTTGCAATTGAACCGGTTAGGTTATGTTTTATATAGGATTTTTACTTTGGGCTAAGTACATGCTAGACTTAAATTTTACCAAACGCAGACTTAACCTACAATGTTTTTAACTTACAATGGTCATTAAATACACAAAAGAATATTTCGAATTCTCTTTTCAGAACAGGTAACAAGATTTACGTCATTTTTTCAACTTCCCTCAAACAATTCTCTGTTTTAAGGACAAAATTAAGCCACTTGACTACAAAGAGTACTAACCTAGTTACATACCACGTCTATGAGCAATACACGTAGCCCAAAATTATTGTCACGTCTACTTTGATCCCATAATTCAAATACCTTGTTCCAATGATAAAATCAAGTAATTTAACCAGAAACAGTACAATCTCGAATCAAACTGAACCGCAACCCACACCTAACCACCAATATTCTTATTATTATATTCCGTTGTTGCATTATTGCACTTTATCGTTGAATCGTATCGCTTAATTAACAAATAATGAACAGTTAAATGACAAAAAATTGTATCATGATTAATTCTGTCATAAATAGAAATATTAAGAACGCGGAAATCTCATATTATAACTGTAAAATTAGTTCGTGGAAATCCCATATAACTGTGAAATTAATTCGTGTAAATTCCCTATGATAACTGAAATTAATTCGTGTAAATTCCCCACAAGAGTTATCGAATTCATTTGTGGAAATCCCCTATAAGAATTATGAAATTAATTTACGTTAATCCTTTCCAAGAATTATAAAATTAATCACTGGAAAAATAAACATACCGGGTGTCTTCTTAATAAGAGATCGTTGCAAAATTTCGATCGAAAATAATTTACCAAAATAATCGCCTTTTTCATTCGAGCTTTCAATCTTATTTCCTATAATAAATTGCAAAGTTCTTATTGTGAAAGTACATATACAGGGTGAGTCGATTATAAAGACAACTTTTAATATTCAATGAAAGAGCGACAGCTTCTCTCTCTCTCTTTAATGCTCTCTTTCGCTCTCCATTCCGAATGCAGGCCTAGAAACTAGATCCTCGCAGCTGTTGCGCGACGAAACCGGAAGCTCGTCAGCCGTCGTGTCTGTACTGTTACTATGGTTACCATGGGAGATCCTTTCTGTAAGGATGCACGCGGCCCGCGTCCCTCTTCAGCCGACGCCTACCCTACGGGAGCTTTCCCGCGCCTAATGCGACACATTGTAGAAAAATCCCGGCGACGATTCTTCCTGCCCACGGTTTTGGATTTCTGGAATTGATGGGCCCTCGGCGCGAGGCCCCATTCACCTCGGCCCTTTTCGCAGCCCTTTTGCAACGGACTGTGGCCACGCTTTTCATCCCCTCCCCTCGAATCTCGTTCCTATGGGACTCGGTCTTCTTAATTTCCCATTTCCTGTTTCCCATTTCCAATCAGCTGTCGCGGAGGAGAGTTAGGTTATACGATCCTCCGGTTGGAAGTGTAATTAATTATTTTTGGGGAGGCGAAATTAGTGGAAAATTTATGTACAGGGTGGTCCGATTAAGAAGGTATCGATTGACGTTTTACTTGAATTATTTATATATTATATATTGAGATATTATAACGATTATATATTGATATATTATTATGATATTTGTACAATACAGGTTATTTTGTATATACAGGGTGGCTGCTAAATAAGGGATCTGTTAGAATTTTAATAGAAAACTGTTTTTAAGAAAGCATCGTACTTTAATCGAATGTTATCTTACTATTCTAAAATTAAATATACAATGTGTATCCCTTCAAATTGAACATTATGAATTTTCCTCATATTGGCAAAACAATCTGGTAACAAATTTTAAAAAAACAGAAACAAAATTCTTGTTATAAATAAATTCATTTCGATTTCGTCGATGTTAATATATTATATTGTTACGGCGACTTGTATTACAAATAATACAACAAAAAATATTATGTGATAATATGTATTTCTAATGTATAAAACATATATAATTTATATTATACATGTTAATATATATTCTCAATATATAAAAAACATATATAACTTATATTATATGCGACAACGGCGATATAGTATGTAATACATGGAAATAGATCGTGTCAAAGGTCGTTGTTTCTATCGGCAAGGTAAAGGACAAAATTCAGGACAATTAATTATCTAGAGTTCTCGCGATTAGGGGCAGCGGCGATCCGCGAATTAATATCGGCCCTCGAAACTGATCGCTGATAAATCATCGAGGTCTTAACCGTGCCGCGGGATTAACGGGAGGTGGGGAGGGGGAGGGAGGGAAAGCCATCGGGGACCAGATGTGCCAGTCATTTCTAGGAAAGATGGCGGCCGGCGCGGCTACAGCCTAAATGATCCTGGCTCGCAGCAGCAGCAGCAGCCCTTCTTCCTTCCAGCGACCCCACCCCCCCTCTACACACCCTTTTTCTATCGCACTCGACTCCGTTTAATTGCCCCGAAGAATTTGCGTCGGAATCCTTGCCCCGGCGAACACGTGCGCCCCCGGGTCACGCATCCCGGCTCCTAAATCAATCGGCTCGGCCGACCCTCGGGAACCGGTCACGCACCAATAGATCGCGATTTTCGAAATGGCTTTCCGAAATTGCACCGGAGGGGGGTGTAGCTGCGATTGCATTTTCTCGCCGGGAAACGTTGCTCGTTCAACCACTTGCCGAAATTCTGCTCGCAGAGCTTTCAACGATGCATCATAGTTTTCGGGTATCTGTCAAACTTTTTAGGTTACGTCGAGAATTTACACGATTTTTAGACAACGTCGAATGCATTGTCGATAAATAGATAAATGGATCGCGTGGATTAGGAGAATATTTAGATTGTTTTTTGGATTGGTGAATAATGTTATAATGTTTACGCTATGATTTGTATTATTAATTGTCATTATTTTTAGGTTATATCTTGTACTTATTATCTGGTAAAAGATTCGATTAATAGAATTTTTAGGTTATGTTTTGGCCAGCTAAATGTCAGAATGTTTAGCTTATGCTTTGATTAGCTAATTAGCACAATCTTTAGGTTATGTTTTGAATAACTAATTGGTACAGTGTTTAAGTTATGTTTGGATCGAACAATTAGAGCAGTTTTTTAATCATGATTTTGACAGCTAATTAGCACAATTTTTTAATCATGTTTTTGACAACTAATTAGCACAATTTTTATATTACGTCTAAGACGACTCGGAATAACTTTTGCATTAATTGTAACAGCCATAAAAGTAATTTTAATAGTACTGCAATTATTATACAAATAATTATAAAATGACTACAATTATTATACAAAAAATTATAAAATGACTACAATTATTAGAAAAATGCTTTAAAAATTACTACAGTTATTATGAAAATGATTTAATAATTACCACAGGCGTTGCTAAAATAATTCTAAAATTACTGCAGTTATCATACAAATAATCATAAAATAACTACAATTATTATACAAATAATTATAAAATGACTATAATTAATAGAAAAATCATTATAGAATTACAACAGTCGTTGCAAAAATAATTTCAAAATAACAACACTCGTTACAGAAATAATCTCAAAATTACTTAAACAATGAAGCAGTTTCGAATAATTCCCGAGAACCCGGAGACAATAAAAAGAATCGGGCCGCGCGCGTTACAGTTCCATTTCCTGTTACCGATTTCACGTGGAAAAAAGGACCCGGTTGACGCCTGGTCGGCGCGCGGCGCACTTCTCCGTGGAATCGATTCGTTCGTTTCGGTTTTCCTGTACGGTCTCGTTTAATGGGTGCCGCGCGGCCGACAACTGTTCCCCCCGTTGCGAGACACACCGGGACAGATGTTTCCCTCCGTTCGGTTGTCGGGCCGCGGCGGCGCGACGCGGAGGCTGCGCGCGGGCCGGCTACGGGGACCACGTGCGGAGGAAATCCATTTCCTTTTACGGGGGCTGGAAAAGCACGCGGACAGGAGAGCCCGGGAAACCCAGATGCGGCCGGATGTTTATTTCGATCGGGTACACAAGCCGTATACCCCGCGCGTTTCGGCGCTCTTCAATTATCAACCCTTCCTCGCGCTCTCACGACGAGAATCTGAAATCCGAAAATCAGGAAACGCGTCCGGCCCTCTCGATCTTCTTATTCTAACCTAAAAAGTTTTTCTCTTTTCTACATCAAGAATTTCGTCTTCTTATAAACAAATTTTTTGTTTATTTCTCGCGTAACCCTTTATGAAATCTCCTCGAT
Organism: Augochlora pura; assembly: GCF_028453695.1. NCBI lineage: Eukaryota > Metazoa > Arthropoda > Insecta > Hymenoptera > Halictidae > Augochlora > Augochlora pura. The sequence continues at coordinate 13,000,843 of NC_135782.1, forward strand.
AATACGACGGATACAACAGTCCATTTAACGTAACAAGAATCGCCATTTTACAATATTATATTAATTGAACGAAATACAGAGGATTTTAGAATAAAAAAAATGCATTTGTAATAGAATAAGAAAAATTTCGTCTTCTTATAAACAAAACATTTGTTATTCCCCTATAGTTACAATTATTATAAAGGAACGAACATCTTGTACAACTACGTTGGAAGATAATGCAACTGTTGACCTTACAATCGACACAGACGAATCATAACCTAAACAATTTGAGCTAATCATCGCTTGATCTTTATTACTATAGCGGCAATGGATTGCTGAGATTTTTCTGATTGAAAAGAGCCCAAACACGATGGGAATCGGACAACTTTTATCGAGGATCTATATATCGGGTGGACAAAATGACTTGGACTCTTTGGTCATTTGTAATCGATATTTTAATAGAATATTAGGCCATCCACTGTCTCGCGGATTTTCATCGAGCATTCTCTCGAGATTACATATAGGGTGGCGCGGAAATAACTGATGAAACGATCTAATATTTTGTTTATCGTTTATTTATTTACGAGTCGGTGGCGCGGAGTTTCGGCAGTTGATCGTGTGTCTTGGTGGATGATTTAATGTCGGGGTGGTGAATGAGAGGTGGGGGGTACGAGATCGATAACGGGACGGCAGAGAAAGGCGGTCGAAAAGAGCAATCAGGGGAAGAAAATAAATAATCGGGATCGGCGTGGAGCGCTGCGCTGCGTTCAATTTAGCACGGGTGTCAGGAGCAACCGATCCTCTCCCAGCGAGAGAGAGCAGCTGTCTACAATTATTATATTTCTGACCTGGTCGTCTTTCACCTCCACTCCCTCTCCCTCCCTTTTTCATTTGTCTTTCTCTCTCCTCCTTTCTATATTTCTATCTCTCATTTATCTCTCTTTAGTTTTCTGCATTTTTAATTTTTCCTTTCTATATTTCTATGTCTTATTTATTTCTTCGTTTCTTTCTTTGTCTCTCTCTCTTTTTTCTATATTTCTGTCTCTTTTTTTCTATATTTCTATCTCTTATTTATTTCTATATTTTTATCTCTTCCTTTATTTCTACGTTTCTATCGCTTTCTTTATTTCTATATTTCCGTCTCTTTTCTATTTCTATATTTTTATTTCCTTCTTTATTTATACATTTCTATTTCCTTATTTATTTCTACCTTTTTTCTTCTGTTACTAATTATACTAATGCTGTATCAATATCATCAGTAGTGTTACTAATTATACTAATACTGTATTAATATCACCAGTAGTATTACTAATTAGTAATACTACGTCGATATCTTTAGTACTGTTAATATTAACTATTATTAATACTGTATATGGACCGTTTATTTTGAAAGTGGTGTATGTCCATTTTCTCGTGTTTCGAGAAAATTAAAGGATGACATATCTGTTAATTAAAAAATTTAGTTAAATTATATGAAGTCTGGCAATGTTTCTACTGTTTTATCAATATGTAATTTGATTATGTGATTTTTTTTTAGACGTATTTTACTAAACTGTTGTATATTTACTGGCTGCAAATGGACTTACACCACTTTCAAAATTAGACAATTCTAAAAATCATTTAATTTCAATTTTGAAAAATGACTTCAATCGAAATTTTGATTACAAATAATGACATGACATAAAATAGAAGTAGTATTTTTAATTTTAGACGTTAATTACATTGTTAAAAATACAAGATATTGATAGTATTTACTTATGCTCTGCATGTGACAGTGTTTCGAAACATGCATGATGCACCGGAGGTATTTATATACCTTATGGTAATAACTGCTTAATGTCTTTATATTTTTCATAAGAAAAAGGCCTGGCATCTTGGTACAAAGGCGTCAGGGCGATTTTTTCAAATTTTAGTGGTCTTCCAGGACGTGTAGGTAATAAATTTATAGTTTTCAATTCTTTGTTCTTCATCGATGTTTTATATAAAATAGTGTATGATGCACTTTTGAGAAACCTCAGCCAACGTATTTGCAACCAATTTACCTGTTCTCCGTTATTTTTTTTTGTCTGTTTTTTAATCGCATTTTGAAGATTTTTTATTGAAACGAAATTCTCTCGTCTCATTTCTTCTAAAATGAATTTATTACGTTGACATGTAATATGACACGTAATATAAAACAAATGTAAAATAACAGGCTACTGATCGGCAACCATCTGCTAAGCCACCTACCTCTGAATTGGACGTACACCACTTTCATAATCGATGATTACGCAATTTCATTTACTGACCAATTTTAAATTGTACAAAACATGAGAATTTTTTTAAGAAACTAAACACGGACTAGTTATACATAAAAAATTTAGATTAAATTAAGCATGAATTACGTGATATCTCATTTTTTTCAAGAATAGACTTACACCACTTTCAAAATAAACGGTCCATATAATACTTATACTGTTACTAGTTCTTGTTACTCTACAGGATCGCCAATATTATTACTAAATATTAGTACTGTGTCAGTATAACTAATACTGTTATTGATACAGTTACTAATTGTTAATAGTATGTCAATATCAATAATATAGTTACTAATTACTAATTAGAATATTAGCAACGCTGTTACTAATACTGTAATATTATTGTAGTATGAGTATAGTATAATATTAGTATATATTATATATAGTATTAGTATTATAATTATAGTATTAATATTACTAATACTGTTACTAATTAACGTAAGTATATCTTTCCATATTTCCATCCCACACTTGTCCCCCCCCCCTCTCTCTCTTTCTTTATTTTTCCTTATCCACCAACATTAATTTATAATCGAAGTAAATTATGTTATAAAATACATATTATGAAATCTGGTTACTCAGAATTAGTAATTAACATTATTTTTATCAACGGGGTTAAGGGGTATATCTTTTACAATTTCAGTTCAATATTGTTCTCGACAATGTTGTCAAAGAACATTTAATTCTTTTTTACAACGATTATAAAATCAGTTTAGTAAAAACCAATGTACAGGGTGAGTCACCTAATGTTTTCACCTAATCCTAATCTTCATGATATGTGATATACAGTCTAATGATATGCGACTATTATATACTATATTATATAAAATTATATACTATTATTATATATTATATAATATAATATTGCATAGTGTTATATACCACTATTGTATACTGTATTATATAATATTGTATAGTACTATTATATATTATATTATATAATATTACAGAGACTTAAATACTACTATTGCATACTATATTATATGTATAATGTTATGTATTACTGTTATATGATATTATATACTACTACTATATATTATATTATATAATGTTACACAGTGTTATATACTGCCATTGTTTACTATATTACATGTTATATATCATGTATATATATTTCTCCCCCCCCCCCCCTCCCTCTCTCTCTCTCTCTCCCATTCTATCTAGTCAGCCTCTCTCCCATCGACACAAGCCGCGCACCGATTACCCGAGATCTACCTGGCCTTTTGTTATTCCCGCGAGAGCATTTCGCCCCGGAATCGATGACGCGCGTCGGCCTCTCTCGTTCCTCATTGTCATGTTAAACGGATTAGATGCATCCTGAGCAACCCGACCCGGCGGATCGGAGCACTCTCTCTCCGCCGCTCTCATCCGTCATTCCCGTATTTTCGGACGGCCGTGCTACACGATTTTTTTAAAGCACAGCCGCGAAATTACCGCTGCTCCTTCGAATGTATTTCTTACGTTGTGCACACTTCTTTTTCAGGATTAATTAACGTTAGTAATATTAATTGAATGTTACAATGTTATTGATATATTTTTGATTTATGTAGTTATGATATGTTAATAATGTTCTAATATTTTAATATAAATGTTGATAATGTATTAATAATGTTCTAATATTCTAACATAAATATTAATAGCACTAATAATATTCTAATATTCTAATACTCTATTAATATTATTTAGAACATTATCAATAAAAATAATATAACACAAACAACATTGCTCAAAATTAATAATAAATATCTCTGATCAGTTATTCTCATAACAAAATGTATTCACTATACATAACCCCTAATTGAGGCCAATTGAATTCAATTTTAATAAAACCAGTTTCCCTAGATCAATTTATATAAAAAGAGGAATTGTATTAATTATTTTGAAAATTCTACATAACCTACAACAAGTCCTATGAAAATATTATAACGAATTTACAGCACGAAAGCCATAGCTAAAATAGAGTAGAAAACCTCGAGCATGTAAACCTGGCGTCGAAGTCTCCGGCGGCGACTTTTCGAGATTTGCATCAACGCGGCGTCGGCGCACAGTAGTTTGCGAATTCGCCAATTTACCCGTCCAAAATTATTCCACCCTTTTCACAAAGTCTCTGCTCGCAATGTAGCAGGTCGTCGAACTCGTCAGTTAAAATCCTTTAACAACAAAAATACACAATTATACTATATATACAATAATACTATTTTTAAAAAAGTCGAGATAACCCGCGTCTTTTATCGCAAACAAAGATTTTTAAAAATGACAGATACTGCAATTTATTCATCTGAAAGAGCATAGCAACTTTCATTCCAAACATTCTTCTCTCAGAGATTGGCATAAACATCCGAAAAATCAATTTCGTAGAACGCGCTTTGTACAAAACCACCCTCGATACCTCGATATACTTGTTTTCTCAATGTTTTACAATTATAAACGTTTAATTTCACATGTTCGTTTATCAGATTGATTTCGCCGCGGTTAAACAATTTCATTTTGGCCGCAGGATGCGAATAGCCAAACCGCTGTGCGTGTTCACGCATGTGAGTACTCACGTACAAAAACACGCGCACGTACACAGAGACACATAGGGAAAAGGCCGCGTGAACCGAGGCGGCAGATGTTCAAACGCGGAGTGGAAAACCGGTCGTGTTGACGTAGCTGCCGTCGCGAATCGCTATAAAAATATCCGGCATTGTCTGGGACGCCCGAGCCCGTAACGGTTCCGTGGGTTTGACCCGCCGAAACGCTTTCTTTTTCACTTTTCCTCTATACGGTCTCGCGTACCTCCTCCGTTACGGTCTTCTGATTTTCTTCTTCCTCGACCGCTTTTTCTGTACCGTTTTGATCGTGCAGCGCCTTCGGGACTCCCGTGACCCCGGCGGTATATATCCTATGCGTATATAAGTATATTCTATATGTATATTATATGTACATATGTGTATATTGTATACATATATTCTATATGTATACATATATGTACATATGTGTATATTGTATGCATATATTCTATATGTATACATATATGTACATATGTGTATATTGTATGCATATATGGTATTCTATATCTATACATATATGTACATATGTGTATATTGTATGCATATATTCTATATGTATACATATATGTATAGTATATGTTTTTACTTGATCTGTATAGTCTACCTACTAAACTGTATAGTTTAAGTACATATATATATATATGTATACTATATGTATGTATATTCTATACTCTGTGTATATATTCTATATGTACACATATATGTATAGTATATGTTTTTATTCTATATGTATATTCTATTAATATTATTACAAATGCATAATACCAAGAAAATTAATAATAAGTTAAAAAGACATTTCATTATTTTAATAGAAGAATTTTAATTGTTTAAACAGAAGAATTTCGATTCATTTAATACTAGAGTTTTAATTAGTTCAATAGAAGAATTTTGATAAGTTTAGCAGAACAATTTTAATTACTATAACAGAAGCATCTCGATTACTTTAATAGATGAATTTTAATTGTTTAAACAGAAGAATTTCGATTAATTTAATACTAGAATTTTAATTAGTTCAATATTAGAATTTTAATTTGTTTAACAGAAGAATTTCGGTTGCTTTACTAGAAGAATTTTAATTGGTCCAACGAAAGAATTTTGATACGTTTAACAGAAAAAAGCTTAGATTCATTCTTTCGGGAGAAATGTATTTAACAATAGAATCCACAGAATGAAAGATGGCCGCTCGAGTTTCTCTCGCATCTTTGTCGTCGTCGTTGTCGCGGTTTGTTTCGACTCGTTTACGCTCATAAACATTGACCATGAGATTATCATCTTCCATCGACCTTACTATCTCGTTCAACTATCGGACTCGAGTTATCGTGATGGGAAGGTATTACCGAGCCGAGACTGCCGATAGGATAACTTTAGATACTCGTGTGGATAGCGATAAAGCGCTTCCTAAAAGTGTCGTTGTTTTCCTAAGAAAGCGTGCACGGTATCGGCTTCAATGAATTTCAAATGCGCTCTTCTTATCGCCGCGGTATCGATTTGTTAAGGAAGTGCAGCAGCCTGTCACCGAGTATTACGAAATCTGGTTGTCGGCCAGAAGCTCCTTGGAATTTATGGGAACGATCGTCTCGATTCGGAATTCATAATTCGCGGCACTTTTCAAAGGCTGCTGTACACGATTTTCATTCAACGCCGTTTTTATCGAACGAGAAAACAGCACAAGCTGTTTTTTAATATTTTACTCTAGGTTATTTTTCAATATATTAATTAACAGCTATTTTTCAATATTTTAATTAACAGGTATTTTTCAATATTTTAATTAACGGCTATTTTTCAATATTCTAATTAAAAGCTATTTTCTATAACGAGTTAACTTTCTTTAACTTTAACTTTTCTTTAACTTTCTTTCTCAAATTCTCCTGCGACGATTGCAAAATTAATTTCATAAATATTGTTACAGAGGGTTCGAGTCACCTGAAAAAAAGCTTCCAATAATTTGAAGAAAATTGTCTTTTAATATTAAATATTTTTGCTTATTACAACTGCTTCCGTAAGAATTATGAAATTAATTTATGTAGAAATGTATATACAGGCTGTCCTTTTAATAAGAAAAAGAATATAGTATAGCATAGTATCATTGTCCAATATCAGTCGGTTTTCCATACGATTTGCCAATTCTTTCTACAACAATTATAAAAATAGTATGATGAAAATAAATATACCGGGTAAGTCATGGAAGAAAGACAATTGCAAAATGAATTTAGTAAAAATATAAATGCAGCGTGGGTCGCTTAATTATTACATATATTATACAACTTGAGGAAGCAAGGAAAAAGAAATAGAAAATTTACATATAAAGACAAATTTGTTTTCTATCATTTTCCAGAATTTCAAAATATTTAATTTTTAGTCACGTTGTTTTTTACATAAATCTTATCATTTCTACGAATGGCGTCGAAAAGTGTCGGCATTTTGTAAACGGGCAACAAATTACCGGGCGAACAAGTGTTAAAACACAGTGTTAGCCGTCCTGAACGAACAGTCTATTAGTAACTTAATCTATGAAAAATGGCGGCCGAGAACGTAGAGCGGCCATTTAATCGCCTTCGGGAGATGAATATTCATGCCGCGCACCGGCGATCATTTTCCCGGTAATTTTCGCGGCCGATGCGGGGCCCGGGGCGAGAGCGAGAGCGCGCGCGCGCGCGCCCACACCGTCAAAATGGCGGCCGATAGTCACGGTCACGGTCGCGTTCTACGCGCGTGGATCCTGTGAGCCAGCAACAATGCGACGCGATCCCGTGGCCAAAATATAATTTCAGCGTGATCGATTATTGGATTAATGTCGCGACGCCAGCTAAAACGTTTATATTAATAATTATTAAGTAATTGAATTAATTAATAAGTTTTAAAAAGTAATTGAGAAATGTTTCAAAGTAATTGGAAAATAGAGAAAGAATTTTGAAATAGTCGGTAAATAATTGGAAAAGGGTTACAAAGTAGTTGAGAAATGCTTTAAAAATTGAAATATAATTGAGAAATGCGTTAAAAATTAAAATATAATTGAGAAATGCTTTAAAAATTGAAATATAATTGTGAAATATTTGGAAAATCGAAATATAATTGAGAAATATTTGTAAAATTAAAGCATAATTGACAAATATTTATAAAATTAAAAGTAATTAAAAAATGATTGAAAAATGGTTGAGGAACGGTAGAAAAATGTTTGGTCCAGTTCGGAAGGGTTGACTTTTGCGGTCGCGTGAAATCGTGTTCCCAGACGGCAGCGCGACGCGCGACGGCCGGCGTCGTTTTTCGCGGCAGACGGAGGCTCGTTGGCCGCCGTCGACGCTGGTATTGTCCGAGGCTGAAACGAAACAGCCAATCAATCAATTCCGCGCCGGTACAATTCACCCAATGAGATCTGAGTGAATTGCATTAACCTACAGACATACATTACGCGTCTGTGCGCGAGCACGGTGCGCCCCAAAGGATTGATGATAATGACGACGACGACTACGACGACGATGATGATGATGATCATCATGATGATGATGATGATGATGATGATGATGATGATGGTGATGATGATGACGACGTCGTCGTCGGCAACGCCATAACGGTGGTCAACCAGGCTCTCCACACTCTCACGTTCATTTTTGCATTTTCCACGCGGCTGCCCGCAAAGCTACGCGATAAATTTCACGCCTCGGGGAAACGCTTCCCCTCGACGAGCAAATCGACGGCCCGCGGGTATTCCTCCGGCCTGACCGATAATTAAAAGTGTCATTTAACGATGCACCGACCGCCGAACTTCCTATTCCATTACGTTACTTCCTCCCGCGCGAACCAATCGCGGTACTACGATCTCGAGCACACCTTCAACCGAACGCCGTTCTTTTTTAATCTCGTCGTAATATAAATGAGAAGACCACTTAGACCTTTATAACTTTTATAATTTTGATAACTGGTTTTTATCATTTTTGTAATTTTAATAATAAGCTTTCGTTATTTTAATAATTTTTATAGTAGGTTTTTTATAAATTTTGTAACTTCAATCATAGATTTTTTATCATTTTTATAATTTTAGTAATAGGCTTTTGTAATTTATATAATTTCAATGATAAGTTTTTATAATTTTAATAATAGGCTTCTGTAATTTATATAATTTCAATAATAGGTTTTTTATGGTTTTTCTAATTTCGATAATAACTAAAATATTTGGAAATGTTAGAATACATTTATACGAATTATTTAATTAATCAATTAAATAGCAAGTTAGCTTTGATTTGACGGTCATTTAGTAGCAGCCAATAATTTTTAATTGCTCTCTCTCTCACTCTCTCTCTCTCTCTCTCTCTCTCTCTCTCTCTCTCTCTCTCTCTCGGTAATCAGCACCCTACTTTTCATAATAGGTAAATCGTTTTTATGCGTAACGCAGTTAACAACAATTAGAGATTAATGCAAACGTTTTATTATCGTTAAGGGCATCGTTTCCGGTATAATTATCGATGTGATAATTGTGTGATAATTGTCGAATTAAAATGTCTAATTAGCAAACAGGCTTACCGTGTTACCCCATCGTGTACCGCGGTCTGAGAACTCGCTTTACGTCGATACAATTATATATCAACTTCTTTTCAGATAAATTGTTTAATTCGGTTTTCATAAAACAAGTTTTCAATATAAAGTAAATCTGTCATCGCATAAACCTAAATGCTGCAAGAAGTAGCAGACGATAAAACCATAATATTGTTCTTAACAATTTCCTTAACGAACGGAGTCCAAGCCTAACATTTGTCAAAATTTTTTTTATAAACTTTCTCAAAACGTTAATTACGACTAACCTTTCAAACACACATGATTAATAATATATATAACACTGAAAATTGCGACAGATAACAATTGAAACCAAATATTATTATCTTTTTATTAATTTCAATATTTTTGTAATTATATATTTAATTGTATAATAATATTTAAAATTATATTAATATTATATTATTCAATTATAAAATTATGTAATATTTAATTCATTTCAATTTTGTTATAGATCTTAAAATTATAATAATAGTTCGGTCGCTGATATCTTGAAAATCATGTGAAACTCTAGCAAGAATTGGGAGTTAAAATGACTATAATAAGTTCGATTACATTGTGAACCGAGCGCCAAGTCTAACATTTATCAACTTTTGTTTAGAAACCATCGGAGAGCTATAATTTCCGTGAACAGTAGCCAAGAGTTTCCGTGGTGGTATCGAGTGTACACGCGTGAAGCAATTATCACGTGATAATACCAGCAACGGGCTAATAAATCAGCGAGAGGCCGAGCTTCTATACAGTTTCTCACGTAATTTTTCTTTTCAGCATGAACAACCCTTCGGGCGAATACACCCTCCGGGAGGGAGTTGACCAATTACAATTTCAAATGATTCTGGCGTCGCTCTCTCGGGAACGCGCGCGCAGCAACGCGCAACTCCTTCGGCACTCCGAAGCGTTAAAACGTGACTCACGGTAGATCGCAGAACCGATCGCACTAATGCACAATTAAACCCCGTGTGGCGCGCGGGAAGCGGAGCTTTAAAGTCTCTAATAACACCCGTGCACACCGGCCCGCGGCATGGTTTATTCATAGATTTGTCATTTTTCCGTGAACCCGCCCGTTTCTCTAACTCAATTTACCAGAGATTCGCTCGCTTTCCCAGGATCAGCAGGCGACTGCTTCAGCCCCTCTGCTCCTCGCTACTTCCTTCCGATGATTTTTACTGTTTATAGAGCGATCGACAAGTCGATCATTATATTCTTGTCAATTTCAATTCTCATTTGTTCCAACTCATCCATCGCATTTATTTTATTAATCAAAATAAAAATAACAGTTAACTTTCAAATAATTAATTTAAAAATCAAACGAACCTAAAAGTGCTAAAAGGGCTATAGTAATTTTGCTAATTTTCTTTGCAATTTTCAACATTTGCAAATAAAACCAAGTTTCAATCTTCCATCTTTAATTTTCGATCGTCGGCGTTCTCTAAATTCTTTAAATACAAAGCTATAACTTTAACAAATTTCTGCTAATAAATTTCGACATTCTAAAGATATTAATAATTGTGATAAACCGCCCGGGGAGGTTGTTAATAAAAAATTATACCGCGCCGCCTAAATTGCGATTCGCGGGCGAAGCCGTGCCCGCTCGTTTTCGATGGGCGACATTATGCGAAGCGGCGGCGGCGGCCGTTAAAACGACGGACTCTTAGAAAATTGGCCGGCACTTCCGTCTCCGCGACGAATTATTCAATGACGAGGCCGCCGGCCATCGTTAGCCGTCGCGATCGAAGAATACGCGGCGGCGGCGGCGGTCCATTATGCGCCGGCACGTCTATAATATGCATACGGGCGCATACACATCGCGGATCACGAGGAATTCGAATACCCATGGATCCGTTCCCCACCAAACTGACCTCGTCCCATAGAACTTGACACCCTTCGCGGCCACCCAGTTCCGAACCCCGACGACCAAATTCGTTCTCGTCTTGTCGCTTAACCCTTTACGGGATATCTTCTCATCAGCAACGGACGCAACAATCGTAACAACGATCGCCATTTTACAATATTATATTAATTAAACAAAAGGATTTCATACGAAGGAAATCATGTAATGATTTGCTATAATATTTTGTACTGCTACAATAGCTGGCATTACAGTCGGTAGAATCCTAATCTAAAAGGCATTTTTACCTTCCACATAAATTTTGTGTTCTTGCAAAGAATTTGCTGTTCCCCTGTAATTACAATTTATTATTAAACGAATGAATAGTTTTATACAACAACGTTCAAAGATAATACAACTGTTGATCTTACAATCAACGCAGACAAATCATAACCTAAAAAAATCTTCATAAAAAAATCGTGGATAGGCGTCGTCGAAGAAATTCCACTCTCTTGGATCATTTAAATATTAGGGTGTTCCGTAAGATTATTCCTTTTTTTCATGCGATATCAATAGACGATATTTGTTGTGTAAGATGAATTTATTGTGAAATAAAATTAAATTGAAAGAACTTATGGAACAACCTAAATATTATAGCGACTTTTTAACAATAGTTTATTATTATCTATACTATACTATATTCTTTTTCTTCTGTCCTTTTAATAAGAGAAAACTAATGTCGAGGTTGTAATTATTATTGTTAAAATATTTTTTAACGTTATGTAGAACATTGCTATTAATATATAAAACGTCGTGATAAATGACGAATTAAAAACGAAGGAAAAAGTCGGTAATCTAACGGCCATTTTGTTTTAGATTTCTGTTCTCGTTTCTGTGTTAATTTCACATTGTGCAGTATAATCGTTGTCAAAAGTTTGTCGCAGTTTTACGAAAAATATTTCAATGATATTAACATAATATTATATTTTAATATACATACTTTATGTATACATTAACATAACCTTGACATATACTATGCCGTAATTATTAGATCTCATAACACGTACTGTATCCCGTATTCCATTTTGTTGCTCATTATTGTGTATTATCATTGCATCGTATCGCTTAATTGGAAAATTATGAAATGGCAGAGAATCGAATCAGTATTAATCCCGTCATAAATAAAAGTATTAGGAGCGCGGTCACATTGGATTCGCTTTAGCCTGCGCGCCGCGAAAGACCGATCCCAAGAAAAAGGATCGTGAGTCCGACGATAATGGAAAGCCGAGAGCCACGTGTGTCTTCCACGAGATACACGTATATAAATTTATCTTTGACTGTGCTAGTTAACGTGGCAAGAGACATAGGTGGATCTTCAACCTCAGGTAAGAAGGCCATACCTAAATATTTGCCGTGATAAAGCGGCGATATATCGATAGCCTTCGAGAAGATACATTATAGGTCCTTCGTATCGCTGCTCGTGAAGTCCACGCTAAACTTTCTTTCGGAATTATGAAGAAACTATTTGTCAACTGACGACGAATATTTCAGAAATAAATATTGATATTGATATAAATGTTGATTAATGTTTACTGGTACAAATAGATGTTAATATCAATGTGAATGTTAATATTTGTTAATATTGGTTCATATTAATATCACTATAAAGGTCGATATTAACATAAATCAGTATAATAATGATATAAATATTAATATCAATATAATGATTATATAAATATCAATATCAATAATAATGATATAAATATGAATATTGGTACAGTTATTAATATCGATAAAAATATTAATATCAAAACAAGTATTAATATTGATATAAATATTAATATCAATATATTATTGATATAAATATCAGTATTGGTACAAATGTTAATATTAATGTAAATTATTGTCACTATGCATTATTGTCACTATTCATACAAATATTAATATTATTATAATATTGGTATGAATATTAATATCACTATGAATGTTAATATCGTTCTAAATATCTATTATTGATACAATTATAATATTAATATAAATATTAATATCGCTATAATATTGATACGAGCATTAATATCACCATAAATATTAATATCGCTATAATATTGATACGAGCATTAATATCACCATAAATATTAATATTGCTATAAATATGAGTATTGATACAAATATTAATATCACTATAATATTGATACGAGCATTAATATCACCATAACAATGTTAATATTGTTCCAAATATGAGTATTGATACAAATATCAATATTAAAGCTCGACTGATCTGATATAAACGCACAACGATTATTAATTAATACAAATAATAATTAATTAAAAGTAAATAAAAATAAATCTATGAGCAACGGTAATTAAAAGGGCGCCGCCGGTGAGATGAGAAGGGTCGTCTGGTCCGGTGATTTGAACGCGTGGGAACGCAGTCGAGTTAGCGAATAGGAAAGAAAAAATAGGAAAGAGATATGTATTGGAGGTTGGGATCGACGGAGGTCCCTGCAGAGAATTCTTTAAAAAGCGACGACCGATTCCGCTGACGTTCAACGTCCCATTGTTCGTCCGGTCGTTGGATTTAATTAAAATCGCCGGGATTCCCGTGAATGATGTCCGCGCGCGGGCCTCAAGAATTTCTTCATAACCCCATGCAAATGTCGCGCGGCAGAACCTACGGATTCCGAACCGTGTTCGCCCGCTTGTAATTGGGTCCCCGGCTAACGGAGCCGATTCGTCTCGTGTGTCGATCGCTTCTTGTCGCCGACTGTACACATTTCTTTTTCTTTTCGCGCGAGCTTCTACCCTTTTCACACTACTTGGTAATTCTCTTACACCTGGCGATGTCACTTTATTTGTAGCACGTTCATTGTACGGTGAATATCTTGTGCTATGTTTATAAACAATTTGTAATAATAATTCGAAACAAAATGGCTACTAGTTTGGTCGTTCCCTTCTGTTATGTATTTACAATTTGTTATGACAGTGTTGTTTCTGTTGTCGACACTTTATTTGCTATTTTAATGGTACAGAGAATATTTTATGTAATATTTAGGAAGTTTTTAATAATAATTAATTGTTATTAGAAATTAATTGATAATAATCATTTATTAAATCAGTATGTTCTACTTGGAATTTTTCATTTTCTGTGAAATGATTTAGCAAACGGCGTTGCATGGTTTGCAATATTTCGAAGTGTATTTTAATTTCGATTAAATTTTCATTTAATCCGGGACTAACTCGAGCCTAACATCCAGCACACGTAACCTTTAGTAACTCGAAAAACTTTGTCAACTCGCTTTCTTTGTAAAAATAGCAGGAATTTTACTATAGCGATAAAATGCTGTTAATTTTCTAATCTTGACCTAAATCTATAGTCGATATCTCTGAGACAATTATCCATTTGAATAACAAATGTCATCTACCTAGACTTAACCAACAATGTCTATAGTCTTTTAAATCTGAAAAATATTTGTCCACGTCTTTCTTTATAAAACCAACTGGCACTGGTCTCCTAGTCAATCTCTTCTTTTTAACAAAATAACGTCACTTGCCTAGACATAACTCTGACCTAACCTTCAATATTCACAGTTCCCAGAATCTCAAAACATTTATTCCCATCATTCATCATAAACAAGAACTAGACTACTTTTTCGATATCTATGAATCAATTCGCGATTTTAACAAGATGGAACCATCTACGTAGACATAACTCTGCCCTAACCTTCAATATCCATAATCTCAAAAAGTTCACTCACATCTTCCCTTTTAAACCCAGTAAAACTTTCTAGTAAAATGTCGCACATTGAATGAATCGCGGTCGAATGAAAAAATCCCTAGACTCGCGAACATAACCTAAAACCGCATTATCCGGTGCAACCTTCACCGTACAAGTCCACCGCGAGGCATGGAAACATCGATCCAAGTCAGCGCGAGCCGCCCGGAATCTACCATTAAGACGTCCCGGTTGTCGAAGGACTAGAAAGCTCTCGGTCCCCGGGTTTAACATCATTCAATTACACCGTCGGCCAGCTTACGGGAATGTGGCAGGGCCGTCGAGCATTCGTTGCCGTGTCTTCGACGATCGGCTGGTTGGCAGGCCGCCGTTTCCATCGGGCCCCGTATTTTATTTCGACGCTCGTTAAACGTCACGCGTGTGCGTGACATGTGCTGCGCGCTCCCGTTTATCAGATGCGCGCACGCATGCCCTAAAGCCAGCATGAAACAGCGAGAGAGGAGGAGAAAAAGAGGGAGAGAGAGACATGGCGACAAAGAGAGAAAGAAAGGAAAAATGAAGAGAAAAAAAGAAACATAGCGAGAAATAGGGATAAAGAGAGAGAGAGAGAGAGAGAGAGGCAGTACATAAAACAGCGCGCTCGCCAGACCGTTAATTAGTTTGTCAGTTGAATTTATCTGGATTTTCCCGCCGATCGCCTCCTTCCTCTCACCTTTTTCCAGCGACGCGAAATTAAGGACCGAGTACACTCTCATTAATGCATTAATTGCCGCTTTATACGACCGGGCCCGTATTAACGTATTAATTAACATAATAGCCGCGCGTCTCTCTCCAACCATTTCCAACCAAGTCCAGAGCGCGCGCGCGCGCGCCAAACGCTGGACACACGGACGGAGGAATGATTAAAGGTCGGGACGTCGCGAATGTTTTGCTTAGCATAATATAAACGAGTAAACTAATCGCTGGGGTGGCGATCGTTCTCGCTGATGGAATAAATCCTCCCGGGGTACAGGCTGGCCAAAAAGTGGAGCGAATTTTTTCTGTCATTAATCGAACAGAAAGTAATAGTAAAAATCGTCGGCGAGTTTTGCAGTATTTGAAGAACGATCAATACCTTCTGCGATGTTAAATAATTAATTTTATTGTACAGGTTGTCTCAAAAGTAATTAGCCAGAAATTTCTGTTTTTAAACGTTGCAGGCGTTTTCTGCGATCTAGAAAGTTTCAGAGAAAGATTAAGAAGCTTCTGTAATTTGTAACAATTAATTCCGTAGTTTTTGACAAGAACGTAAGGTCGTTTCAAAAGTAAATATCCAGAAATCCTCGAGCTTTATATTTTACATAGATTCATAGCTGTGCAACAAATTTCAATGAAAGACTACGAAGCTTTTGTGATTTGTAATCAATAATTCTCTAACGATGATGTACAGGTCGCTTCAAACAAATATCTACAAATCCACAAATTGTATATTTCGCGCAGAATCTGTAGTCTCTATAACTTACCAAGGAACTAATAACAAGCTTCCTCGGTTCATAATAATTAATTCCGTAGTGTCTAACGAGGACGTACAGGTCTCTTCAAAAACAAAAGAAAACCACAAATCCTTTAAAATTTATATTTCGCACGTAGTCCGTGCTAACAAAAAACTTGCAAAGTACGTTTCACACAATCATCAACTATACAACGATTAATTCTACGAAAAATGTCGACGGGTACAGGCTGCCTCAAAAATAAAATTCCATAAATACAAATGTCAGACCTCGCGCGCACCTTGGACTGTCTTCTTTCCATCAACAATTAAACCAATACCCAATAAAATTAATTAAACTGGTACAGGGCGATAAAAGTACCGCTACTGCTTCGTACTGTACAGTCGGTTTAAAAAAGCAAGCTCTCGCGTCGAGGAACCGACAATAAATTTAAGAAACGCCCCGGATGGCAGGTCGCTGAACGAAATACTTTTCCCGGAATAGCGCGTTGCGGGTTTCTCGGCAGGTGTAGCCTTATCGGGGCGATAAATTAGAGGACGGTAGCCGTTGCAGGCGTCGAGAGCGCGATTTCGACGAGCGCGTCGAACAGCCGCGGAGATCAGAACCAGATACTTACCGGAGGATCAGTCGCCGCTGCTCCTTTGCCGCCTGTTAAGGATCAAAGGCGGTTAGTCGGACCGTCGTCCGCCGAATGATAACGGCACTATCACGTGCTCGTTGCACGCCGTACCATGAATGAGACGCGTTTCGCGCGGACAATCGTTACCGCGATGTTAACGCGGTAACGTGATGACCTGAGTTCTACGAGGTGTTCCGAAACCAGTGCATTGTGAGTAGCGAACAATACAAAATGTTCTTTGCCTTTGTTACAAGTTTCTCGATGTCCAATTAGGTTAGGTTTTTAGATTGTTGACAATTGTGATTTTTATGGAAGCAGCGACGATATTTGTTAATGTGCTAAATAAAACTGTACTATGTAATACTGCAGTATATGTATTAGACTATACTGTAGTATATATTATACTATATAACGCTTTCGATGTCAAATTAAGTTAGGTTATCAGATTATTCCTTGAAATTTCTGATTTTTATGAAAATAATGACTATATATTATGATGTTCTACATAATACTGCACCATGTAATACTGTAGTATATGTAGAATACTAAACTATAGTATTATAGTACTCTATTATATATAGTATATATATTGTATAATATAATACTATGCCATATAATACCGTACTATATAATACTTTACTACGAAATACTCCACTATATGATACTATACTATATGGTACTATACTATACAAGATATCCCAACATTGTGTTACTTCCGGGATATAAGAGATTCTTGTGGTCATTTAAAGTAACTTTTTTCTTAGCAAAATCGTTCTACACGGTCTGGTTAACGAGTTATTAGCATAAAACCTCGACCAATTAGACGTTAAGGGTGGAGCAAAGACGGACAGAGGCGTGGTATCGTACTTGTTTCGTAAATAAATCGTAAACGAAGCCGCGGATTGCATCCTGGCTAAGGAGAAAGTTGCTTTAAATAGCCACAGGAACCCATCGCTTCGCGGAAGTGACATAATTTTGGAACACCCTGTATAATACTATACTAAACAGCACTGTATTAAGCATAATAATGATATGACAAAATAAAGCTATTTTGAGACAAACAAATTAATCGTTAATTAAGACAAAATTAACAACAATTTATCAACAGAACAAATAAAGAACAATTTAGTAACAAGTGAACAACTAGTTAAACATTAAAGGAAATGAGAAGCAGAACGTTTAATAAAATTATCTTCCTCGTAACATTTATAAACAACAATGTAAAATAATTACAAAGAGAGAAATATTAACGCATACAAGTCAATGATTTAATATTACATTCATTTTGAGGATAGCTATCATCCGAAGCTGTAACAATTAATAAAAAAATTATAGAAACATTGTAACGGAATGTATTCAGTTAACACGGTTTGTTTGTCATGCTTAATTTTGAGGTTAAGTTATGGGACGTTGTGCCGGTTTTGGGTGCCGGTCGGCTCCGCAGCGCAGCGTCGACAGCCGGCTGCAATTTTTCAATGGCGTTGCCAGCGATCGAACCAATGAACGGGCCACAGTTTGTCCAATGTATCCAACGTTGAACGAGATCTCTCTCTTTTTCTCCTGCCGTCGGTACTCCGGCGGTCGTCCGTGTCTGTCTCTCTCTCTCTCCGTAGCGACATTAACTGTCT
Source organism: Augochlora pura (assembly GCF_028453695.1). Classification (NCBI taxonomy): domain Eukaryota; kingdom Metazoa; phylum Arthropoda; class Insecta; order Hymenoptera; family Halictidae; genus Augochlora; species Augochlora pura. Next base: position 13,019,520 of record NC_135782.1, read on the forward strand.
ACTTCCTAACTTAATCCGTAACTTCCGACGCCGCGGCAATCTGACATCCTTTTTATTTTCATTGGCTCGCTCTCGGGCCTCTCGTGGCGAGGGTCTCGTTCCCAGGATTTTTCTATCCACGATCGCAGCCGAGCCGGCTCGAACGAAACTACCGGCCGTACTCGGTCCGGCCTAATCAATTTATATATCGTTCCGTTGCGCGTTGCGTTCAATGCGTGCGTCGCCGGCCGCCCTCCCCTCTCGCTCCCCCCACTCGTCTTTTTTCTTCGGCGCAACGGCGCAGTATTGCACGGGCGATTTCTGGCCAAAAGTTGATTTCACAAATCTCATACCATAAATCGTAGTTCTTTCTACCTACGAGGCGAGATATTGTTTCAATAGTTTATTTTCAAAAAATGTAACACCCGGTGCTTAGGCAATAAATACCCCGAGGTGTGTAATATAGGTTAGAGTAATATAGGCTAATATAGAGTCACATTGATTCGAAGTCCAAAATGTTCAGAGTATGTGCTTGAAGTTGAAACTACTATTAAGTAATTTTATTATGAACTAGAGATTTTAAAGTGTATAAATGTTTCTTTCGTTTGTTGGGTGGTTAGAGGTTGATAGTTTAGAGATCTTGAATAAGATACTAAAATGATTTAGAATTTCTTGTCGTGAACTGCTGTCACTTCTGGTTTGTTTTTAATGGATATTTTCAAGAGTTTTCTAGATTTAATATTGACTTAATTTAGATGTAAATCTGAGATAATTTACATTTAATGCTGACTTAATATAGATTTCATTCTGGCATAACCTAGATTTAAGCATGTCTTAATTTAGATTTTAATGTAGATTTAATCCCGATGTAACCTAGAAATAATCCTGAAAAAGCCTAGATTGCACCCTGATTTAATCTAGATTTAATCCTGTCTTAACCAAGATTTAATCCTATCTTAACCAAGATTTATTCTTGACTTAATCTAGATATAATCCTAACATAGTCTAGATTTAATCTTGACTTTATCTAAATTAAATTCTGCATTAACCTAGATGTAATTCCTGATTTAATCTAGATTTAATTCACCTAGATTTATTCTGGACTTAATCTAGACATAATCCTAACATAACATAGATTTAATCTCGACTTAATCTAGACTAAATTCTAATCTAACCTAGACTTAATCGTGTACCTAACTCGTAACTAATCCATTCATGATTTTATTTGAAATTTATACTAATCTTGTTCTAAGGTATAAATAAACAGTTAAACGGCTAATTTTACTGATCAAGTACAGCTCGTTTCAAAATAAAATACTGGAAAATTGTCGGATTTCATTATTGTCGCGGTTTCTGAGTTGTGTAAAAACATTCAAGTAAAAATTAACGAGCTTCTACAGTCAACAACTTCATGTTTCATACTTCGCGTGCATTGTGTGCTATCCAGAAAGTTTCTAAGAGCGATTAACGAAGATTCCGCGGTTCGTGATAACTAATTATACAGTTCCTAACGAGGATGTACAGGTCGCTTCAAAAACAAAAATCCGCGAATCTTGTCACTTTTTATTATTCAACGTGGATTCTGCTCCATATAAAAACATTAGATATCTTCTGTAACATACATTAACTAATTTCATCGAATAAGTACAGGTCAGTTCAAAAAGAAAATTCGAAAAGTCCAAGCTTTCCAGTTTACTCGTCATTTATCCGAGCTGTCTAGAAACTTGATAACACTGTATAGGTCGATTAAACCAGCGCTACAGGCTGTTTAAAAACACAAAAAAATATAAAATTAAAAGATTGTATTATTTTTCATAAACGTTTCGGTTTTTTTACGTCCACCAAAGGCAACGAATCGTCCATGGCCGTACGGAGGCGTGCGCGGTTCTTGAAGGCGACGCGGTTCTACGCGCCAAACGTTTCCACGAGTCTTAATAGTCAGCGTGACGGACGCGGGCCGTGTATTGACCTTTGGGGGGGTGGGTGAGACGGCGATATTACGTCTGAGAGATGGAGCCTTGACCCTAGAACTGAAGGCTGTTTGGGTGGACTGGTCCCGCATCAGACGCTTCCGCGTTCCAGTTTCTCGTTCTCTCCGCGCTGATTAGAATTCATTAGGAGCTCAACATCTCTCGACTGTGTGTGCCCGCTGCGACGCTGTCACTTCTTGACAGGCCGTGACAGATCACGCTGCAACATGATCCGACGGAATCGTTTCCGAAATCTTCATTCGATCCACGGTTTTACATTCAGTTCTGGCTTTGTAACATCACTCGATGAATTTCAATACATTGTTGCAATAGTTGCTAATTGTTTAAATGATCGTATATCGAGCTAAATATTTTTCAGATTTTGGTTTTTCATGGCTGAGTTGAAAAAAGTCTATGTTTTTTGAAACTATAATAGGTTATGTTAGGTGTGGATTAAATAATAGACTACATATTTAGGTGATTTCAATTTCTAATAACTGGGTTAAACATATCTTTATTCCAAAACTCAATAAACTAGATATAAAGATCATTTTGGAAACCATTCTTTAAAACAGCAATATAAGTATTTTAATTATAATTAGGTCTGTATTAAACAATAAGCAATATATTTAACTTTTTCGATTCCTAACGACTGACTTAAAATAATTTGCCTTAAAAAACCTACAAAATACTTGTAACGTCCATTTCAAAAACCATTCCTTAAAACTATAACATAATTATAGGTTAAGCTATGTCTCGACTAAACAATAAGCCATAAATCTATCCAACTTCTATCCCCAACAATTAAATGAATCTTTATTCCAAAAATTCACAAACCACGTATAAAATGTTCAATTCAAAACCCATTCCTTAACAGAAATATAAGTTTGCTTATGTCTGCAGTTTTTCGCGAATATCTCGGGAACTAGATCAAATAGAAATTTTCTCCAAAGGAAAAAGTCGTTAAAAATAACATCCTCGACAACATATTACAACGCCACGAAGTTAATAACGAATCCGCAAGAAAAGACGTCGAACTTGAATCGTAGAAATCCGTCTCGGATTTCCAGAATATTTACAAAGCCGGTGCACGTGTGCCTGCGAACAATTCCTTCCGGCGTAAAGGTCGCCGATGAGAAAGGAGAGCCGAGCCAAGCGTATTCGAAGTCGCGCGTCGGCTCGAATTTCAGCTGCTTCGGGAATTTTTTGCGGCCGTTTTCTCTCTTCGGGCCGACAGCGCAGCTTTGACCCGGGCCACATCTGATTTACGAGGACCCTCGGGTCCTGCCGATGGGTGACATCGGTCATGCCACGAACCAGCCTGGGACCGCAGCACGGGAAACCGTTTGGGGACTAGGTGGTACCCTCTGTCGTCGAGCCGCGGGATTCCGCGCCGGGCTGAGAGTCCGTTTCTGCCGCGGACTGTACCCACAAGTGTCGCCGGGAAACCGATTTTCGCAACTTTCAGGCGCGAATTTCGTCAAAGGCAAGCCGTCGCACCGACTAACCGCATGAATAATCGCCGTGGAAATTTGTCTTTTGTTGTGATCCGCGTGTTCAAGCACACCGTACGCGCATAAACATCCGCTGTTTAATAATAGCGCAAGAAAGGTATCGATTGACAAAGAACGCGGCCGGGGAGAGCTGGACAAATTCGGTGATAGCAATCGAGGGTGCCGTCGGCGCGTCCGACGTGGCATTTTCTTTGCATTCTCGATCGCTATAATAGCCTATGGTCGTTATTGTCTTCGTAAACGTTGCTGGATATTCGATTTGCTTCTAGTCGATGGCAGACTGGTTTTCATAGAGTTCTAACCTTTCTTTGTTCGCGGTGGTACAGTAAAATTTCGTTATTAGTAGGTTAAGTGAATGCTCCAGTTCATGTTAAGCATGAATTTAGCTGCAGCTTTTCGCTGCTACGTTCGTGGAACGATGCTTTGTTGCTGTTAACTTCCAACTCAGCTTGATTTCTTATTTGATTTATAAAAGTACGCACAAATATATAAGTACATAAAAATTTATGCATAAATGCATAAGTACATAAAAGTTTATATTCTTATGCATAAGTATTGATACTGCTAGTAATACTGCTGGTATTATTGGGATTAGTATTACTATTACTAGAATTAGTATTATTGGTGCTGCTGTTACTAGTAAATTGTGTAGAACTACTGCTGATATTGGAATTAGTATCAATTAGTACGAGTATTGTTAGAATATACAGTATTACTACTCAATTATAGTACTGACATTACTGTCAATATCATTAGCAACACCAGCTATTATTATTAGCATTCGTTTTACTGCTAAATTATATAGTTACTGACATACATATAGTATTGTATAGTAATTATATATTATATATAGTAATTATATATAATTATAATTATATAGTATTACCATTATCAGTGCTGATAGTAACATTGATATTAATACTAATATTACTAGAAATACTACTGTTATCATCAGTATATTTGTATGACTAGTAAATTATACAGTATTACTACTGTTATTAGTATTAACATTACTACTAATATTATCAGTAATGCTACTACAATTATTAACATCCATATGACTTGTAAATGATGTGATGTTACTATTATTACTACTATTAACGTTACAAACAAATATTATTAATAATACCACTGTTATTATTAGTATCCATATGCCTGGTAAATCATACAGTATTACTGCTACTATTAGAATTAGCATTACTATTAATACTATTATTAGTATAAGTACTAGTACAGTACTACTATGTGTATACATACAGTGTATTAGTATACAGTATACATATAGTGTATACTATACTACCGTGTGTATACATTGAGTGCATTAGTACTAATATAATAATAGTTACGCAATATACATTACTATATAAGTACTAACCCTAGTACACAACTGTCCAAAATTATTATCAGTACAAATACTATTAGCACCACGTTCCAAGCTCTCACTTTCCAAGTATGTACTTTCATCTTTCTGCAAACAATTTGATCGGATTGATCGCGAATTGACAGAGCTTCGAACGTGTCAAGACCATGAAGAAGAAATAGGGGGAAACGTTGTCCCGGGGATCTTTCTGTTTCGGTGGAAGCGCGCGCGCGGGTTAAAGGCCACGCGAGATCCGAGCCGGTCGATTTGCTTTGGTCTTATGACCTTGATATCGGGAATGGAGCGGATTTCTCCGCGGCAGACAGTCGTGTCCCCGACCCTGCCAACAATCGCAACACACACCACCACCCTTGTGTGCAACGGCCGCTTCCATTCGGCGAGAGAGGGCCTTTCCACGATCGAGGGTTCGCGCGGCACCACCGGCTTTCCACTTTATCACGGTTTCGTTCGCCCGCGCCCCATTTCGCTGCCGCGCGCACTTCACACTATCCCCCTCCCACACCCTCGTCCGGCCCTCCCGACCCGTTCCCCGTCGCTTTCCACCTTTCTTTCTTTCCTCCGTTCTTGCCCTCTTTCCGCCATCTCCCATCGAAGACGCATCGGGACATCCGGCTAATTTACCTCGCTTTGTCTTACGACTCGTGGACGTTCATATCCGTAGTTCACTCAGATTTTTTATTCTTGTTTTTGAGTTTCTTTTGTGTCAGGATTTTTCGACTCTTTTCTCAGGAATTTTGTATATTTTATTCTCACGATTTTTGTTTCTCGCTTTTTATTCTCGAAATTTTGGTTCCTCGGTTTCAGTATTTTTCTTTTTTTTTTAATAATAAATGGCAATTTGATTATGTCGAGGTTATGAAAAATTGGAGGTTAGGAGAAACCTTGTTGGCTCACGATTTTAAAGAATAAGTTTCGAGAGACCTTTTCTAAAATTTCGCACATTTTGTGGTACACTCGAACGGTATGAGCTAGTTTTTGGTTAGGTCTATGTTAGGTCTGACTTGATTTCTAAATGTATACTAATATGTTATATATAATAGAAAATAAATCAAACAGAAATGGATATCTGTGACTCTGAGTCTGTAACAATTCTCATCAGTCTACACCTTCAACTCAAAACCTTTAAGTTAGGTTAGGCCCGACTCGCATCCTAACTCTTCCCTTGTATACTATAAATATCACTAAACGCCGCTAAAAAAAAAATATAAAAGTTACTTCAAGTCCGCAGCAACTCACGCTACAGTTAGGTCCCAGATTCATCGAGAAGTGGCAAGTGTGCACGGGTGACGACAGCAGTCGGTGTTTCGTGTGGTATGTATTCGAAAATCGGGCTTTCCCCATGGCTGGCCGACCCCAAAGCCGGTCCTCGCCGCGACAGGTGATCCGAGCCCGGTACATATATACGCGGACCCTGTCCCACGTGGTCATGTTATTGTTTCGAGATCGCAAGTGCTGCTGGGCCAGGAGCTCGGGGACACGGGCGTACGGAGGGTCAGGCACCCCAGACTCGACCCTCCAGGAGGGATTTCATTCATGATCCCGAACCACCCACCCTCCCCCGGTGTTCCCGGAGTTTCTCCAGGGGCTTGGAGGGCAGGCGATACATTACCAGCAGAAAAGGGTAGGCCCCGGTTCTGCGACTCTTCGGGTGTCTCTACTCGATGGCTCGTGCCCAAGGCGGCGCATGACGTCTGGAAAGGGGACTTCGAATTTCGCCATTTGATATCTTAATACGGGGGGTGGTCGCCGAGAGAGAGAGAGAGAGAGAGAGAGAGACGGAGAGAAAGTGGTGGAGAGGGAGCCAGACACAAGGACGCCCTCGTGTTGCATCCTACTTAACGCTCCTCGGTGCCGAACAGCACAGAGAGGCGCGGGTTAGGTCAGTTACCGTCGGTGTTGCCGTCTATACGGTATTTCCCGTAGACCTGTGGACTTTATGGTGGATCCACAGTGTTTTGTTCTTTCTGTACCTAATATTCGCTGCTTCATAGTAATTAAACTCGAATTATTAAAATTGACTTGAGTCTATAATGATTCATATTAATGTATTGTTACAGCTTAAACGCTATAAGTTAGATCTAGGTTAGGTCTATGTTAAGTTTAAGTTGGAAGTAATAAAAAATAGGCCAAGAAATAAAAATCACTAGAAATGTGGAAATTAATTTAAGTCTATAACGATTTACATCACTATATACAATTGTATTTCGCTCGAAAGCTGTAACTTAGTTCTAGGATAGATCTATATTAGCTCCGGGTTGGATCGTGACGCGTACACTTCCATATTAGAAATAACAGAAAATAAATCGAGCAGAAGTAAATATCACAAATGTAAAATATAAAGAATTTCCTATAACAATTCACACCACACTTGGATCCAGTTAAGACATTATTTAATTAAACTACGTTTATATAGAAAACATTTATAAATTTTATCTCTGAGATACCATTTACAACGCATCAACGATGATAATAATCAGTCGCGTCGTAGTGACTAATAAATAAATACTGTAAATAAATTATACGGAACACGATGTCAACGTGCTTGCGTCGACGGCAACATAACCCCTAAAACGAGCCTTGAAGAGTCCTCAAGAAATCTTCTTCGAATATCTAGAGCTCCGCTTAGCAGTGAAAACTGCTGAACGCTGCGAACAGGGCACAGTAATTGGCTCCCGTATGTTACAGAGCGCGGTAACAATAAAATAGGATAAACAGGATAAATCGCGAAATAGGGGAAAACGGCAGACGCGATTCTCAAGCGCGCCGCTCGAATAAAGAAATTACAGGCGCGAGTGTGCGTGCGCCGGGCACAATACCTGGCCCAGAAAAACACGCATTAAATATTCCCCCGGCTGTTTTAAAAGCACGTTACATCCATTAGTTACACCTGCTCACGGCGCTGCTGTTCGTTTCCACGCGGCCGCCGGTACCAGGGAAATGCGCCTCGTCAAAACGACACGACGAACAAGGAAATCGTGGAACATACTTAAAACGACCGTGAATCGCTTGGTTAATTAATCGTTCGCTAGACGAACCACAGACAAATAATAATCGAATCACAGTTTAAAAAAAAATATTACATATTATCATTTTTATCACAATTTTTTATTTTCTATTCGGATTTTATAATAATTTCCTTGTTGGTAGAATCAAATTATTTTCTAAATTATTAATGTACATTATAATTTTATAGTTCTAATTTTACAATTTTATATTTATATATGTAGACTTATATAATAATTTTTACTAAAATTTGCATGATTACGTGCATAAATTTGTCTCAATTTAATTGTTAGCTTAATATTATTATCTCTATTTAAATATCACGATTATTTCTATCAAAACTGTTTTCATTCGTGTTTTATTACAATTTACTTGTTACTATAATATAATTATTTTTTAACACGAGATTGTAAAATAAATAGAATATAAAAACAGAAGAGGTGATTTTAAACATTTTTGAAAGCCCCATAACCTAGTTTACGTACTATAACCAATCGGATTCGTCACCGGTGCTGCTACCTGTTAGTGACCATGCAGCAGGTCCGCCAACTTATCCTAAACCATAAAATCGACAGAATCCCCCAGACGAAAGAAAAAACGGGTTTTCCGATGGAGATAATTTTATATATCCGATAAAATCCACCGCGCGCACTTAGAGCGAACGGTTCCGCGAAGATTACAGTGCCGGCGGAAAATATTGAGAGCACGTTACAGCGTTACATATTCAATCTGCTAGGCACGACGAGCCACGGTATCGAGAATCCCCCGGCAACGAGGACGTTTCATTGGAAACGCGGTTGCATCGCTTATCATTCTATTAGCTATAAAGTCGAGAGTACGGAAGGTAGTCACGGTTCAATGGATCGGCCTGATTATACTCAACATTCCATCGACCGCGTTGTAACTTACGATCGTCGCGGATCCAAACGATCTGGCTGCTCGATCCAATCGTTTCGCTCTTGATCTCCCTGCCGCGGAATTTTCATCGCGAAACATTTCCATTACGTTTTTAACGCCGCCTCTATGCAACTCTTTATCTTTGCTACTTTTGTTCCATCATTCCTCGTCGATTCGCGATTTTGGTAACTAAAATAAAAAAACATTTAATTTAGCGATGAAAAATTTAAAATATTTAATTGTCATCAAAATCGCTTGCTTAAATGATTATCTAGACAATCTATTGCGGAGAGTATTATTTAAACAAAACTTCCATGCAAGTTGTAAGCATCTGTTCTATTTAATAGTGATCAGTTTATCACTTGAATCAGGAGTTAAACCTGATCTAAATCCGCATATAATTCAAGCTAAAGCTTAGGTTTAGTCTGACTTGGCACCGAGTTATCTAGAAAAAAAACTTTCTTCCGTGTAATCGTGTGCTGTTGCTTCGTTTTATTTCGCGGTGAATTCAAAAGCGAGAAGACACGTTTGAAAAAGGAGGATGCTAGGCGAGGTTTAATCGCGTTTCTATCAACTGAAGAATTATTTACTGCAGACTCGGTTTCTCAGGAAAAGGGCCGCGCAAACGAGCAACTGCCTGGTCCGCCAGTTTTTTTCCCACAAGGTCGAAAAGGTCGGCGCGGGTCGTGGAGGGCTTGTTACATATCCGACTGCTTATTAATCCGCTCCTTAAACAGCCGTCTTTTCAACTACGACGCTCCCCTTCCTTGATGTTGTTATTATCGCGCAGTCTTTATTACGTGATAATATGCTGCCACGTCACGTGACAATAAGGATCAAGCACAGGTGAATTCCGTCCGTCGGTCCCACTCCGTCATTTAAATTAGCGGTGTTCGATGAGAGCCTCTTTCTTTTCAACGATGTTTCTAGCGGCTGCTGAAATTTTTAAACTATTTTATTTAAACTATTTTAAAAGATTATGTTATTTAATTTCATTTTAAAACAACAATTTTATAATATAATTAAATAAAATAATTCCGAAAGATTAATTTTACAAGAAATACGTCTGTATTGCTGGAACAGTCCAGATGTTCGTTAAATGTTGTTATTTAATATAATTTAGTATAATCTAATAATCTAATAATACGTAATAATATAATCTATAATAAAATGATATAAACACGATAATCACATAAGGATCTTGGTGTTTCTATACTGTAATTCAGTATAAAAAAGTAATTGGCAAGAAGTAAGTGTTCTTTATAGAATACGAGATCTAAACAATTGTTTTACTATGTAGAACAAGATTGCAAAGATAATAAACACATTAGAATCTAGATCCTATATTATACAACGATAATAAAGAAGTGTCCGGCAAACAATTACTGTAATTTATAAATGACGAGCTCCAACAAATTCAACTACTTTACACAAGAAAGTTGCGAACACAATAAATACAAAAGAATACAATTTCTGTATTACACATTGATAAAGAAAAAGCATTTACTAACGTGATTAGCATGCTTTCCAATCTACAAGGTTCGAAAACTTATTCTACAGCGTACAATAAAGTTGCAAGCACAATAAACACACTAAAATTTACTTCCTATATTGCGCATCGATAAAGAAAAGGCATTTGGCAAGGCAATTAGCAAGCTACCTAACCTACAAGGTTCGAAAACTTATTCTACAGCGTACAATAAAGTTGTAAGCACAATAAACACATAAGATTCTACTTCCTGTACGACACATCGATAAAGTAAAAGTATGTAGCAAACGATCAGCATACTTCCTAACCTATGAGGTCCGAAGAATTCAACTACTTTGTACAACAAAGTTACATGCACGACAAACCGAAAAGTCCCTGTATTATACATGGACAGAGGAAAAGCGTAGAGCAAGCAATTAGCTTGCCGTACAAACTGACACGGTCGAAAAACCTGTTCTACAACGCAGAACAAAGTTGCGGAGTCGATGGGCACGCGGGGCGGTTCAGTCGCGGTCGCATCGTGTCTAAGAAAGGATGTTTTAGCAGGCAATTAGCGGGCATTTCGTCCGAGTGGCGTCGTCGTCGCGATCGTGTTCCGGCCGGAATTTCAGACTTTCACCGCGCGCGATCGTGAGGCGTGAGTGTGTGTGTCATGTCGACGAGTGCCGCGGCGTGCAGGGTAGAGGAGGACACCCTTGTACACGGCTCGCGACGGGGTTGTATGGAAGCCAGCTGCAAGCCGGCCAACCGAGACGGACTAAGGTCGCGTATACTCGGAAACGTTGTAAAAATAATTATTAAAGCCGTTACCATGCCGTGCCGCGGCTGCACGAATCGCGCATGCAAAATATCCGGGGAGCGTTCGCCGATGGAGAAAACAAACTACGTGACACATCGCGCGCCGGACTCGCTCCCCCTTCCTCTCCGTTGCATTTTCCGGCGGACATGCGATCCTCTGGCTCCATTATATTATCCTTGCCGCGTTTGCGTTGGAAAGAGAGGAAAAATTGGAAGGGGGGAGATGGGAGAAACGAATTGAAACGAATTTTAATTTACATCCCTGTTGCCGCGATCATTTTAATTACAGCACCGCGAAATCGCTGCGAATCCCGTAAAAACTCGCACGGCTATTAAAGATACGACGATACGGTTTTTATCGGCGAGGTTTACGATTATGCAGCATCGTCGCAGCTGCGGCGGAAAATCAGCGGTTTGATCGATTTTGCAACTTTGTTGAACTCCTTGCCAGGAATCGTGGTACAACTGTTGTTTAAAGATCGCGTAACTTCCATGATTGTAGGTGGAGATTTCCATGGTGCGGTGTGCAATTGTTTAAACTTTCAGATAGAATTGGGAATTGATTAAATAATGAAACATTTGTATCGTTATTCCATTTTTATTATTTAGATTTTGATACAATATTAATATTGTTTATGTTACGTATACATGGATAATATTTTTATTATTATTCGTCTATTAATATTTAATTAAATGTTTAATTGAAAGGTATAAAATATTTTAATGGAACGTGCATATAGTTTTTCAAAATCGCATAATTTCCAAGGTTGCAAATGGTAGTATTCGAAACTTCGTATTCGAAAAGTATGAAATAAATTTCGCGTTCGACGCTTTATTATTATTTGTTTATTTATATATATGTTAATACAAATCTGTTAGAAGGTTCCACTTTTCGATTTTGGATTTCCGAATATGTACTTCTGAATACGCAATTCTTCGAGGAATGTAATTTCGATGACGATGAAAGGGTTTACAGCTCGGATTGTAATCCGAGAAAAGCCGAGGGCCACCTATTTTCCTTAGCATTACAATAAACGCGATCGGCTGATTGAAACTCGTATCGAGTAATTCCTGTCGGCGGCTGTATTCGGCGGCTTTAACGAGCCGCGACCACGTTGCAGCGGGGCAATTGCAGTTACGATGCATTCAGCCCGTGTGAACGAGCGGTAAGTGCATCGCAGTGCAACGGTTACGGCCGGGACCGCGATAAGGTCAATTTCGAAGAGTTCGCAGCTGCATCGTAAAACCGCAGTTGCAATTTTGTTGTTATCAACGCTCTTTCCCATTTTTATTCTTTTCTTTCTCTCGCCTTCTCTCTCTCTCTCTCTCTCTCTCTCTCTCTCTATCGCACTCTCCTTTGTCGAATGGTGACAGCTGCGTTGCGATAGCGCATCTATCACGCGGACGCTTTCACGCGTGACTATCTAATTTCCGATTTAACCTTCGCCGCTCGAAATCTCGGATAAGTGCAATTAGTCGACGCTGGGACAACTACACGAAAATACGAAAACGTGTTCCGAAACGTTTGCGCTAATTATGAGACGAACAAGGTTATGTCCATTAATCGAACAAGAAACGCTCCTTCGTTTTCGGACATAATGAACAAATTGGTTACGCATTTATAAATAGATTGTTCGAGCGTGCATAATAAATTTTCAGACGGCGAATCGAACATGCAACATTTGTTCGATTTTTATATATTTATGAACAAATTATTAATTAAATTGTTTACACGTTTATAGACAAATTGTTTGCATATCTATAAAGAAAGTGTTGAAATATTTGCAAACTCAGTGTTTGAATGTTTAAAAATTTATTGTTCGCTTATTTATATATAAACGATTTATAAGTTGCTTATAAACAAATTACGAATGTATTGTTTCTGAACGAATTGAACGATTCTGAATGATGTATTGTTTATGAACAAATTGTTTATAATGAAGTTATGGACAAATTATTTATAATGAAGTAATGAACAAATTATTTACATTGAAGTGAACAAATTGGTTATAAAGAAGTGATGAACAAATTGCTTATAAACAAATTATTTGTAATGAAGTTATGAACAAATTGCTTATAAACAAATTGTTTACATACAGATTATGAACAGATCGTTTATAAACAAATTACGAACAAATTGTTCATAAACAAGCTATTATTTGTTATTAATTGTTCATAAACAAGTTATGAACAAGTTGTTCGTTTAACAAATAGTTTAATAATGTATAACAAATAGTTTATGAAAAAATTACGAACAGGATTGTTTACATACACGCAATCAAATAAATCGGAAACAAATTGTTCGCGCAATCGTAGAACTTATTTTTCAGTTAATAATAACCGATCGTTTGGAAGCAAGGAGACTTTTAGCCTAAAAAAAAGAAAAATAGTGCACGTGACTGCGCCTGAAATCATGCGAGGATAATTAGGCGTGTCCGCGCACCGTCGACGAATATTTCCCCGGACGATGGTACCGAATCGTCGAGTCGCGTGCCGAATTAGGAAAGTCATCGATTCCGGTCGACGACGCGGAAATAATTCCCGGATTATTATGATTTCTTTTCTTCGGCCGATCAGAATGCCTCGCTGGCTTAATTCCCGCACGGGAAATCGGATTCCCCGACGACCTCGGCTCCCCCCCCCCCCCCCCCCCCCCCCCCCCCCTCCCCCCCGGGATTATTATGTTCGACGGCGAGCCGACCAACCACCACCCCCTTCGACCATATTCGATGATCCGACCGGGGTATCGATACACTGGAGCCCCCACGGCCGACTTACGTAAACGGCCCGTGCGGAATTTTGACCGTTTCACGGTCAAACGGGTCGATCCTCTCGCGTCGATCGTTCCCGAAGCCGGATTTTACGACCTGGGTCCCTTAGAAAGGAGTTTTTACGATTTCTCTGCTGGAATTTTCAAACTTTGACGATGATCCTCGTACGGAAATACCTCGAAGGAGTTTCTGCAATTTTTTCGTTAAATAAAATAACTTTAATTTTATTGTATGGTAGTATTTAAGTGTATGGTATTGTTCCGGCTCGTCAAACCTTGTCAAACGGTGTCGAACTGGGTATTTGAATTTTATATATCATGCGAGGTTATGTTCTATACGCTCGTCGAACCGTCTCAAACTTTCTATGGGGAAATGGCGTCGAATAAATTTCATGAATTGTTCAATTGAAATTTATTAAGTCTTCTAATTAAAATAAATTAATAAATTCTGAATAAAATAAATAAATAAATTCTGAATGAAACAAACGAATAAATTCTAAATAAAGTAAATGAATAGATTGAGTAAATTAAAAATAAAGGTCTAAATTCAAAATAAAACAAGACGGAAAAAGAAAAAGACAATTCGACATTATAATCATTAGCTGGGTAGAGTATTAAGCCGGGGATAGTTCGTGAAGCGAGAGAGTTCGGTTAATGGGAAAGTGTAGCCTCGAACCGGTGATTAAAAAGCACCGACGAAATTCCAACGATGGTTAGAGCCGTCCGCTTTCTCGGTCAGCTGACTTTAATTTCGTCAGGACGCGGCCAATGGACGACAGATGGTCGACGCGCAGCTCGGGAAGAACCGTTGCGCCCATTAGAGAAGCGCGACGGTTAAAAATGGTAGGTGCCGGCCGAAGGGCAGGTTATCGAGCGTACCATGTGCGCTCTCCAGTTGCGGGAACGTATGCGTTCACCATTTTCATAATGCGCGGGACGGAGCTTCCTATACGAACGCTTCGTGTACAACCGTAAAGCAGATATTTCACTCGTGAAACGTCGATTACTGCCATGTTTTGATATACAGCGCGACCGATGGTCTCCTTCTAACCACTTCCGGTCCCAGCGCGAGCCTAATTCCCGTCTACTTACGCCGGCAGGATGTCGCGGACGTTCCCCCACTTATGATCCTCTCGAACCGATTCCGAATTTCCTTCGCTTTCAGGACACTCGATCGCAGACAAATTTTTCTGTGTCCACCACTCTTCCGAAATTTATTTCGCATTTGCCAAATTTATTTTGTATTTTGTGAATTTGTTTTGTATTTTTTACATTTATTTTCTATTTCCTAATTTTATTTTCTATTTTCTAATTTTATTTTCTATTTTCTAAATTTATTTTCAATTTTTTAAATTTATTTTGTATTTTCTAAAGTTATTTCGTATTTTGTGAATTTGTTTTGTATTTTGTAAATTTATTTTACATTTTGTAAATTTACTATACACTTTACAAACATATTTTGCATTTCACAAATCCATTTAATATTTCGCAACTTCCACAAAATTATCTTACTCTATCCACAAAGAATGCGTCAGTTATTTGTCTTCCAATAAGATCAATGGCGACAAAAATAGCAGCTGGCAGCAACCGATTCTCCCTTAACAACAAAACTAAAACATCATTCACCATACCATCAAAACAAACACAGGATATCCCTTAATTCCTGTTTTAAAAAAAAAACGAAATAATGACAAAACAGTTTCAATTAAGTGCAGTTGTTAAAATCAAAGCAACCGTGAAAGCAGCGCTTCTTCTTCGCGAATCCTTTAAAAGCGGCGTATCTAATTAGCAAATGATATTCCGCTGGAAAGACGCGGGAGATTCACCGGATTGTCTCGTGGATATTCGCGAGCGAGAAGTGAACAATCGCCGTTAGGATGGCCGGACAATGGAGACCGTTCAGGTCCCAGGATCGCGTAGCGAGAACGACCGTCGTCGCCGTCCCATTGAAATCGACGTTTTCGGGGTGCGCGTCGCGTCGCATTCACCGGCTTTTTATCGTGAATAGTCCCCGAATGCACGCGACACTTTCACAGAATCGCGGCGCGCTGCAGAAAGAGAATGGAAAAAGGCGGACAAAGGGAGAGTCGCGGGAGGGATCCCGATGTCGAATTCTTTCATTAGCCGAAGGACCAGTCACGGAAATCCGGGCTTTCGGTCCCGTTTTATATTTCGCTTCGCCTACCAGCATCCTCGTTTCACAGTTTTCCCTTTCTGACACCCCTCCGCTGTGCCCTTTTTTTCTCTCTCTCTATTTGTTTCACTTTGTACTGTTATCTCACCCCGGATTCCCTCCGTCCCACCGGCTGCTCCTTTCGTCCTACGTGTTTATTTCCATCACGGAATTTGTCCGGCAGACAATCCTGTCTCGCGACGATCCAGCTGAGAAACTGTCTAATTTAAGTGATCGCAGGTGGCCTAGTTCTATAACCTCGAAAACACCGTGGACGGTAGTGAAATAAGTTCTTCCACTTCATCGTTGATGTTATAACTTTTCTAATTGTACCACTGGCTTATTATAATTTTTAATTCGTGCTTCATTTTCTTGCAGTTTTTTAATTTTCATTCGTTGCTAAATTTTTCATATCATAACAAAGTCACTGACTACGTTGCCGGCAGCGAATTTCCCCTGAGTTTCAAGAAAAATTGCTGTTAAAAGAAAGCGAGATAGAGTGAAAAATGTCTGCCGAAGAGAAAAGGCTTCGAAGTGGAAATCAGAACAGTACCATTTGCTCGCGACGTCACTGTCAACAGAGGCAGATGTCCCGGCACTAATCATTTCATCGGAACGGCTCCGTGTTTGGCTGTAACGCTGCTGCCGCCTTCCCGGGCAAATGTTCCGCGTCGCCGGGACTTTTAGACAAATAGAAGGGCCGGCTGCCACCGTACTGCTTCCTTTCCTTCGTTGTTTGGAAACTCGAAAAGTATATACGCGTTTTCTGCTTAAACAGGCCCTCTGCTTAAACAGTCAGCCCGGCTTACAGACCCCTTCGAGGCTTTTAAATCGGTCCGAGTGGACCGGGAATATCGATGGACTACTTGGAAACAATATCCGTCGGAATCATCTCCATTCTGCTAGTCCGGATGCTCCTACAATGTCATAAGTTTCATTAAATTCTCGTGTCTATTCTATTAACACTTTACCGACCGGTCATTCGGCCATAAACATTTAGCTGAATGTCATATTTTCATTTCTATTTTGATTTCATTCATTTTATTACTCGCGAGAGATATTTAATATTTAAAATATTATATAATAATATTGAAGCTTGGTGTAGTACAATTTACTATATTTATTTCAATAATAAGTAACAAAATTAATAGTTACCACGACAACCGATCCACAAGCTGCCAATTGTAAGAAAAAGCCGATTTATAGGCTACCGGTCGGTAAAGTGTTAAGTCGGAGCTTCGGTTGTCCAACCTAGGCAAATCTGGACCTGAAACTTATCGAGAATAATATAAAAACTGCTTTATATCGAGTTCTGAATGATGGGAGTCTCATTGGGAACTAACCATAAAATATAACTCTAGCAATAGGTAACACTGTCAGTGTTCATATACAAAATGCAATTTGGAATCCCAATTCGTTGCTATAGTAACACTATGATAACATTGTTCTCCAAATACAATGAATGGATCGCCTGAAATTAATTTGGTCATTTGTAAAACGCGTTCATACAATGATTTGCTTTAATATATTCTAATCATATATTACTTTTAATATATTCTAATCATATATTACTTTTAATATATTCTAATCATATATTATCCTTAATAAATCCGTCTACAATAGTTGACGCTACACTCGGTAGAAAAGAATCTTAACCTAAAAAGTTTCTCTCCCTTCTACACAAAAAGATTTCGTCATCTTATAACCGAAAAATTTGCTTTTCCCCTATAATTAACAATTTATTATTAAACGATTGAACATCTTATGAAACTACCTTCAAAGATTAATACAACTGTCACGGACTTTCATCGAGAATACTCTCGATGTCCGTGCATAGCGTGGCGTTGAAAGAACTTATGGAACACCTTAATACTTAGTATCTCCCCTAAAAAGGTGTAATTTGGTCCGTCGGAGAGGATCAAGATCGAGAGGATCGATATACCCCGGGGAAACAAAGAACGCGTGCGTAGTAATGTCGTCGTTAAATCATTTCTCGAGCGACCGTGTTCTGTTATCGAGGTTTCTGCATCTGTCGACCGTACAGACATAAGGAAATGTACTTACGAAATATTTTAATTAGCTTATCACCGGAATCGGTGACAGCTGGCCCGCGGACGCGCGTGCTTCTAATTGCCGATCTAGACTGCAGATGACGAACCTCTCTCTCTCTCTCTCTCTCTCTCTCTTTAACCTGCGCCGCGTTAATCACGAGAGCATACCTGAACGCGCATTCTTCGCCCGCGGTTCGTACGTTCTGAAAAAAAGAACGACGGCGAAAGAAAAATGGAGATTACTCAGTGCGTTAATTAAGCTCTTCCCAAGCGTAGCCATTTTACTTCATTTATTTACCATCGCGGTTAATTCTCACCTGAAATTTATTTACGTTGTGTCTTATACAGTAGGAGTTTTAAAAACCGTCGCGACATAACCTGAGAATGAGAAACTGGGACATTGTTGGCGACACTGTTGGCGGCCGTCCACGAAAATAACGTTGACGTTGGAAGCGTTGTTTATGGCTTATTTCATGTATCGTTGTACAGTGTGGCGAAATATAATAATAATAAGAGAATTGATTAACATTAAGTTTTGAAATTAACCGAGAAATAGAACTTGGTCGATTGGCAGCACTGTTAGCGTTCGTCCACGCAACACAGTGAACTTATATTACTGTTACTATTGTCTACGTTGCATAAATATTAGAATTTGTTATTTACGTGACAGTTTAACATTGATATTCGAAAATAGGACCACGAGTCCTTACAACGACGTAACCTCGCTTCAACTCTCTCTCTCATTCGATTGACGAAACAATGCACATGAAAGTAACCTACAATTTCGATAATTTTTCTAAATCAATTGTCCACGCTTAGAAAAGAAATCGAAGATTTTGGAAAGTGTATTTTCGTTGGAACGACCCGTTCGGCTCTCTCTCTCTCTCTCTCTCTCTCTCTCTCTTTCTCTCTCTCTCTCTCTCTCTCTCTCTCTCTCTCAGTTAGCCTCGCGAGGAAAAGCCGTGATTTCTTCCTCCCTTTTTTTTTCTCTCCCTCGCATTTTTTTCCCTCCTCCGCACAAAGGCGAAGAAGAGGGATTTTAATTCCCGTGACGTTCCGCGACACTTTCTCCCCTTTGTGCTGAACAGGACGAAGAAAGGAGGGACTTTTACCGCGCGACATTATCGAAGATATACCCCTCAAGATCCGCCGGTTGCTCGCTTCCCCTCCCACGTGTATCGGCGACGCCGGTTCGATGCTTTTTTTCCTTAGAAGTTAACGGGACGGATGCACGAGAAAGCGCGTGTTTGACAGCGTTATAATTAGCTTATTGGAGTGACGAGATGAATGCGTTACGCATCCTTCCGTAATGTCGCGCGAGATAACATGTAATTTTAATAGAAACGCGTCACTTTCGCGATCTTCCTCTGACGCAAGACGAGCGGTGGCTACGAGACCGACGGCGAACATAACCTCTCGAACGATCCGCGGCACGGCTCCCACCTTCGTGGCAGTTGCGACGCTATGGAAAAATGCGTTGCCTATAATCGACTCTAACATTGTCTTCCGAATTCTCCTAGCAAATTTATTTGGATTCACTAATTTACTTAGATTTGCAGATTTATTTGGATTCGCCAATTTACTTAGATTTCTTAATTTATTTAGATTTATTTGTTTAATTCGCAAATCGAGGAAGTTTATCAGAATTTCCGGAGGCTATTTGTTATTGTGATAACCCGAGTGGCACGAAAGTAGGATATTTTACTTAGGGGTTGGAAAATGTCGAAATTATCCGCCACGATCCGAGAGCCGGGATCCTAGGAGGCGTTTGCCCGCCCGGAGGGTTCAGCAAATTTGCCACCCCAACAGCAAGCACTTCTACGAAAAGAATGTACAATATGTTCTATGTAATCCCTGGAACGGCAAGGGGTTTCTTTAACTTTGTATAATTGTGATAAAGATCAGGGCCTTGAAACGTTCTAACTAATCAATTTAATGACTGCATCGTCCTGCTTCTGCGTGAGACCAGATATTTTTGTTGGCAGCCCTTTAAGTTAGCCCTTCTCGTCTAGCGAGAACACTTTCAAGTTGGTTCATGGACAGAATTACTTGTTGTTTATAAATTAATTTTCGCTAATTCGTCAGTTGTGTTTATCGGTTATATTCAATTATATTTAATTATGTTAAATTATATTCAGTTATATTCAATTGTATTAAATCTTATTCGATCATAGTTTATGAATTGCAAAAGTATTTGAAATAACATTCTTAAATGTTTATGAGTTAATTGTCAGGGAAGAGACTGAAGTAAAAAATTGTTTGTATTGATTTAAACGATTTTGTCATTGGTACCATATTGTGCATTAGAAATTGTAAAAGCATTTACATTAAAACGAATAGGATTTCTAGGTTAATTCTGCCACAATAAATGCTTCCAATTGGCTCTTAGGAACTCAACTATGAAAATTAATATTTGTTTACACTTTAATTATGATACAAAAGAGATTTAATTGTAAGTTCAATGCTCGGCAATAACGTCACTCAAGAGACACCTGATTATGCGAACAGGTGACGACGACACCTATCGACAATTTGGCATAACGCGAGAGCTGTTCTCATCTAATTACCACAGTGTTACATGCCGATTATGCTTCGAGAAAATTTCTGTATAAATTAACGAAGTTACAAACAAAATTAGACATCGATATATTTTGTAGGTTATAATGCTTCTTGTTAGCCTAGATGGCGCCGCTCTCGTATATTATACTTCGGTAACATCGGTTCGACTAAAATTCGGTCATTGAACTGTACCATATTTACATCGCGTAACTAACCTCTCCAGAAACGATGCGATCTGGAAGGGTCAGCGATCGTACATTTAAACGGCGAGGTCCCATGTGACCCGCCGCGGATGCGCTTCTAACACAACGTTCTTCGACAAAAAAAAAGAAGAAGCGAGATAAAAGCAGTGGATAACTCGATGGCTCTCTCGACTACAATAGTCCCTTAAGGTATATTATCGAGGCATCGGTACGAGCCGCGTTGGTGGGGAGGTGAAAGTTGGCTTCGGTGTAAGGTGTTCGGGCGGAGATCGGCATGCGCGGATCCCGGCGGATTTCGGTGGAGCGGAGAAAAGCGCCGGCGGAGAAAGAGCCGCGGATAAAAGTTGCGGAGGACGGCGCGGAGAGAGAATGTTGGCGGAGAGATGAGAGATCCCCCGCGCGAGTGAACATCGAGGTCCGAGGCAGGCGGAAAACGTCCCCTTCGCGCGGCACACGCGTGGACGATTATGGTCTAATTCCCTTGTACGCGCATTCCCACCAACCTACCTAGCTTACCTACCAACCTACCTGGCTGCCTCGCATGACAGAACCGTCTTGGTGAGCGAACGAGGAAAAGCGTAGTTGTCGGTGCATTCGATAAGCGTACGCTCGAAAGACAGGGGTGTGTCCCCTTAATTCCATCTCTCTTTCACTCTCTCCCGCTTTTCACCCTGATTTCTTCCCGCTCCTCCCTCTTCTCCGACCCCCCTCGACCGACAGCGGCGCCCTCCCTCTTTCTCTGTCGCGGTTTCGACGTTGCTCTTCCCGCGTTTTCTCTTTCCACGCTTTTCCCTCCCTTTCACCGCACCCTCTCGCTCACTCTCTCTCTCTCTCTTTCTCTCTCTCCCCCCTTTCTCTCTGTACTTTATCTGGAGAGTTGCACCTTCGGCTTTGCCTCGTCCCTCGCTTCTCTCTGGCTCTCTTTCTCTACTTTCCTCTTTCCTTCTCTCTCTCTCCCCCCTCTCTCTAGCTCTCTTCATCTCTCTTTACCTACCTTTGTTCTTCTCTTGCTATCTGCCTCTTTCTACCTTGCTCTCTCCCTCCACCGCCACCTTTCTCCTGCTCTCTCTCTCTCTCTCTCTCTCTCTCTGTTTCTGTCCCGTTCCCTCCGTACGGTCGCGGGCAGTTCTCGCGTAAATATCGCGGTTTCTCGGTAAACAGGAGAAGCCGTTTAAAGAGGGACAAGGCAGAGAGGAAGGAGGTGTGCGTGCACGCAAGGCAAATGTCAATATCGGCGTCGCGCATCGGCGAACGGACCCCCACGGCGCTTACTTGGGGCGGCAATGAGGGCGTAATTAATCGCCGATGCAAAGAAATTTCTCTCTTTTGCGAGCCCCGGCCGTCCACCACGGGACCCGGTCCCCCTGGCTTCTTCGACCCTCGTCATGGAACACCACGAATTTCCGGTTTCACCCGGTTTCCACGAGCCAACGATTTTCTGCGATGTTCAGGCCGTTCAGCGCGAGATGAACGCGAACCACGATGCGAGGTGAACCTTGTGCGAACCAGCTGTGACAGTTCGGATAATAGAGGGGAGTTTGTTCTGCGAAAGTCGACGCGTTTTTATGGTTGAATCGAAGTGCGCGGAATTTTTAGGGTTACTTTGAGAATTTGTGAGGTTGATATTAGAGTTGTTGAGGTTAGGGTGTACTCGGTTCGGTTAAACGAGGTATTCGTGTACACTGTGGCTCAGCAATGATTTTAAGAAGTAGTATGACAGACGAAAGTAATTTTAGAAGGTTAGGATTAATTAATGAGGTTAAGATATATGACCTCAGGATACACGAAGTTAGGCTAAATAAGGTTTGAATGAACGAGGTTCGGATAAACGAGGTTCTATTGTGCTCTGTGGTTCATGAATAATTTTAAAAAGTAGAATGATGATCGAAGGTAACTTTAAAAGATTAGGATATACGGAGTTTGGATAAATGTGGTTCTATTATACTCTGTACTTGTACAATCCTTTTGAAAAGCAGTATGAAGGTCGATGTGAATTTTGAAGGCTCAGGATGGATTAATGAGGTTATAGTACATCACGTTCGGATAAATCAATTCATTATTCACTATGGTTCAAGAGAGACTACGGGAAGTAAAATGAAAATCGAAGTTAAATAAAAAAAAATGTCTTATAGAAATTGTATCACGTCCAAAGAGAATTCAGATAAATACTTTGACTCAAAAATCTTATAAATCCTATGTATTTTATTTAACACTATTTTCACCAATTTTTACCAAATCCGTTTTATGATCATTATTGGAAAAATTGAGAAGAGAATCGACGAGCAAGAATTAAAATTATAATTCTTAAATAATTTTGAATTATTATAAAATATTATAATAATTCCGCTTGGTAAAAGTGGTATACCATTAAAATTAGCAAACTTGTCTTTTGCCACGTCTGTTATAAATAGTATTAATGAAAATAAAATTTAAAAATTAAGCGTCTTGAAATTTATACATCAAGAAATATTAACATGAAAATTAGCCTTTTTATCTAGCCAAATAATTATCTCGCGGCTAACATGACAGTCGAAATGTTAAATAAACAACGATGCGCAATATTTCATAATAAGAGATAATATATCGTGCCACAGAGAAAATGTCAATTAACAATCTAGGCACATGAAATCGTGCAAATCTTTGTTACAACAAATCACATGTGAATTATTATTAAACGTATAGGAAAATTCGCCGATGCGTTTAATGTTACAATTGCATTTCCAACTAAAATCTTACAATTCGATTTGTCCCGCGCTGTGTCGGTAAAAGCAGACACGCGTTAGTTTCTGCAACAGTGTGCGCCATCTAGGGAACCTAGCTAGAAAGTAGTAATTCACCGATTCAGCTGGTAACGCAGGTCCCTGCAATGAGCGACGGTCGACAAGTAACGGTGTTTGAATAATTTCTTCTAACGCGTCGGGAATTGTTTAAATCCTCTTAAACATTCTACGATTAAAAGAGAATACTCTGCATTCGCTTTTGCATTTTACCATTGTTAGAATATCTTCTTAAACCGAAGAAGAAGCGGAGGACGTTACCGATCGTGGAAAACATGTTTTCCACTAGAATTCCCAAGACCACTTGCCCCTTGGGGGAAACTCCCATCGTTCACTACTTACCTACATACTTCCGTGGAAAAGAAGTTACGTCGAATGTCCCTAAAAGATTGATTTTCATGAAAACCAAGAACAAGAGAAATATTAACAAATACGAGCGCTGATAACCTCAAAATTAATTTCCAAAAAGAAGATAAAAATTCGTGGATAAAATAATCTTTATTTATCATTTTCAGTACTCTTTCGACAATTTTCATGTTTCGTTATAAACGAATATTTTCATATAAACGAACAATAAATTTTTGTGTAAACGAACCCAAATTTGTTTTTCTACATTCGAATGAAATTTTCCTCGTCTCTGATCGCAATAACGCCGTAGCAATATCCACAAAGTTCAATTTCGAACGTATCGTGTAAAAAGAAACGTTAAACGGCCGATTCTCACCGTGGCTGTGTAATTTCCCGGTTCTAATTAGCCCCGCGAGCTCTCCGTTAATTGGCCACAGTGCACGTTCGAGGTGTATCGCCTGCGGCCGCGACGATACCAAACTCATCTTCGCCTGCGCAGAGTTCGAGAACCGCGACTCCAACCAAGGAACAATAGCAGATATTTCGCCGTCGTTTCGAATTTTCTCAAAAACACCTGGTTGCTCCACACCGTCGAAAAATGCAAAAAGGTATTACACTCCGGTCGCAAGAATGTTTTTAGGTTAGGCAAACAATTTCTTTTCCAATATTTTCTTACTACTCCACTCTTAGCGGTAAATTGGGGAAAATAACACTGTTGCAACGTCGAGTCGCTAAAATACCAAGCAGATACTGTCATTATTTACGTAAAAGGATTTCCAAATTAGAAAAACTTTTTCAATTGTAGAAATAACAAATTAATAGACAAATGGCATTTTCTTTTCGAGGATGATTATAGACATTTTAACATGCAGTCTCAGAAGTTACAACCGTAAAATTACGGACATAACCCAAACATAACTTCGACACAGATTACAACAAATTTTCGAATTTTAGAAGCAGTCGTTAATAAATGATTGAACGGACATTTTAAATCGAATCTCGGACATTGCAACCGAGAAATGACTGGACATAACCTAAACATAACCTCGATTTAACCGAGTTATAATTTCGCAGGGGGAATGACGCGAATTAAACTTTGAGTATCAGTTTCTCGGGATTAATTAGTCGGGATTGGCCGGACCGAATATTTCCGTGGCCGAAAATTCGGGCGCGTGGATCCGCGTGTTCGCGACCGGTAATTACCGGGTCGGATTAAAACGCTTACAGTCACAAGCGGTAATATGTCGAGGCAACCGTGACGAGGCGGCTTCATAAACTGGTCCCCGAAGATATGAATTCGCACGACCGATGTACAGGGTGTCCTAGAAAACATCGCAAACGTTGAAAAGTGAACAGAAGTATGCTAATACGATTCTAACAAACATTTGAAGTAACTTTTTCCTCGGCGAAAATTTTCTCCGCGGCATCGTTAACGAGTTATTAACGAAAACCGCGGACCAACGAGCGAGTGCAGCGCGGTACTGGTCGCGATCCGATTGGCCAGTGTTTTTCAATTATAACTCGTAAACGGAGTGTTGCAGACGATTTTTGCAAAGGAAAAAGTTGCTTGGAATGATCTCAGGAATCGTTAGGGATCGTCGATAACTTAAAAATGTTCGAAAGGTCTGCGAGAGTTTTGGGACACTATGTATGTGACACCGCGGGCCGGTAATAAGCGACGAGTGTTCCTTCGGTGAGTACGCGGCTGGAAGCTGTGTTCCGTCGTCGCTGAAATCTAATCTAATACCGGCTGGCCCTGGAAGGTTATAGTTTTATTAGCGCCTCTATTGGGCTTAACGAGGTCAATTGAGGTGATACGGTTGCCTTGATTTTACGATAGTCCGTCGCCGGCCACGATAACGATCCGAATATGCCTGTGTCGTCGTCGGGATCGACCGCGATCCTCGGCGACCGATTAAACACGAACACCGCCGTTTAACCGTCGCCTTTCGTTTCTGTTCCAGCACCTGTACCACCTGCAGACCGGCGAAGGCGCGTTCCGAGAGCGGGGGAGGGGACGAGGCAAAGGCGCAACCAGGGTAAGTAATTCAAAACCTATTTTATTTGCCTAGCTGGCCCACATCGCGCCACAGAGATCGATGCCGGAACGATCGTCTCAATTCGATGCCGTCTCGATGAGGCTCTTTCTTCCTATCCGGGAATATTCAAACGATACCGTGGCTCCTCGTCCCCGGACGTAATAAAACCGACCGACCATTTTTACGCTTTTCTTTCCGTTCGAGTTTTTTAGTGGCCGGGACGGGGAATTTCTCTCCCGCGAGATTTATTAGCACACTTCTCATTGACTTTGACGGCCAAGTTGGTAAACTCCTCCGGTACACTGGAAACATTTTTCCGTCTCGTTTCGCTTCTTCGAATTCGTCGCGTCTTCCACGACGTGGTCGCAACGCACGCTTAATTCCTTGGTAGACGAGGGCCACGAAAAACAAGATATTAATAATAATTAATAATTATTACTTAAAAATGATACTATGAAAATCGT
The DNA here is from genome assembly GCF_028453695.1 of Augochlora pura. Taxonomy (NCBI): domain Eukaryota; kingdom Metazoa; phylum Arthropoda; class Insecta; order Hymenoptera; family Halictidae; genus Augochlora; species Augochlora pura. Next base: position 13,045,935 of record NC_135782.1, read on the forward strand.
TCTCGTCTTATCTTTACGAGAGTAGCGCCATTGGATCGCTGACATTTCTGCGGTTAAAACGAGTTCAAACACGATACACATCGGACCACTTTGACGTCGTTACTATATACTGGGCGGACAAGAAAACATGACCGCTTCGAATGTTTCGCTCGTTTTCTTTTGCTAAAATGCACGAACATCGAAGAGAAAGATGGTCTGATGTCCAAGCTAGCGAGATACTAGATAAACACTGGAAATGATTGAATACATTTTGTTCAACCGATATATTAACCACAGCAACACTACGTGGTGTTTGGGCTCATTTTAATCGGAAAAATCTCGCCGATTCGTTGATGCTGCAATTACGAGGATAAAGTAAAAATTAGTATGTCATACTATGTATTGTTAGGAGATTACAATTTCTGGTTGATCTTGAAAGATGAAGAAATATTTTGGTCGGTCACGCAAAAAGGTCCCGCTACATAAATTCGCATTCAGTGCCGCCTGGCACATAATAAAATCTACGGGGAGGGATGAAGGAAAAAATGAGCGGACGATCAAAATATATCGGCCCTTTCTTTCTCCCGTTGCCTCCACGGCAACGGCAATAAATTGGATCATGAGGTCCGCGAATATTCGAAACGCCGCCGCGCTGTCGAACGCCGACGATCCGAGAGAATGGAGGGACCGCGAAATATAAGGCGATAAAACGGACGGATGGTTTATTCTTTTCCGGGAGGGCAGTAATACGGGCATACCTTTCCGCTGCCGGGAGCTCGAACGGCGGCCCCGATACGTGATCCACGGGGTCGGTCCTTTTCGTAAAACGTCCAGTAAAACAAACAATAACCCGGCGCTCTCGTTCGACGCTGGAATTCCGACGTAAAAATAACGGGTCCCGGATTTATTTTACAATTACTACGGCACAGGCGCGTTCTTCCCGTTCTACGGGAACTGCTACGCCCAACTGTACGCTGCTTTTTAATACCGTCCCTGATTTTTGATCAGTAATAACCCCCCCGGTGCACACTTTCGCGGTGGTTTTACGCTCTCGAACAGCTCTCCGCGAATTTTTCCTCGAAACGGACCGCGCCCGCTCGCGTTAATAAATATTTCGTTTAAACAGGAACGCGGTTCCCGTTGATTTACGCTCGGGGAAACGAGCGACGTTATTTATGGACCGACTTAGTATCTCTTTGTGCCTCGTCCATTGTTGCTCGACTTTGCCTCATTTGTTCGGACCATTTCTTTTCGGTGGCCATTTTCTCCACGCTTCTTAATAATTTAATTAATATTGTTTCTTTTATTTCTTCTTCACTTATATTAAAATGGACAACATTATTTAGCCGATGATTCGGTGTCTTCTTATGCCTCGGCCATTGTCGTAGGATTATCTTTAATCTTTTTTTAATTCGTCATTTTCCATTTTCCGGGCACTTTTTAATATTTTATTTAAGAAAGTTTCTTCATCATTTATATTTAGGAAGATAATCTCTTTAACGAGAAATAATAGATAATTGTTTACAAGGTTTCGTCCATTGTCGTAGGACCATGATTTTTACCACTTGTCAAAATCATGTCAAATATTTTATTTAAAAATGACGCTGCTCTTCCTTAGATCACGTTTAAGGATCAAGTGACACGATATATAGTTCGACGCAGCATTTCTTTACAATTCGTCCATTGTAGTAGGACTTCACCTCAGTTGAGAATTTGAAACATTTTATCTAAGAAACTCGCTGCTTGTCATTGTATTCCATTTAAGGAACAAGCAATATAATTTAGTGAGTTCGACTCGGTAGGCCTTCCTAATTAATCCATTGTCGTAGGACTTCATCTCGTCTCCTCGTACCATTGTTTATTTTCTGAACAGTTTATATAACTAATTTACAAGTAACATCGTTCTCTGTTCATTTACATTTCAAGAACACGTTACAAGATATATAGTACGATACAGTAGCTCTTCCTCACTTATCCATTGTCGTAGGACCTCATCATATCTTTTTATCCAACTGTCTATTTCTCGAATAGTTTTAGATATTTTATTTAAACAAAAACAGAGAATCTCGCTGATTTACATTCACGAAAACTAGGCATTGCTTACAAACCAATACAATATCACTTTCGAATTCATTCATTGTCGTAGGACGAGAAAAATTTCTTTCCTTTCCGTTTATTATTCTCTGAACGATCGAAAGTACTTTACTTAAAAAGTACTCTGCCCCTCGTTGGTTAACCTTAAGGAAAACCAGTAACGTACCCGCCCTCCATTGGCGTCGAATTGCCCTATCCCCCGCATAGAATTTTCCCATAATTCTCGGCCGGGAATTAGATTCGCCGTCTTTTCACTCGCCGCTTTTTTCCTCGCACTCATCTACATCTTTCCACCGTTTCGACGACCGCTCTTCTTTCTCGAGTGCCCTCGTAGGGGCCACTCACCCGCCACGTTCCTCTAATCCCGGAGACGCGGTAACGCGCGAGCAAAATGGCCCCTCGCGCAGGCACCGAGCAGCCAATCGCGCGCGCCAACCCGCACGAGAACTGACAACGCGGTGCCATTCGAAGGCACGAGAGATCGACAGAACGAAAATATTCTCCGAGACTCTGTTTTCATTTTGGTTTCGCGTCGAATCTCTGTTTAATTGTAACATTGTCATCGCCTATTGCAATCTTGACATAAACTTAAAATAACGTTCACATAACCTATTATAATTTTAACACAAACTTAAAATAACGTTGACATAACCTATTATATCTTTGACGTAAATTTAAAATAACGTTGACATAACCTGTTATGTATATCTTTGACATAAACTTAAAATAAGGTTGACATAACCTATTATATCTTTGATATATACTTAAAATAATGTTGACATAACCTGACATAAACTTAAAATAACGTTGACATAACCTATTATATCTTTGACATAAATTTAAAATAACCTTGACAGAACCTATCATATCTTTGATATATACTTAAAATATCGTTGACATAACTTATTACAATTTTGATATAAACTTAAAATAACGTTGACATAACCTATTATAACTCGCCTTTCGAGTCGCGAAAAATCCTTCTCGCAAACGTTGTTACTATTAAAAGCCAAGCTTTATGAGAAATTCTGGCACAATTAGTGCAAAAAAGTTGTACAAATTCCAAGGCAAAATTAAAATCGTGAAACATTTCCACAACTTCTCGCGCTTTTACGTAAAAATTGTTCGACGAAAAATTACCGATCATTTCCTTTACGCTAAAGTCATTAAATCTCTCTAAAAAAATCGAGATAAAATATAAAAATTAACGACGATTGTCAGATAACCTATTATTTTATATACATACATAACCTATATCTTGTCACATAAACTATATATATTTTATATATAGACATAACCTATATCTTGTCACATAAACTATATATATTTTATATATAGACATAACCTATATATATCTTATACATAACCTATATTTATCTTATGTGTAGACATAACCTATGCAGTCACATAACCTATATATATCTTGCCGGAATAATTCCGCGGTGGATTTCCATCCAGCCGTGGCCTCGTACGAATTTTAAAGCCGCCGGCAGAAAATCGGGAAAAACGGCGCCCATAATTTATGGCAGAGAAATTCGCAGCCATAACCGGCGGGAAGAAGTTGCGGAGAAGCCGTTGCGGAAGGCGCGGCGGCTGCGGCGGATAAAACAAAAATCCCGGCGTAACTTTCCGAAACTTCGAATTTGGACATAAATTTCCATTTAGTTAAACATCTCGTGGAACGAAGACGAACTACGGCGGAGGGGGGAAGGTATCCTCATTCAGTAGCGTGTTCTCGGGGCTGCGCGAGCGAGTTCGCGCGGGAAAATGGCCGCCGGAGGCCGCGCGAGCTATCGGGCGAACAAATGGCCGCGGATAAATTGGCGCGAGAACCGCTCGAGGATGAGATATCGTTCCGCGGTGGAGGATGCAACACGGTGGATCCGCGCGGGCCGCGAGCATTTTAAACATGGCGGTCGCGAGAGGCGCACAGGCGCGACGCGGAGCGATCAATACCGCGGGGCTTGCTTAATGTCAGTTCTCCAACTCCGTCGACTGCCAAAGAAAATTCATTCGCGATGAAACCATGCGGGAAATTTCGCCGCACCCCCCCCCCCCCTCCCCCGCCCCATGCCATCGATATCCCTCGCTACAGGATCTCTCCTCGACGCCCACCGCTTCCGGTTCCAGCCACCCCCTCCCTCTCCTCCTCCACCCGACGATCACCGGGCTCCAGTTTCGTTTTTTTTTCCAAATTTTCTTTTCGTTTCCCGGAATTTTTCTCGTCTTCCGTCGGATAAATATTTCAATCCCGCCATTTTGTTTGAAAAAAGTGCTGAAATATTGCAAAAAGATTTGTTAAGAAATTTGTCAAATTTGTAACAATTAATTGCAATGTCTTTTAATGGTTTTTAATGGGATAATAGCTTTTTGCTTGCGGATATTAATTTTGCAATATCCTGCAATCGTTTTTTAATTTGAATATTTTTATCGAACAATTTTTTAGTCCTGTTCTCTTATAAATATTATAAGAAAATTTTCCTCGAATGACAAACCAATTAATACAAAATTTTCTACAATTTACGGAAAATTATTTTTGCAAAAATTTTCCAAATTATCAACTAATTAAACAATTCGTTCGTTTATAAATATTCTACTACATTCCACAGTTCGTTTTTTTCCAAACAAGCTAATTAATTTGCAAAACCTGTACAAGTTGCCATTATGCAATAAAAAGATATTTTCTCTCGATATCTTTATAATTTATTTGAATCGACAAAGATTTAAAAATGTGCTAAACATTGTTCCCTATTAAATACATTATTTATGAATATTTTTCAGTATTCTTAGTTATGTAATAATTAAATTAATTTTTTCACCCAAAGAATTTTTAATTTAATAGTCGCGAAACATTTCGAAGGAATATTTGTAACGCAACGTAACCGAGAAATCGCATAATTGCATTTGTATAGTAACCGATTATAATTGATCTTGAGATCATCGGAAATTAATGGGATTTTTCAGTTCCGTTCGCGCGGTGAATATACGGTTTACCATCTAGGGCGTGTTTTAACGATTGTCTACGCTCGGAACGGGATCGTGGAAAAATCTGCTGGAAAGGTTAATAGATTTATTATGCTAAACGGGGGAATAAATATTTATCAATGTTTGGATTGGACATTGTATTCCACACCCGTTCTCCCGTACACCGGAAATTCATAAAGTCTGCGATCTGGCGATAACGAGCGCCGTATAATAATGCAGAATAATGCATACTAATTGGTGTTGCATTGTGTTATTTGTTCGGCCGTCCGATAGATTAATAGCTGTTTCTAACGAGTATTATAATAATTCATATGTCCGCGGTCGCGGCGGCCCGACAAATTGATTTCTCGATTTTATTAGACAAGAAACGACAACCGATGCGCGCTCCGATCGTTATCGCCTGAAAAATAGTTCGAGTTGCGGGCGTGGAGCACCTTTTCCTTTCGAGAACCGACTTGCGACGAAGTGGGCAGACGCAACGACCGGAAGCGAGACGGATGCGGTGCTCGTGCACCGACGAATAAATACGCGACAAAGCAAACTTCGTCTCTACTATCAGTCGCGTTACCTTTACGATCGCAGTGTCAATGGATAGCCGAGATTTTTCTGATTAAAATGAGTCCAAACACGGCGCAAATCGCACCGCGTAAAGCTTGTCGCAATATACCGGGTGAACGAAATGACTTTGATTTTGAAACCGATTTTGATAATTCGTTGAAACGTCGCGGTGAAATATTTTTTGATGATTAATTATGGGGGAGTTCGATGAATCTTGACTGTATTTAATGCATCGTAATAGTAACAATATGCATTATTATTAAAAAAACGTAACGAGAAAAATGGTCTGTTTATCAAACTATCCGCCCATTTGAACTGAACGACGTTTTTCTTTGATATTTTCAAATATCATCGAAAAGAAAGTGAAACATTTAAATTGATCGAGTTCTTTTTGCTCACCCGGTATATAGCTTTACGGTGAACGTGGTCCGATTTACGTCGTGTTTTGGGCTCATTTTAATCGGAAGAATCTCAGAAATTCATTGATGCGGTAATTATGAAGTTTAACAAGAACTACGAAAAATAAAATTCCGTTGGTTTTAGTTTTGCAAGAGAGAACACGATGGAACAACATAGGGTGAATTTTAGCGATTATCTCGGCTCGCGCAAACCGTTCATTTCCGATGCTGGCGAAGTGGAAACAGTACTACGACAGCGATCTCGGGGAAACAAACGGCAATAAATAATTTTTTCGCGATCCACTCGTCGAGATGAGTAGCATACTTTTAATAGTCGATAACTGGCGGGCTCGTGTGCAGGGCCCGAAGGGTTCCAAGGCGAAATGATAGTGTTCGGGAGGCTTTCGAGTCGGTGCACGTCACCTCTCACCGAGTCGTCAATCACGTGGCTGGCTGCCCTGAATGAGGAGGGGGTGGAGCTTTTTCGCGGGACGAGACAATTGCCTCGTATTCTATACGCGCATCGATCAGGGGGCCTGGTAATTGCCGTTTACTATCGGCCAAGAAGTAAATAATATACCCGGTGACGAAAAAATAACGCACGCTTTATTTCCTAATACAGGATAAATAGTATAAGTAATACAAATAACATAAATAATGTAAATAATATGAATAATACAAATAATATATATAATATAAATAATAAATTATCAATGAGTATCCAATTTACCAAAATTCACAGAACGTATTGTTTAAATTTCCATCTCATGTATACTGTCAGACAAAAGAGATTCGAGAAACCATTGTTTATTAATTTATTCATTTCAAACATAAGTAATTTTTTATATAAGTTCCCTTTAAACATTGTCAATTACATTGATCCTTCCAGCAGCTCAATAACATTTAATTACGTCCGACGACTTGAATTGTTTAAAGATATCAGAAGAACGAATTTAACGAACAATGTTTAAAGAAATTTTCATAAAAATTGCACGTAGTTGAAATGACAATAATTATATTGTAACTTTCTGTCGAAAATTTATCTTTACCGAAATTTCTGAAATATTATTATTATTGAAATTTACTAAATTTTACTATTACTGAAATGTACTATATTTTATTATTACTGGAATGTACTATATTTTATTATTACTGAAATATATTACATTTTATTATTATTAAAATCTGTAAAATTTTATAAAACTTTTAACGAAACGTTTAGTATATTTGGCAAATAACACTCGCGCTGTTAATATACCGTATCATATTGTTCATAATCAGTTCAAATTTCGAGAATGTTATTAAAAGTTTGAGAAAGTGTACGGATATGATCGGAACCCGGTATAAACGATCATTTTCATCGTGTTCGACGAGCATTCGATATCTTCGTTGCGGCGGTTGTGCTATCGATCCTCCCCTCGACGCCCCCCCTGCGGGCCGAGACAACCGGTGCACACGTGTACCGGCACCTGTGCCGCGACGCAACGTCTTCGTGATAGAATGCAATTCCGTTTTTTCGCCGTTTCAATTTATATTCATCGCCCGATCGATCCCCCGCGCCATTTTGAGCGCGACTCCGGGTTTCTTTCCTGTCCCCGCGGTCATTACATTTTCTTATTACCGGGGCCGAGAGTTCATCCCGCGCGCTCGAACTCGTCCGAAATTCGTCGGCCGTCCGAATGCCTTTTTTTTCTTTTTTAATTCACGTCCGGGTGTCCCCCGCTTTATTGTCCCTCTCCCCGAACCGCGGAATTCGGAGCAAGCTCTTCGAACAACCGGACGAAGAGAGGATAATGACGACGCGCGACACGATTGGCAAACGACTTGAAACTTTATAATTCCAGCACCAATGGATAGCTGAAATTTTTCCGATTAAAATGAGTCCAAACACGATGGGAATCGGACTGGTTTAAGCTGCTGTAAACCCTGATCTACAGGGTGGCTAAAATAACCTGATCAGTTTCAATGTTTTACTTGTTTTTGATTGCTAGAGGAAAAACGTCGCAGCAAAATATTTTTGACGGTTAATAGCATGCCTTTGGATCGATTTTGGAAACAGCTGTTACATTATAATGATAAAAATGTATAAATATGCGCCCCACATGACCTTCAAAGAATATTCGTCTTAATATCATTCGGTCATTGAAATCGAACTATCTTCCTCTTCGATGTCCACGAAAACTATTAACGTTTAACTACGACCATAAAATTAATCGACGTTAATCTCTATAAATTTTGTCATTGAATATTCACAGTTCAAAATGCTGTACTTTATTCATTTTCCCTCATTCTTTCTTTCTCGCAACAAGACTACATTGTCCTGCTAAAAAGAACGAAAACAACCTTCAATCTTGACAAATACTCCGCCATAGCAACCAACTCTGTCAAAAAGCCACGGAAAACACATTCCCTGAACGCCAACGATTCACAAACGATTTCGAGCGACGCTTATCGACGGATCCCCCTTGTATAATTCAGAGGGACACTCCGCGCTCGGTAAAAGTTCCACGTGTCGTCAAAAGCTTGGAAAATAGGTAGCTCGAGTGTCCTCGCCGCAGGAGCCTGTAACGCGAGCGTCGCGAATAATCAGCGCGGTTCGAGTCGCGCGGCAAGAGCGGCAAAGCCGAAAAACTCTGCCGCGCGTCACCGATGAAACGGAAGTTTCCATTAGAGAGCAATAGCGAGAGGGTGGAAGGAGGGAGAACACTTCCATTGAGAGAGAGCTTGAAAAGGCCAGTCCGCGTTCGTCCTTCTTTCCACGGTTTCTGTGCGCGCGGCGTGCCCGCGTCCCGTCTGAAGTGTCACTGGTGCATCGCAATAAAAGAAAACACCGGCGCGAAGCAGTCTGTTTAAGGAGACAACGATGTTCTTCGCGCGTCAAAGGCCCCCTCGATTCCACCAGCTAGAAGACTGTTGTTCGACCTCGAACGTCCTAACTCCTCCCCCCACTCTATCGCCTTTCTTCGTCTCGAGCAAATTATTCCTCGACTTTTGCGGTTTGCTTCTGTTACTCACTTCCGGTCACTGCGGCTCTCGTTTCTCCGTTAAGTGCTTCCAGTCGCTCCTGCGTCGATCAATGCGAATCGTCGATTTCCCAACTGATTCGGTGACCGATGTCGAAAATTGCGAACTCGCGAGATTTAGAACGGTGACAGAACTCGCGAAACCGAATTCTACGGTCCAAAGTTGTTAGTAAACACGACTATATATGTTACAATTGCAGAGATGTCGCGTCGGCGCACTCCGTCGGTAAGGTAGGACTCTGTTGGGAATTTTTGCGAAAGCAGAATCGTCTGAACGAAGCGGTTGTATTTTGTTGTATATCCGCAGTTAGTGCGAAAGAACTACAGATTCTGAGAAAGGGTTGATACGTTGCCAATGATGGCATCGTCGAGTTCTTGGGGGGCCAATGGAATCGCGGAGAAAAAAGGAGTCCGAATTGGCCCAGTTTCTCGGTTGCCGAATGATCACGGTTCAGCCGATACTATAATTTCCAGGCGACGAAATCGGGGCTCGGATCGCGGCTCGTTCCCGCTTCCGAACGATTTAATCGAAAATCCGTGGGGGTGGCGGAGGGGCAGGGGACGCGGCGAGGGTGGCAATCGAGGCTGGAAGATCGAGCCATGGGGGTGTCGCGGGTGAAATAATTAGCGGTCTTCC
>NC_135782.1:13055708-13083420 GCF_028453695.1 Augochlora pura
AGGGGTGTCGGTGCCGGGCGCCATCTTGGATTCGCGAACAATGTGTCGGCTCGGAAGGTTCCAGCGGAAAACGAAGACGAACCTGTCTGTGAATATCGATCGAGCGCGCGCGCGCGCGCGAGGCACAAATAAAATGCTAATTTCCTCTCATCCGCGTGCACCGCCGCGTGCATTGCGCACCCTTTCCCTCGCCTCCTCCGCGCCCTCCACCTTTGTCTTCCTCTTTTGGACATCCCACTCGCGATTCACCCTTCGACGAGCGGGAAAAGCGACGTCGCTCGGGGGCTGATACGGTTTGGATCGCCGTTGCACCGGCCGAGTCGTCGGATCACTGCCACGGTCAGCTTTTCGTCGAGTTCTTCAAGCTCTGCGTGCACCGACGAATTGGGACGGTAGGACGAGCCACTGCGTCTGCTGCCCCCTTTCCAGTCGTAGGAAGATCTAACGCGGCGTGCGAAGGAGATCTTTTTCATAGTCTTACGTAACCTTGACGGATATGGTGTCTTTGCTGTAGATTGTTTAGGTTGAACTTGGTTCGTTCGGACCGTCGAGTTGGATTGTAATGGAAGGGGAGTTACGATGGACACACCCTTTAGGGTCGTGATTGGCTGAGTTGGGAAAGTTGAGACTTTTGCTGAAGAAATGGCTGGTCAAATTAGTTTTTGGTTTGGTATGAAGTTGGAGGTTAGGTCTGAGGTTGATTTTACAAAATTTGGAGGTTGTGTTTGGGATAGGTTTTTATTGAATGTTTTTTTCTGGAAATTAGTATAATTATTAGATTGCGGCTTTTACACATGTGTTGCAGAATTGCGTAGCTGATATCTAAAATTGTGATGGCACAAGTGCGATTGTTATTTGGAACTGTTTGAAACTGTTTTTAACTTATCGAAATTATTGAGAGAAACAATTTTGCTGTTTATTTTTTGCGACGTTTACGTATACAGTACTTTTGATTATCTGAGTCTTTGGCACTAAAATAATTTAGAGGTTATATCTTATGTCTAGACTAAGTCTAGGTTAAATTAGCTATATCTTTTTTAACTCGTTCGAAAGTAAATATAGCTGAGCTTCAACTAACCGAAGCTCTTATTCAATAATGATTTTAAAACTAGATTTATCATTACATATTATTACATTATTTTATACGACATATTATTATTCATTATACATTATTATCTCATTTTATATTACATATTATTATGTATTATTAATATTATTATTTATATAATATTTTAATTATTTGGATCTCCGACACTAACACAATCTAGTGGTTAGGTCTGATTAATATCTACGTCTAGGTTAGGTTTGCTGTATCTCTTTTAGAATGTTCGTGGTGCCAAATCTCTGATTCTAAAACGGTGCATACACAAGTTCGTCGGTCGGAGAGATCGATAAATAATTGATCTAACTTTGTTGCTAACTGTAAAATTAATCTAAAGAATTTAGACAATACATATATAATATTTGAAATTAATAGGTTTAGTTAAATCTCGTAAATTTGTGATCGACCTTGAAAAGCGTCGTTGCGATGGATCGTCAGCAATCTGGTCGCACGATGCAAAGAGATTCTTTCTCGCCGCGTATCAATTCCGAAAGTCTTCTCAGTTGGCATGCCTGCACGCCTCCGCGATTTACTCGGCGCTATTCTTCAGTTTCGCACTAATGATCTAGTTCTTTTTGGGCACACTGCCAACTGGCCCGTTTCTATTCAACCACGGAAACTCTGCTGTTGGAACCTTCCTCTTACAGCGACACGGGTTATTGTAACGGCATACTGGAACCAACCATTTCTTGATTCCCAGCATCAACGGCTGCTGCGACATTTTTCTTCGAGCATGAATAATCGTGACTAATGGCTGAAATTTCAGCCATTTGTTTTTTATACAGTTCTTGACTGCAGGCATAATTTTTCTCAAAGTTACACTTCTTACGTATACGTGTTTGTTTATAACGTGTAAATTATAAAAATATATATAAATATATGGTTAATTATAAAATAATGTTTCACCTGCCACCATTTGTAACTTCGAAAATTTTACAGTTCGACTTTTGCATATAATTTATTTAGTACAGACAGTGCAATTGTCTAGGTTATGTCGAGATTACGTTAACATGTCTTTTTTATTGCATACATCTTATTTATTATATCGTATTGTATATTTATTGAGCACTAGGTTATGTCAAGGTTTCTCGTTTATTTTATAGAGGCCAAGTGACTAGGTTATGTCAGGATGCCTCGAATTCCAACATAGTTTCTCTGATCTACAATATTTCCATTTTATATGACCTATCGCATTTTACACGTATGAAATCGAGCCACGTAATTCGCATAGTAGTTGTACTCTTAAAAATTTCTTTTAAACACTTATAACAGTAATAATTTATAAATTATTCTGAGACATAATAGAACAATTTTCAGCGGTGCCTTGGAGTCACTGCTCGAGCGCAAAATGTTAACTTAACCTCTGACTCCCTAAAAAAGTTAAATTTCGTTGAATCTAACCTAAAAAGCAAGAACGTTTCCATTACCAGTTTTCACTGTCACAGATTTTCGACCGTTTGAAAGGTACGTCCGCAACCACACCGTAACTCGAAGAATGGTCCCGGAGGCGATAGCGGGATTCCGGTTTAATTTTCCCGGCCGAGATTCGTTAGAGAGCGAGGTTACCTGTCCGGATTCAATTTTCCATAAATATGCCAGGACGTTTCCCACTAAATCGTCCCATAAACGCTGTCCGCCCCCCCCCCCTCGCTCCCTGCAAGCGTTCGGCACTCGGGAGAGGGTACACTGCCGCTTTAAACGTTTCTTTCCCGGAGGAGAGCACCATTAAGTGTTACGCGAGCGACGACGGAACGGAGCCCGTTGCTCAACCGTTCCCCATAATTCTCGTTGTTAAGATAATGAAGTTCCGCGCGAAATAATCGAGTCAGACCGGCCGACGTTATTTATGCGACCGAGAGAATTTGCCGACCCAAGTACATACAGGTTGCCTAAAAATCTTCTTACGCTCGAAAAGGATGTACGATGGTGTAAAATTGTTCTCCAGGTAATTTCAAGAAACTTTTTCCTTTGCGAAAGTGTTCTACGTGCTGTCGTTCACAAGTTATTAGCGAAAAACACGCGCCAATCGGAGAGCAAGCGTGCCTGGCGTCCCGCCCCTGCCGGCTGTACTCGCTCGCTTATTGGTTACAGTTTTTCGCTAATATCTCGATAACCGAGCCCCGGAGAAAAATTTCGTAAAGGAAAAAGTTACTTCAAATCACCGCAGGAATCATATTCTTCCCGATTCAATAAATATTTTAGTACGCTCTGTGCACTGCACAGCTTATAGCATTCGTATCATTATGGAACATTAAAAGACGACTGGTTAACAGCATTTACTCTAAAAATGTTTTTAAAAGTGCAGAGAACCTGTTGCATACGCGAGGTTATGTCGGGGTTATTTCAAGCTTATGTTTTCACAATGGCGCAAGCAAAAAATTGCTACAGGTAGTTCAATATATATACTTTTAAATAACATACTCCTCGACTAAAACGGATCTATCGACATTCTAAATAAAAATGTCCGAACACGAGGACCCTTTCTAATTTTTAACATCGCCTCTCTTATTTACGATTCGCCGCTGTTTCATTTTACATTTCTATCGAATTCGCAATGTCGCGGCAGCAAAAAGAAAGCCGGCGATTCGCATGGAACGAGATCCCGTCGCTGAAAATATTGCGCAGCAACGGAAGTCGCAGAAATGTCTGGGCCGCGGGATAAATAAACACGCGCGCGCGGGTTATTGAAACGCACATATTTCCCAGATGGAACAGGATTTTATGGGCTGTATAAATAACGGCGGGGGGAATTGATAAACGCGGTTGCGCGCGCGCGGCTACCACGTTAAAAGTTCGATGATTTAGCGAACTACCGAGATCTGCGTTTCGAGACTCTAACTAGGTTACCGTCATCGATTACCGCTTTTAAATGCAGATTTATAACAGCGATCACGATAACGCCGCGGACTACTCACGGCCGTTGTGTTTTACTCGGTCGAAATTTTACGCGGCCAGCGTAATGCGTTCATTTTCCATGCCCGGGATAACGTATGTCTCTTCCGCGCTAATCGAAATGTTAATGGAATTCGATGTTTCGCTCGCCGGGAATATCGTTTAGAAAGTTTACGCGCGCCGCGACGTAAATCGTTTCTTTATCGCCTTCTCTATTCGGTGGTGGATGCTACTCAACCATGATTAAACGGAGATAACGCGATCGGCAAGCGGTGATAAGGGATAGGTGATATGTCTAAGATATCAACTAAATTAAACCTATTAAAATAATTAAAATTAAATATTATATAGAAACTTAATAATATTAAAAAATTACGTTCGTCGTGTTCGATGTACTTTTATACGTTTGATTGTGTTAGGGTACTCGGATCTGTTTTGACCCGGAGCTGATATAGCGGAACTCGATATCTGCATTCGCATTTTCACTGATTTCGTGAGACGATGTTAATTAAATATTTGTAAAGTGCAGGTGATACATACGTATTTGTTTATTGTTTGTGTATATGATGGTAATGTGCGTTTATATGATATCAATGTTAATATATATTTTTATGTAATATTAGTATCGATATATGTAATTGTATGGTACTATCAGTAATATATATTTTTATTAATATTAATATATACAAATCTACGTATAGATAAAATATTAATATTATTATGTATATTAATATTTTAAAATGGATCCTGTGGAAATGCTTCTCACAACGTTCTGCACAAATTTTTTTGCAAATAAATATACACGGATATTTAGAATGAAATGCAAACATAGCTTTACATATTACATACATTAATAATTATTATACATTTATTATACTGTATAGTAATATGCTTCTATATTACATAAAAATATATATTATGTTAATAACATTTACTAATATAATAATATGAAATAATAATATAGATAATTAAATATTGCTCTTAAACTGCCAACTATTGTATAATGTTTATATTTTTATAATACTAAATATTAATATGCCACTACATTATATGCTAATACATAATATATTAACAAAATATACTAATATAGTAATATAATATAACACATACTGCTATGAAGTATCAACACCATTATGTACACTAATACATCATATTAAAATAGACCGTGATAACTTAATATACCATATTACTATAGACCATATTAAATACACTAATACATAAATATGTCCCATATATCTAGCATTGATTACTCCAGCGTTAGAAATCGCAGGCAATCACCCAATTTATTCGTTATCGGCGAGCAAGATGGCGGAATTAGGGCACGATTTCCGTTCTGGGTCTCCTCTCTGGGCCCCTCCCACGCGTTATCTCGGACCGCGGATAAGATAGTCGGTCGCAGTCTTGTTTTCCACCGCAGCGTTCGACGATAAACCCCTCGCCGTCTTGCGTTCCCAGCAACATCCATCAACGGACGGCTCTCCTAGGAATCCGAAGAAATCGTCAGAGGGGTGGACCATTCCCCTTTCCGGCCTGGTTGTACAAATTTCCGGGCTGCTTTCACTTAAAAATCCATCGATCGCGCATGAATAATGCCCCCCCCCCCCCCCCCCCCCGCCCGGTTTCGTAGTATCGGGGTCAGATTTCACGGCGCGCTCCTCTTCTTCTCGCGCGAGCCAGAACTTTTTGAATAATTCAGGGGACGTCGGGACCGCTTCTGGTATCGCGGCGAAATAATGCAATAACTATCCTCATCCAAGCGTTTCTTAAATCTTGCGCGGACCCACGACGCTGGCCCGCCACGTTATCGTCGAACACCTGGGACTAATGCGATGTTTATGTTGACGGTGGCCTAAGAAACATTTTTTAATGTTAATGTCTTGTCGTTTTGTTCTTCCCCATGGGTGAAGTAATTAATTAAATTACAGTCATTATTTTAAGGTTATATATATATACTTGTCAAATAATAATTAATTGAAATTACCTTCGTCATTCTCTTCGGACATTATCTATAATAAATATCTCAATTTAACTCAATCTATCCTTAGACAACTTGCAAGACACTTGTTTTGATATTTCAGGTTAACAGTGTTGCCAACCGTCATCAGCATTGTTATTGGTTACCATAGAGACTTTATATAAATAAGACGTGTACGTCGTATTGTGAAAGAAATGATCGTATTTACTCGGAATATAATGTTTTATTGATAGATAATCTGAAGTTATAATTACAAAATTGAATATTATCATAATAATTGACAAATGGACTTAGATGATTTTTAAAATAAAAGGCTTAAAATAAAACGCGGAATAATATAATAAATATAGTAAATATAATATAATAAATAATAATATAATAAAATAATACCGCGACAAGTGCGTAAATTCTACCTGTGCCAGAAGATGTCGCGCGGCCCGCCTTCGCGACCAGGGCGACGCCTATGCGGAGGTTTATCGGTAGGCCGCGCGAATAAATATTTATCCAGCGATATAACGCGAAACATGTCGCGGACTGTTTGGATTAATTCCGCGGATCGCGGCTGACCCGCGCGGAAGGTGGAACGGTGGAAAAACATTTCATGCTCGAGCTTCGTTATCTCCTAAAACAGCCACGCGACCCTACGCGTTCACACGCGAAACTTATGGACGAGCATAACCTTATATTTCGATTTTACACCGGTCCCTTCGTTCACGTTGTTTTGATTGTCCCTTTTATGGGCTAGTTTGTTGTTGTTAACGCAGGGAATATGTAATGGGTGTGATCAATTCTGATTCGTTGCAATTTTGAGAGATAGTTTGTAAACGCCATTAAGATTCATGAGAAATAAAGGTGGAGGAAGGTGAATTTTAGTAATTTCGAAATTGTCCCTTGATAATTTTGCATAATTTTATTGCTGGTAAATTTGGTATTAATTGTAGGATACGATTAAAACTTAATGAAGTAGATCTTTTTATTTTCGAAAGGGGAATTCGTGTTTGTTGTTTTAAAATATCGTTGCCAAAAATAAATTAAATTCTTATCGGATCCGATAAGAATTTAATTTATTTTTGGCAACGATATTTTAAAACAACAAACACGAATTCCCCTTTCGAAAATAAAAAGATCTACTTCTATTAAGTTTTAATTGCAGTCCCATACCAAATAAATTAAGGGATGCTTCAGGCAATATTATATTTTAATCTCAATATTTTAAGGCAGTAAAATTCAGTCCACGATTTCATTCTAAATCTGTCTTTTCCGCCTATTAAAAACCATAAATCTAAATAAACAATATCCTTCAACCGTCACCCGAGAAATTAAATAACTGCCAACCCCAGAAGTTAAATTAATCTAATCTGAAATTTAGTCGCAGTTTACCTATTTAACGAGTTTACTGTGCACGCGAGTCACGCGCGCATAAATTCAGAACGAGCTCCCCGCCCGTTCAGGTTATGTTCCCCGTTCGCCCAATGACCGGGCAATCTAATCGCAACGGTCCATTTCGTAGCCACGGAATAAATTTGCCCGCGGACGAATTTCCATCGAGATGAAGGAACGTCCTCCACGTTCGAGACAGCGTCGCGTAAGAAAGTCGAGCCTTGGAAGCTCGCTGACCGGTGTCTCCTCTATGCACATCACAGGACTTATCGCGAGAACGAACGACTCCGCAAAGTGGCGCGGAGAGGGGGGATGAGGAGGAGGAGGTGGTCCGATCGGACTGGCCGGTTCCATTATATTGTTATCATTCCATTATCTCGATCATGGTCCACCGTGGACCCGGCACAATGGGCAATCGAGGCTCGATCGGGATCGCGACGCGAAAGAATCGAGGAGGCCGAAGTGGTGGGTACCTTTTGTCGGTGGCAGCGTCTGCGGCCGGCTACCTAGCTGCAGTCGTCGTCGTTGGCGGTAGCTGGCGGCGACAATGCTGAGGCAACAGGGACAGGAGAGCATGGCAACGACCAGAGTGGAGGACGGGGCGAGAGACAGAGAGGGAGACGGAAAGATAGCGAAAGATAGAGAGAAGGATAAAGAGAAGCGAGTGGCAGAGAGGGCGAGATAAAGAGGAAGGCAGAGGGAGAGGAAGAGCGAGAGAAAGAGGGAAAGACAGAGAAAGCAAGAAAAAAGAGAAAGGCCAAGAGAAAAAAACATAGAGAGAGAGAGAGAGAGAAGGAGAGAGGGAGCAAGAAAAAGGGAGAGAGACAGTGATGCGAGAAAAGGAGAGAAATGCAAAGAAAAAGAGAGACATAGAGAGTAAGAGATAGACAGAGAGCGAGAGAGAGAGAGAGGGGGGGACGCGAAAGAAAAAGAAAGAGAGCGAATGAGAAAAAGGAAGAAATCGAGAGAGAAAAGGAAAAAGAACGAGAGACAGGGCGAGATAAAGAAGTACAGATGAAGAGAGGGAGAGAGAGAGAGAGCGAGATTCGAGCGCGTCATCCTACCTGGCGGTGGCTACGCTCTCGAGTGGGTGGTAGTTGGAGAGACGCAGGGGGCTACCTCACTCTGCAACAGGGAAACGTTCGCGTATACGAAGAAACGAAATGCGGGGGTGGGATGGCGGTGCAATGGCGAGGGCTAGCGATGGGACTGATTCGAGGTGTAACTGATTTTAGGTTAGGTTTCATTGTTCTAATTCAATATTATTTATATTTCAACAGCTAGCAAAGCAGTATTTTAATAGCTAGAAAAATCTAAAGACAATCTTTGAGATCATATCTTTTACACTAATTACAATTTTAGGTTAGGTCTCATTATTATAATCTATGGAACATAGTGAGTGTTATACGAAGTTATATTTGGTATTTAATTGAATATTAAATATTCTTATTGATATTAATTTTAATATTATTAATATTTAATTATTAATTGCATAATAATATTATGCAATAGAATATAATACAATAAAATACAATACAATATGCGAAACAATATACAGTATAATACATATAATAGAATATACAATTCAATACAATACAGCACTGTACAGTATAATACAATACAATACAATACTATATGATACAGTAAAGTACATTACAGTACAGTATAGTATAATACGAAGAACTATGATACAGTATTATACAGTACAATATAATACAATAAAACAGTCTTTCAATAGCTAGCAAAATCTAAGGACAGTTTTTAAGATAATATCTTCTACACTAAGCACAATTTTAGGTTAGGTCCCAACATTCCAATCTGTCAGAAATAATGATTGAAATAGTATTTTAATAGCTAGAGCAGGTTCTAGTGGCAATCGTTGCATTTTTCTTGCAACTAGCTATAATTTTAGGTTAGGTCTCATTATTCTAATCTGTCGAACATAGTAATTCTAAAAGTCATTCACCGGCGAGCAAGTCCTAGGAACAATCATTGAGTCCTCTTTTTTTCAAGTTCTAGCGCAAATCGTCGAGATACCCTTGACATAACCTATAAAATGTTAGGTTCACCGATTCTAAATATCTACGAGACAAAACGTGTTGGACAGACAGACCGCGGATCAAGTTCCAGCGACAATCGTTACCGGTTCGAGACAGGAAATGAAATGAAACGGCAACGCTGTACCCGAAATTGGCACTCTACTAATTATTACGTAAATCACGTCTAAACCGAGCAGCGGCGCCATTAAAGACTATTAACGTCCTCATAACTGGATGACTTGATTCGCTTCTGAAATCCGCGCGACGGCTATTTCCGAGCGGCGGGCCGCTTTTTGCGGTCGTTCCCGGGAGTCGTTCTCGATGGTTTTATGAAATTTGCGGGGTTGCGGCGGCGTGTCTATATCCGACATAAAAGATTCAGGGGCAAACGGGTACGGGAATACCGCGCAGACGCCCTGAAAATAGCCGAAGACGTTGACGCGGTGTATCCGCGTTCGTTTTGTCGTCCGCGACGAATATCCCTGGACAGGTGTACCGGGTAATTCGAGGTGTCTAAACACTGTTCCGCGATATTATCATCCTGGTATTCCCAAGTGGTGGGCTACGATCCCAGAGAGAGAGAGAGAGAGAGAGAGAGAGAGAGAGAGAGAGAGAGAGAGAGGCGCAGGTATACTCGATACGAAACGCACACGCGTCTTCGCGACAGGTTAATGCACATTCGACATTTTCCCAGCGCGCAGAGCCGCAGATAAGGGTCCTGATAAGTGGACGTCGGAGATAAGGCCCATGAATCACCACTGCGCGAGTTTGTACATAACCAACGTTGCCGACAATACGGTCGGTGGAACGGCTTCTTCTTCGATGACGTACACCCTACTTCAAAAGTAGTAGTAGGTCACTCTTAGAAAATATAGATAAATGTGAAGGTTCTATGCCAAGTTATATTTGATATTTAATTGAATATTAAATATGAATTATTCATATTAATTTTAGAATTATTAATAATTAATTGAGTATGTTATATATTGTAATATTATGCAATATAATATAATAGAATAAAATACCGTATGGTACAGCATAGTATAATACAGTATAATATACAGTAGAATGTACAGTATGATATAATGGAATATTCAATTCCATACAATACAACACTGTACAGTATAATACAATACAATACATTACGATATGACAGTATAGTATAATACAAAGAAGTATAATACAATATTGTACAGTACAATATAATACAATAAAACATAATATAGTACAGCATAGTAAAGTACTTTATATTACAGTACAGTACAGTATAATACAATAAAATATAATATAGTACAGCAGAGTGTATGTATGCAATACATTCTACAATACAATACAATGCGATACGATGCAGTAGCACATTACATTACAGTGCAGAATAGTACAATACAATATAATACAGTATTGTACAGTAAATTGCACTATATTACAATACAGTGGAGTACAATACAATACAATATAATACAATACTGTACAGTAAAGTATATTATATTACAGTGCAGTACAATATAATACAGTACCGTACAGTAAATTAGATTATATTACAATACAATATAATACAGTATTTTACAGTATAGTATAGTAAAATACAATATAATATATAACGTCGCAGAGCTTTTAATGTAAAGAAACCTCACAATTTTAGCCGACTCCTCTGAAATCGTTTCTCGCTCTGCAACAATTTCCATTTATGCCCCGTTGTTCGGTGACTCGCGATCGGTTCGCTCCCGCCGCTAGAGCTTCGCGTTGGTATCCTCTCTCTCTCGGCGGGGGTCGCAGAAGGAGGAACGCACGGTGTAGAGACAAAGAACGTGGCTGCTGGCTAGAAAGAGAGAGAGGACGGTAGAGCGGCGCGCAGAAGGAGGCGGCGGGGCTCCGTGGCGGAATAACGCGAAGGGAAGACAAAAAGAGAGGAGGAAGCCGTAGCGGCGGGCAGGGGGGGGGGGGGGGGGGAAATACAGAAAGAGAGACGGTGCGCGAGGGATCGGAACGGGAGGAAAAGCAGAGAAATGATTCGGAGACGGACAGAAAGAGAGGGAACGGGAGGAGGAGGGGGAGAGGCGTCGGGGCTCTGCAGGGATAGGTGGACGGCGGGGGGAGGGAAAGCGGATCAACACGAAAAGGCACGAGCGTTGCCGAGGTGTACGGTGTGACGAGAAGAGCCGCGAAGAAACAGTCCGGGGCACTTGACGATATGACCGACTTTGGTGCACGGCTTCGGCCAAATTCTAATGCGATTAATTCCGTGCACACCTTTAGTGACACGTGGAAAACGACCTTTATACTGCATCGTGTCAGTTTGATATCATTTTATCATCGAGGCTTGGGTGTGTAATCGTTTAGAGGATGTCAATGATGGCACTTGGTTTCTTCGACGAACTGTGCCTCTTGTTCACCTGCAATTTAACTTCGTATAACCTACAAAGTATCATATAATTATTGTAATTATTATTTATGAAATAATGGCTAGGTTTTTATATAAATAATTGAATTGAAATTTGGGTATAGGGACTAATTAGTTTAGAGGAGACAGATGGTAAACTAGCACTTGGCTTTTGCAACGAATAGTCACCCTTAAATACCTGTAATCAATCTCAACGTAGACTACAATATATCCTACAATTATTATTATCGCTGTCGAAATATTGTCTAGATTTTTTTGTAAATATTTTAATGGGAATTTGCGTATTTAAAGGAAATTCGTTTAGAGCATGTCGACGGTGAATGAAATGGCACCTGTCTCAATTACAAATTACAATTGTTATCTCCATTGATGAAATAATTCCCAAATTCTCACATAAATAATTTAACGGTAATTTGTTCAGGCAAACAAATTATTTTCATATCGATGAACCATAAAATAGCACCTGGCTTCTTCGACGACAACGTCCCATAATTTACCAACGTATAAATATCTCAAATTATTATTACCAAACTGATTTTTTCGATAAAATCTTGTAACCGATGAAAAATAGCGTCCAAGGATGATCCGCAATGATCGCTTGCCATCAGGCAGACACCATTCGAAAATGGTACGCGCATTATGCGCGCGCAAGAAAATGGTCCCGGAAGAGGCCGCCGGTCGCGGCATCCATCACCGTCATTAGGCTGTCATTGCTCGCGGACAAGTTCATTCGTCATCGGGGCCTAACGCTCGTCTAGCATCGAGGCCGTGTGAGAGGCGGTCCCGGGTTGCCATAAACGTCGTAGGAACGGCAACAAGTTCTGTCTACAGTGGAACAAGACATTCGGCTAATAACACGTCCGAAAAATATATAATAATCCGCGGCCATTTAAATACGCTTGTAAAGAGTTCTTTAAATCTTTAAATGCCCCTTTCCCCTCCCCGCTTCCTTCTCCTCTACTGGAGGATGTCAAGGACCCTTCCTCTCCAAGAGATCAGTCTCTCTCCCAAAAATCAACCAAAAATCACTTTTCGGTCCTACCCCCACACCAGCGCCCGCCGCTCTCCTGGGCGGAGCCTAGCAGTGGTCTCCCGCGTGGCCCACGTGACAGCAGCGCACACTATATCGCGCTAACCTTGCAATGTCCACGCAAACAAATCTGAAACTCGTTGTTGAGGTTAAGCGTCCACGCGGCTACGTTCGCAGCGGTCACGTGGTCGCTGCGGGAGTATCCTGGCATCGCTGGCGGCGATGTCCGAGAGGGGGAAGGGGCCACGTGATAACAGGGCACCGCCGGTCGGTTTTAATGGCCCGGGACAGGCTGTTACGGCTGTTATGACACCTCGAGACCAGCGTCGAGTTCACGAAAGCCGGCGCGCGCGCGTCCGCCGGAATTCCTGATAACGTCCGATAAGAGGGACCGAGATAACGAGAGCGCCCGCTAGAAAAAGACGATCGAAGTTGACGAGTCTGGGACGGGGGGAGCGGCTGCCAGGGGGCGTGGAGGGGCGGGTCGGGGCCACCGAGCGGCGGAGGGATGGTGCACAGTGTACACGTTCCGACGCGGTCCTCCGCGAGTCTACACGGTGTCCGTCTCTTTCCACCCTTCGAAGGGTTATGCCAAGACTAGTTCTTTGGCGAAGGTTACGTCATGCATACCATCTTATTAAAAACTGCCGTTTATTTTGAAAGTGACAAGGTCACTTTTTATTATCGACCGTGGCACCATATATATTATTTACTTAGTGATCTACATTACTTTAATTGTAAATTTGAATCCCTTAGATATAATTTATATCTATCATAATTGCTTAGATAGCAATTTGACGTATTCGTACCTGTGTTTTTAATCATTCAATTTATATACAAATGGACTTGGAATACTTTTGAAACAGACGGTTCGTTTATTCTTCCCGAAGTAATATTTATTACGTTAATTTATCTAATTTAACGCGAAAACCGAAGCGGAGAAATTTGCAACCGAAGTCAACCCTCTTTGGCTATATTTCTACAACCATAAAAGGAGCACGCGACCAAAATTTTACATTAACAAATTAACTAAACTATACCATACAGTATCTATTGTATTAGAAACAAGTTGCCCAGGCTCGTAAACAAAATCATAGATTTCAAGCAACGATACGTAGCATTAAACGATACCTCGAAAGTGGGATACCACGTGACGTCTGTCCGTCACCGTGGGTAGATAGACGGACACCCAGTATACGTGTCGGCGGTCGCGCGGTGGTGCGCGCGTGTGCGCGCTCGGGAGGGGGCTAACGGGAGAAGGGGGCGGTCGAGCGGCGCTGGGTGGGCGGGCGGAGGGGAGGGGGAAACGGCGACGCAGCGATAGAAAGAGAGAGAGCGAGAGGGAAGGAGAGGGGCGGGAGGGGGTTCAGAGAGGGCGGAGAGGCGTCCCACGGGAGTTTTTCGGCGGATCGCTGCGCGACTAGTGTGATCTCTCGCGAGTAGCGGTCTCGATCGATCTTATTGGCGGTTCAGCGGAGCGCAGTCGAGCCGAGCCGAGGCGAGCAGACCAGAGAGAGAGTCAGTGCACGGTGAGCTCCGGTCGAGGGATATAGGCACGAGGCTGCTCCAACACGGAAAATATATATATTACACGGTGTGCTGTGCGACGGTGCTCCGCAACGGAGGATACACATACGGGTGAACGGTGGGAATAGAAGCGGATTTATTTGTAAAATTCCCTCGAGGAGCATCTTCTTCCCTTGTTTTGTTCGGTCTCCTTTTCTATTTTTTTCTGTTCCTCGCTTTCGGTGCGACTCGTGGATTAATTTCTGCCAAGTGGTTCCTTTCGTCGGCTGCTACAGGATAAAACGTGGTGTTTTTTTGTGGGTGACCAATCCAGGTTCTCGGCGCGAGGATAATTGGAGTAATCGGAGCACAGCGAACACGCTGCTCCGCTGGATCCCGGGCGGCTGTGTGAGTCCGTTTTCAATGATCTACGCCTGATCTCTCTCTCTCTCTCTCTCTTTCTCAGTTTTTATTTCGAATCGCAGCGAGCTTCTTTCTCACTGTTTCGGAGCGAAGGGGAACGCTTGCTTGGGAACACTCGCGTCTATTCGTGCCTGGCAACGAAATGTTCGCGGTAACTCTCCGAGGACTCTTTCGCGAATCGAAATCCTTCCAGGCTTCCTTTCAACTTTTCTCTCTCTTTTTCTCTATTCTTTTTATCTTTTTCTCTTTTTTCGCTCCTTCACGCGGCATTTACCCGGCAATTCGCCTTATAATTCCGCGTCAACCACGACTAAATAATGGTGGCTAATCCCGTGCGACGCCTCCGCGCGTTAAAACCGCACGGTCCCCGGCCATGAATATTTTCCAACCTGTTAACCGAACGATTTTTTTTCGACCGTGAACACACACACGCACACGCGCGCGTGTGACAAATTTCATTCGAAACGAACCGCTGCCGCCCACGCGAATATATCGGGCCAACGAAAATAACAGCGGCGCAGAACGACGAACTGCTTCCGAGATACTGTCGTTGTACGAATTTAATTGGTCGCCGATGATAATTGTTTGACTTTTTTCATCGGCCAATTTGTCTCGTTTTTTATGGTTCTTGTAATTTTTATAATCTATCCGATTCTCCCATTT
The DNA here is from genome assembly GCF_028453695.1 of Augochlora pura. Taxonomy (NCBI): domain Eukaryota; kingdom Metazoa; phylum Arthropoda; class Insecta; order Hymenoptera; family Halictidae; genus Augochlora; species Augochlora pura. Next base: position 13,071,120 of record NC_135782.1, read on the forward strand.
GTGTTATTCGTGTAAATTGTCTAAGTTATCTAATTCTCTAATTTCTCTAACTAATTCTCGAATTTTTCTAATTTGTTCAATATGTCAAATTTATTTAATTCGTCAAATTTATTTAATTTGTCAAATTTATTTAATTCGTCAAATTTATTTAATTCGTCAAATTTATTTAATTTTTCAAATTTATTTAATTCGTCAAATTTGTTTAATTCGTCCAACTTGTCCATTTTGCCTACCTCTCTAATCTATCTGTCGAATTTATTTAACCAAATTTGTCTACAAATTGTACAATGTTTGTTGTAAGACAGAGTAGATATGTTTGTTTGTTAATAATTTCGGAGTGTCTGCAAGGATAGCATAGAATTCTTTACACGCGTTTTCCCGTTTTAGGATCGATCTAGCTCATTTCTATCGCGAACGAGCTCGTTCTACTTTCGCCCGATATTAATTCTACGAATTGTGAAATTATACCCAACGAGTTCGAGCGCCAATGCTTCCACTTAGCGTTCGCGATCAAACACGCCGGATTTTATGCGGTTTTGTGGTAAAAAGGAGCAGCAACTCTATTCGGAGACGGTGAACGGATTGCAATAGTCGAAGCTTGTTGTTGTTGTTGTTGACTCGAAATTATTCGGAGAAGAATGAAATCGAATTCAATTGAATTCGATTGAATTCAATCGAATTAAATTAAATCAAATAAAATTAAATCAAATAAAATTAAATCAAATAAAATTAAATCGAATAAAATTAAATCGAATAAAATTAATTCGAACTAAATTAAATCAAATAAAATTCAATCGTATTAAATTAAATCAAATAAAATTAAATCGAACTATACTAAATCGAATAAAATGAAATTAAATCGAATTGAACTAATTCAAATAATAATTATATCGAATAAAATGAAATTAATGTAAATTAAATAAAAACGAATTGAACTAAACTAAAGTAAATTGAATCGAAGTTAAATTAAATTGAATTAAAGTAATTGTATCTTGTCTCCTGCGTACAATCAGTGCAACAACTTTTCATTTTAGATGAAGAGACACAGTACTCCCACAACACCAATGTAAACAATCGTGACACAATCTCATCAACTAATTACAACAACAACAAAAGAATAGACCGTATAAAATTATAATCGGAGCAGAAAAATACTAATATAAAATTGAAATAATATTAAAATAAATACTAATACAATGTATTCAATTTTTAAACAATTTTTAAACAATTTTTAAAGAATTATTCTAATCGATTTGAAGTCGATGCGTCGATGATCTGTGAATCTCGCACCCGACGCAGCTCATCGCCTCGTTATTGAATTGTTTCGCGCGGCAACGTCGCAGCTTTCGTCGCGAGTTTCCCGCTCTTTTTGGATCGCCGCGCGCGATTCGGAGGATCTCGGCGATACGGATTATGGTTCTCGATGCGTAAACGGTGGAGAAGAGAACGCGTTTCGGTATCATTCGAACCAGAGCGGAGGCCTTGGATCCTCAAGGCAACCTAGAGAGATGGTAGCCGCGCGATAAACCCTCGCCTTTTCATTCGATTCCGACTGCCGGCGCGCACGGAGCATGATCGACGAGGAAAGGGAGCTGCTTCATTCGAGACGACGCGAGTGCCCGCAGGATTTCTTCTCGATCGATTCAAAGGCGACAGAACTCGGTCGTTCTTCGATTCTCACGTGACAAAACTCATACTTTTTCAGACTTTTAAGCGTTGTTTCGTTTCTTTTTATAGTTTTCGGCGGTTGTGTTAGGTCTGGGTTAGGTGTAGGTTAGGTTTGGGTCCTACGGCTATGTAGGTTAGGCCTTGACTTAGGAGGTGTAGACTAGATCAAGATTAGGCATAGGTTACATCTAGGGTTATGTGTGAGTTAAATCAGAATTATATTATATTGTATTATATCCTTTTGTAGGATATTTATATTATATCCTTGTGTAGACTAGATCAAGATCGGGCGTAGATTACATCTAGGGTTATGTGCGAATTAAATCAGAATTAAGTATAGGTTAGATCATGTTTTGATATAAGTTAACCCTTTGCACTCGAAGCCATTTTAACCATAAATCTGAAATAATAGCATTCTCGTAGTAATTCCATTCTATGTAACAAGATTATGTTATTCACTTTTATGCATACGAAAGTGATTCTTGCGACTCGCACCAGTTGTTGAATTGTTTAACTATTGTTTTAAAACTTTTATTGGTATAAAAATTATCATGGGAAGCGATAGAATAATTTTAGTGGTGCCTCAGAGTCACCACTCGAGTGTAAAGGGTTAACTCTGGAATATGTGTAAGTTAGGTGATGTTTACGTTTTTTAGGTTAGGTGCGGTTTTAGGTTTAGGTTACTTTTTTGAGTTTTTAAGATGCTAAATCGTTGGATTCGAGTTAAGTATGGGTTAAATTTATGTCAGATTTCAGTCTGACTGTTTCGATTAATTAAATTACTAATTAACTAATTTGGTAGGTGTGAGGTTAATTTGAATTAAATTGAGGTTAGATTTAAGTTACGTAATTTGTTTATTTCATTCTTCGATGGAGATGAATTTCTTAGTTTATTGTTTATATTTAGTGTATATAGGATTACAGTGGTTCCATTCAATTTCATAAATAAATTAATATTATTGTTGTTTATTGATATTTATAACAATTGTTACATGTGCATAAGTTAATGTGTGTATTGTGTATGTATAATGGGAAAGATAAGTCTAGGTTAGGTCATTTATTTTTCGTACAAAATTAAAAACTCAGGTCCAAGTTAGACGATTTATATATTATATAAAATAGAAGAATTAGGTTCAAGGTTAACTAACATATTCGTTGCATAAACTAGAAGAAGTTAGGTCCAAGTTAAATAATATATTTAATGCATAAAGTAAAAAAAGGTTAGGTTCAAAATAGATCATCTATTTAATGCATAAAAAAGACGAGGTTACGTCAAAGCTGAATAATACCTTTACTACATAAAGTAGCAGGGTAACTCCAAGTTAGCTAACATATTCGTTGTATAACCTAGAACAATTTAGGTTCAAGCTAAATGATATATTTATTACACAAAATAAAAAAGATTAGCTTAAAATTAAATAATAAATTTACTACACAAAGTAGAAAAATTAACTCTTTAAGTTATCTAATCAACATATCCTACAAAATCAAAATTCCTACCTAAATCACCCCGCTTCTTTGTCTTACAAAAAGAAAGGTTAGGTCCAAGTTATGTCATCTATTTACCGTATAAAATGGTAAGAATTATATAGCTAAAAGCAACGCGGTAGAAACGTCGAGGAGGAACCCGGGAGATAATAATTGCCGTGATAATAATCGCGTAGCCGAGCGTCTGGTAAGCAGATGGGTCATTTTGTGGCGTGGGTCACGTGACGGTGGGAGGGAGACGCGGTCTAAAAGGAATTACGGTGATCGTGGTCTCGGAGGAAAGGATGCTAGAGACCATGACTCGAAGAATCGGGGGAATCGAGTTCGACCGGAAGTTCTTTCATAAGCTGCTTAAAGAGAGCATCGTAATTTCTATTCTTCCCAGCCAGTTATTTTTCTGCCCGGATCCGTTGCTGTTATTTGCGATTCGGAGTATCCTTTTCCTTTTTCGTTTCGTCTATAAAGATAAAAGCAAAACGGATCCGAAACTCGCGCAGAAGTCGCCCGGCGCAGCGAACTGACGAGGGCTCTCCGTTCGACTTGCCGTCGTAGGAATTAATTTTTCCGTTCTTTTGTTATGGAGAACGAATTCCTCGGTCTCTTTGTTGTTCAATCCCCTACGTTCTACTTCGACGTTCGCGGCCGAAGAATATAGCTGTCCGGACTGATCACAGTTTTGAGTCTAATATCAGCCGTGAGTCACATCAGCAGTGACTCACCTATTGTGGAACGCGTTAAATTACCATTACTGTAACTCGCGAACCATGCGCGCGCGAAGCCTATTTCGAAAAGAAATCTTAAAATAGCTCGCCGGAAATTGTTATCCAGCCTGTCTATAGAACACGTTTCACGGAAAAAAAACAGCGCGAATCACTTTCTCCTGCCGGAAACAGCGTTTTCGAATTATCGCGCCACGTGACTCTCGCTATCTTTATTTATTTATTTTTATTTATATATTTATTTTTATCTACTCATTATTTATTTATTTAGACGATATTAACAGGTAATTGTACAAAACCGTATAATCTCACGTGGCACTATAACAATAATAACGTCAGCTCAGTTTTTGGCGGGAAAACGACGAAAAATTCGTTTTTTATTTTTTTTTACGACGAAACAACGAACAGAAAATTCTGAGAAAATTTGTAAACAATACCCAGAACGATGTGTCGCGACTAAAAAAATTTCAATACCGTCGCTGTAGAACTTCCACGTGAAATTCGCATTTTTCTGGGTGCTGAGCGTGGCTTAGATTTTCTGAGGATTTTTAAAAATCGTTGCCATGGAAAACAGCGTGGAAACAGATTTTTTTTCTTTCACCCCATAACCAGCCACGCGGCGGAAATACTACGGGTTCGATGCACCGCGCGCCACTTAAACCGTTCGACTTTTTCGTCTGGAGGGCCAACGCGCGCGTCGCGAATCGCGCAGAGTTTGCAAACCTCTCGGCATTACGCAATCGTTCTTCGTCTATCGTTGTCGCGGAATTCAGGTCAGCCGCCGTGTCCCATGGTGATCTCGTCCCGCGAGCGAGATTCTCGTCGTTCGAGCATCGATTCCGCCGCGGCTTCTCAACACGAAAAAAAATGGATCCCGATCGAGGACCGCTCAAAGAGCTGTAAAGCTGGAGAGAAATTTCGTTGTACTCCGTGGGGCACAATTCCTAATGATACATTCGCGAAAAAAAGGTTAAAGTTATTTGTCCAGTCGCGTCTTTGAATATCGATTTTTTGCATTAGAGTTTATTTTTTAAATAATTTTTTGGTTGAGAATCACTGAGGGGCGAGCTCTATAGTTAGCAGAAGTTATTGACTTATGGTGACTTGTTGTTGTAGTTGTTTCAATGATTTTTACCTTGAGAGATTCGTTTAGATTGTCGAAAGTTGAGAACCACTGGTGAAATAGGTGTATAGTATAATTAGAAATGATTTGTACTATGCAGGAAAATTATTGAACGAAAATGATTATAACTTACGGAGTCGTTACAATTGTTATTTGATCGCTTCAAAGTTGAGAATCGTGGGGCGTATAGCTGTATAGTGTAGTCCAGAATGAGCCATGCTGTGCAAGATATATAATGTGTACAGTTTTAGCAGAAATTATTGAGTTTGATTTAACGGAGTAATGCTCTTGTATTAATTTCAAGAATTTTTGCCATGAGAGCTGTCTTTTGATCGCTTGAAAGTTACGAACCTACTATAGAATAGCTCTATAGTATAATAAAAAATGGTTCGCATTATGCAAAATATAAAATTTGTATACATTTAGCAAAAATGATAGGAATTAATTCATGAAGACACTGTAGCTGTCTTTTAATCATTGAACATTTGATAACCGTTAAAAGAAAATCTCTATAGTGTAGTTAAAAATGTGTCACGTTATATATAGGATTTAAAGCTTGCACACTTTTGGCAAAAGTTATTGAAACTGTCTTATGGAGTAGTATTCTTGAATTTGTGAGAGCTTTCTTTTGATCAATAGGAGATTGAGAATCACTAGGAAAATAACTCTACAGTATAGTCAAAAATATTCTACACTGTGCAGTATGCAAAATTTTCATACTTCTAGCAAAAACTACTCAGCCTGACTTATGGTGTCACTACAGCTGCCTTTAAATCACTTAAAAGTTGAGAGCCACTAGAAGAAAAGCTCTATAGTATAGTCAAAAGTGGTTCGCAGTATAGATAAAACAAAATGTCTTCTAGCAAAAATATTCTCGTTGCAAAATCGTGTTATGAAAGTTGTCTCAACGATTTTTACCATTGTAAACACATTGTTATCGTTAGAATCTCGAGGATCGCCTGAATAATGTTTGCACGTTGATAAGTGATTCGTATAGTGCAGTACTGCGATAGACTGGTGGTATTCGCGGCAAGAATTATTCGAGCGGCTACCGCACACCGTGAGGCGTGCCCTTGGAGTTTGAACGAAGCTTGGTTTTTCAACACATCGTTCGCTTTGTCCGATGCATATTCAATGGCGGAATATATTATTCGTGCGCCGGTGTCTTCGGCTCTATTTAAGGCAGCGATTTCAGTGTCATATGTAATTGAATATCGCCGGCCACTGTCCTCGATTCGAATAATAATTGCAGTAACAATTGAGTCGTGTCGTGCTCTAAAAATTATTCTAAAAAAATTGTTACAGCAAAAAGAAAGACTTTCCATAATTTTCAAACGTGCACGTTCACCTGAAATATCGATCAGCATTTAATAACACTCGAACGGTGGACCTTTCGGACGAGAATAGAACTTGGGATCGTTTCTAATTTTATTTAGAAATTTTGTTAAAAAATATTATAACCTCTAAAGGATTTCTAAACAATTCTGTACGGCCTAACGAAACGTGTCAAGTGTTAAATTAATTACCTGAAACTGGATACAATGAAATAAAGATATTCACAGTCTTGGTCATAATTGACCCAGGCACCGCAGCTCGACAACCGCAAAACCGTTTTACATGCGAAATAAAACTTGTGCGTATAAATCACGACGTAATTCATCTAAAATATAATTTTCTCCTTCTTTAACGCTGTTTAAGGTGTTTATGCAATATTAGATTTTCGTTCTTTCCTTAACAGTAATTTATTCATTTATTTTTATTTGATCAGAAACAGATGAAATCCGCAATGTAAGCAATAAAAGCGATGCTCCATGATGAATACAAAATAAATATAATACAGATAGAAGATATAAATAATAACGAATAACAAATGAATATAAAATAAATAGATCCAGGGTAACAAAGACACGAGTGCCGTATTTTCCATGTTAAATATTTCCTGGAGGCTTGGGCGGAATGTTCGGCGGAAGAAGCGCGAAAGCGGACAGTAAAATGGCGGGAATCGGCGCACGTCGGTTCAGTCGTGTTCCGTTCGGGCTCCGCAGTCAGCGGAATGCGAGTCATCGAGAGTGGAACGGCCCCGGTTCGACGCGGTCATTGGCCACGCGTTCCACCACGTGGGTTGACAGATTTTCATTCAAGGCCCCCTTTTCTAGAAATAGCCGGCGAACGAGCTGGCTCCAATGAATGGACGGTTCCGAGTCGAAATTGCGATAACGCCCAGATAATCGAGCGCTGGTTGGCCGACTGTTCGTGGCCGCTATCTATACATATATTACGGTGTCCCACAAGTCTCTTCCTTCCTTTTCATGCCAAATCAATAGACGATATTTGTCGTTTAAGGTTCATTTATTGTGTTATACATAAACCCTTTGCGATGCGCATTTTCATATAAAATCCATGTCTCGTCTCGATGTGATCGTAAAATCACATATCCCGTCTTGATTAAATAATTATGAACCATTGTCCTGGGAATGTTAGCGGCGTCCACCATCTCGCGTACACTATATCGCGCATACTCTCGAGGCCACGCGTAGCGTGGCGCGGGAAAAACTTATGGGACACCTTAATATCGCCTTGCAGGTGTTCGAAATTCTCGAAACTTTTCTTTCGAGAATTTGTTGATCAATTAAATCGAATCTGAATTGGAATTTGAACGAAAACAAAGTGGAGCTGGTGTAACATCCTGATCTAGGCGAACCGTGTTCTATCAATCTCGTTCTTCGCTCTTCGGTGTTTTTAATAGGACGTTGATGACCACACGCGTCACCAATGACTATCTTAACCTAACTCTGAATTGCTGGGACGACAAGTTCATTTCATTTATTCTGTTTGTCTGGCGGCTTCAACGAACTGAATCAACCTAGATTACTATGAACATTGTTTAACGTTTAAAAACAATCCAACGATTTTTATGCAGAATAAACGTTGCTTTCTCAATGCTTTTGTTTAATAATTTTAACGAATTGAAAATGGTACTCTTGTATTTCTAAATTCTTTTAATATGTATATAATGTTTTGCCTTTGATTTCGTTTTTACATTATAAGTGCATAAAACGAATAAGAATTATTATTAGCGCAAAATGAAGGAGACTAGTTGATTTTAGTGCCCCCTGCATTAAAAAAAACTACTTAATTCTTTCGTTGAAATAAAGAGGATAGAATTTAGGATACTTCTGCGTTTATACATGGTGTCTTAGAACTTTCGTTGCACTCGAAACTTTTCCTGACATCAGCAGCTGATTCCTCGAGTGATATCAAGCAACTTTTTCCTCTACCAAAATTTTCTGCGCGGCCTTGTTAACGAGTTATTAACGAAAAACACGCACCAATCACAGACGGAGTACGCCTGGCGCCCCGCGCCCGCGGACAATGGCGCGCAGCGCTAGCGAGCGCTCTAAAGTTCGTCCACTGGAACTCGCACTCTGATTGATTCTCATTTATAGCTAATCGTAAACGATGCCTTTTTCAAGATTTTCGCAAAGGAAAAAGTTGTTGCAAACCGCCTTTGGAATCGATTTACCGTCTCGTTAACTTGTTTCGGTTGGAACGAGAGTTCTTGGACAAGGTGTCCACCCTGTATATCTAAAGCAGAGCTTTATTCGTCACAGGTGACGGTAATACACGAGAAAACGTTTGTTGCTCGTCGTTGTGTCCACGGTCGGACGTGTTAATCAGGTTCGCGCGTCCACGTTAGAATTTTCTGTTGCTTGCGCGCACCTGGTAATTCGATGACAAACAGATTTCACTTCGGACGGGTCACACTTTTTCTTTCACATTTCTCCGGTGACTCAGCCACGTGATATCATTTTACGCTTACTTCGCGAGATGTGTAAGAAAACTATTAAAATTTATTAGAGGACTGGCGGATTTGTTCGAAGCTCTATTAATTAAATTTACTCTATTGAAACATTTATTAAACATGGGATACATTAAAAATCTGACAGAAATTATAGGGAAGCTGTCAGTATTTATTAATACGATTTATACTAAAAATTGGTTAGAATTTATTAGAAACCTGCAACAATTTATTAAAAAATTAGTCACAGTTTATAATAAATCCATCAAACTTTAAATTGCTACAAAAATAATCATTATATCATACGATCTATAAAAACTGTACTATAATTGATTAAGAATCTGTCACAATTTATTAAAATTCTGTCATAATTTATAATAAATCTATCAAACTTTAAATTTCTACAAAAATAATCGTTATATCATACAATTTATTAAAAATTTGTTATAATTTATTCAAAATCTGTCACAATTTATTAAAGCTCCGCAATAATTTATTAAAACTTTCCAACAATTTATTAAAGATCTGTCAGAATTTATAATAAATCTGTCGGACTTGAGATTCCTACTAAAACTAATGATCAGCGTAAATAACGAAGGAGAGGCAAAAAAAGCGTGGGAAAGGAAAGAAAAATCGTAGTAATCCGAGTATCCGAAGCGTCCGCAAATCCGTATCCGAGCAACGCACGGACAGCGCTTTCGTTCCGGATTAAACCGGCCGCGCGTTGTAAACAGAAAGACGAAAAATCAACCGAACACATCGACGCGGACAGGGGTGTCGTAAAAAGTAGGAATTAATTAGCGGAATAACCGTGCCAATAGAGGGGGAGGAGGAGTGGTGGACGTAACTGGGAACCGAGAGCAGTAATCTACGGGAATCCCCATGACGGCGGGCCATTAAAAATCGAAACAACGCCGGCAACAAATGAAATTGCGAATCGACCGGCGCCGATAAAAAAACGGAGGCCGCTCCGGTGGAAAAATGGCCCGACGAACGGCCATTAATAATCGTCCCGTCAAGGGACGAGTTATCGCCGTCGGCCGTCGACGCGTGTCGCGCGGGACCGTCGACGAAAGCTCCGCGAAAATCTTCGCGAATCAAAATTCGAACAAACGCTGCTTATACTATTCAGAGAAGTTTATAAAAATCTGTTCGAAAATGACGGACACGATTTATATAAATATCCGTGCTATTGTCGAAGCATCCTGAAAGCATTCACGTGCAACCAACTGCAACATAGGATTACAGGTGCGTTTTAATGAACGAAATTGAAGCCCGCAGCAACGCTCGAACAATTTCGGCCCAGGATAAAAGGCGCTGCGCCGCAACAACGGTGGTCCACGTGTTCGAGCACGTGTTAGCCAGAGAGACCCTCCTTTGTGCCGGCAAAATCCCAGCCCCCCGATCGCCTATAACCGGACCAGGTGTGGGGCTCCGGGCGTGCTTTTCCAGGGGTCTAATCGATGATCGACGTTTGAAAAGCGAGCGATCATCTTCGTCATATTTTCCCCGACCCGTTGTCTCCCGTTTATTCCGCGTTGTTTGCCGGCGGCCATAATCGCTGGCCGCCGCGCATTCAATTTCCCGGGGCCGCGTTAAACGGGCGAATAAAAGGGAGAGCAGGAGAGAAAGTTTGGTTCGCGTTCGGATGGTACCTGGAACGACCGGGCCAAACTTCCGCCGGAATTGGTAATAAAAGAGGCGGGGATCGGTGGGAGTGACGATATAAAGCCGCGTCTCTCGCTCGTATAACTTGCTCGTAAATCCGCCAACCCCCCCCCCCCCCCCCCCCCCCCCAAGTCACCCCCCGGGCCACCACCCGGCCGCGACTGACTCCGCGTCCGATTCGGGAACACGTGCACGCACGACGGCGAACGCCGAGCACCGAGACGAATTACCGGTGACGGGCCGGAACGAGCTTGTCTTCGGCGCACCAGGTATTGTTAACTGGACGACGGCCTGTTGTCGAGACGAGGGTACGGAATGCACAGGGTGATCGACAAGTAACGACGTTTCCGATCCTTCGCCGATTCGTTTTCTCACTTTTTCGATATTGGAATTTCAACTTTGTGTTATCTCTTTGCGCGATTTCGTAATTTATTTATACAGTTGAGAAGTGTTACTGTCACAATGCGAATGATACAGTTCAGTGAAATAAGTTGCAATGGTTAATCATCTATAGTATAAGCGAAAATCTACATTTTCGTTCAAAGCTACTGTTTAACTACTAAAACAGTAAAACAGAAATAGCGAAGCTTCAATGTTATTGGAGACCAATCTTAGATCATACTTTACTTGTCGACCGTGCTGCCATGCCACGGATCTTTATATATTATAAGTTACTAAAATAAGTAGTAATGAATGCCAGAGTCCAAACTCACGTAACATTAGCTATCAGTAACAGTATACTTCAGTTCAGTGTAATTAGAAACGACTTCAGATCATCCTTTATTTGTCACCAGTGTTGCCAAAATGTAATTCTTTATATGATATTAATTGCGACAATGCATATAACATAAACTACTAAAATAAGTAACAATTAAAAGAAAATTCAGTGTATAGTGTAATCTCGCGTAACAGTAGCATAATAATAGTAAAGTTCAGTTCAGTGAAATTACAGACAACTTCAGATCGTCTTGTACCTTTCAGGGTTATGATCAGACTGTGACCAGATTTTTATATAATATTAACCCCTTGCGATACAATAACGAGTCAGATTCGTGGTGAATATTTTATGCAAACTCTACTAAATATAGATATTATTAATTTATTCTACGTCGAAGTAAAAATAAATTCTTCTGTTATCAAAGCATAGAAACGAAAGTAAATAAGGACAATACAGGAAACAAAAATTGTTTACACAACTTAAAAATGTATTTATATTAATCGAAAACCATCGTAATAGTTTCCATATATGTATAATTACAACAATTTCCAACGAGAACACATCGCTTTGTTAACCTTATTTTTCCTAACCTCAAAGTCGAACAAATGTCATAGTGTAGCAGCTCGTCGAATTCGTCTCGAAACAAGCTACGGTAATAAAAACTAAAACATACACCGTACAATTTAAAAAAAAATGGAGATAACCATGACTTTATTTACCCTACGATTTTTCATATCACAGTTTACACATTTAATCGAAAAACTGACTAGCTTCTGTCGGAAACAATTTTTCGCCGGACTGTTGAAAATGCTCGAAAAATCGTGACAACGCTCGTCGGACAATTGGCATCGGAACGCTACTGGTTGGGCAACAGACAACCGCGTCGCGTCGACGAATGATCGGGGGCCCCAGCGCCCTTAATGAATTTCCGTGCTCCGTTTCAGTCGTTAAGAGCCGGATACGCTTTTACTTATGCCCGTCATTAAAAAGCCTCGCTACGCGGCGCGGATAAAGAAGCGACGCGGTCGTTCTCTCCTCCCAACGATTCCACTTCAGCCCTCCCCCCTCTCTCCCCGTCATTTTTTTCTTTATTACCGCGGTCTGTTGCCCCCCCCCCC
>NC_135782.1:13083520-13087713 GCF_028453695.1 Augochlora pura
CCTCCTCCACCCTTGGGCAGCCGTCGGGCAGATTTATTTCCAACGGGATGGTCGGAAAAATGAGCCCGGAGAGACGCGAACACGGGGCTTCTGTGGCTCCGGTCCGTTTGGAGAAATGAAACCTCCTTTCGCTTTGCAGGAGCCTCGGCCGTGACCCTTCCAACTGACCCCCTCCCCACCAAAGCCGATCAACAGGCCGAGGGGGAAAATGTCGATGGTGTGTACGTACCTGGCGTCGCTCTCGCTGCCAGAAGCGGCAACGTGTTTCGATACGATCCGCTATTGGACGACGACGAGTTGTGCTCCTCGGCGAATGCTGGCGTCGAGTTCTTTTACACGGTGTCGATAATCGCGGACGGTTTTTCTCGCTCGGTTTTATTAACCGGACCGGTTGAATAACACGGCCTCGAACGGTTGAGTCGCGCCAAAATCTCTGCGAAATCTCGAAATGAGTTTAAACGGTATGCTGGAACGTAACCTAGTGGTGATGTTCGGTTGGCAGCACTGATAACAATCTCTGTTACCGTGTTGGCGACACTGGAGCCAACGATCGACGCGCGGGCGTTCAGAGTTCCATGACGATTTTGTTGGTTGTAACATCGTCGGTTGGGCTGGACGGTGGAACGATGGGTCATAATTGACCCATAGACGGAATTGAACGAAATAGGAATATGAGCAATTGTTTGTTCTTTCGACTCGCCTAAGATAAGTGCATCGAGTTTAGGTTGAGTTTAGATTACGTTTGTAAAACATTTTTACGGGCTTGCTAAAGACTCGGATTCAACTGGATAGAATATCAATAATGCGGCAGCATTTTTTGTAGACTCATGTAAAATAAAACTAGGCAGTTAGATCTGGTTTAAATCTTGACTAAATCTAAATTAGGAACGTGTGTACAAAAGACAGGGTCATAAAAGGTCCGGACAAAATATTATTAATATAAACAGTTCTTCCTTGCAGGCTCGTGTAAGATTTTGTGCCGTTGGATCTGATTTAAATCTGGATTAAATCCAGGTTAAATTTAGGTTAAGTTTAGGTGAGGAACATGTCTACCCAAACCCAATTAAATAAAACATGAATAATACTTCAGTTATTTTTGTAGACACGTGTAAAATAAATCTAGGCAGTTAAATCTAAGTTAAAACTGGATTAAATCTAGCTAAGATTTATGTTATTTTCAGGTGAGGAACATTTTTACGGGGTCACAAAAGACCCAGCGCCAACTGAATAAACTATCAACAACACAAAAATTCTTCCTTCTAATAATAAATAAACCAAAACCATTAAATTCATTTTTAATCTACCTTAGATCTAGATTAAGTATAGGTTATGTCTCGCTAAATAGAATCGAAAACATGTTTTTTAGATCGAGTGTTTTTATGAAATATTTTCAGACTGGGAAAGAGTATGAAAACGTTAGCTACCAATTATAAATTTGCAATTCCTCTGTTCGACTTTTTAATTTCTCGAAAAATACAGCCTCGATCGAGCGTCGATTTTCTATAAATAATTAATTAACGTTCTCTTTATAATGAGCACGTGGAACCAGCGGCTATTTACGAGACGAGAAGCGGAGGATCGTATCGTTGTTACGTGAAACCGTTCCATTATCTGCCGCGCTTCCTTTTTGTTTGCTAAGGCCTCCGCATTATCGGAGCAATTACATGGCGACCGTTAACAACATGTAACGCGGGCTCGCTTTGTTTACACGGTTGCCGGCTTTGTAAATAACGTTGTAAATAGGAACAGCGATATTAGAATTAGCTGCCTTCAACGTTAACACGATCGTGGCACCGGTTATAAATAATTTTCTTAGACGGCCTGAACCGCGACGCGATAAACAATCTAACGACCTTTATGCCTCGAAGCTATAAAGCATATTTATTTATTTATTATTATTATTATTATTTTAGTACGAATTTTTCGGTGAGATTATATTTATAAAATACGTTACAGGTTATTTTTTTATAAAAAAAGAAATATTTTTTAACACGAGAAATCGACTTTTGGCCGGTTGATTCGTTATCCAGACCGCTTATGCAATTACATTATTTCTCTGTTATATTTTTACATTGAATAAATTTATAATTATTCTAGTATAAACGCTAAATAATCTCATTCGTTGTTAGAAAGATCCCGGGGTTATTATTTTACAAAACCGAGATAAATTTATACAAATTACTTAATCACATTATTTCTCTGTTATATTTTTACATTGAATAAATTTATAATTATTCTAGTATAAACTCTAAATAATCTGAATCGTTGTTACAGAGATTCAGGGATTATTATTTAAAAGAAAAAGATAAATTTAAACAAATGGCTTAAGTAATTGCATCATTTCTCTGTTATGCTTTTAAACAGAATAAACTTGCAACAATTTCGATATAAACTCTTCGCTAACGAGACTTTTACAAATAATCTGACTCGTTGTAGGGGTTCAAGGGGTTATTACTTTGCAGTGAAGATAAATTTATTATCATCCTGAGAGATTGACTTTTGCCCTTAAATTGAATAAACATATAATATTAATAACAACTTTTATTGATAAAAGAATACGAATTTCTATTAAAAATTAAACTATAATAAACTAAAATAAAAATATAATCTTTATAATTTTTATAAAATTTCTTAGTCCATCTCATTATTACAAAAAAAAAGAGTTAAATTTGTTATTCGAAGAAATCGACTTTTGACCAGGAAATTCGCTTTTCAGACCGCCGTTGAGAAAAGATCGCAGCGGCAACGAACGCATAACGCGGGAGAAGAGTGTAATTTATTCGTGGCAACTGGTTCTCTCGGATTGTTTCGACGGAAATGTTGTGTCTGGGACAAGGCGTGATGGCTGGCGGCGGCACGGGGTGAATGAAACCCGGCGCGTTTCGCGTCAAGCGATTGACGAGCGCGCTCGGTTTCGGGCTCCGCGCATTCGAACAACATTTTTCACCGGGAATTACCCACAGGACGCGTCTCCGTCCTCCCCGTCGGTTATAAAGCGGACCCCCGGGCCGCTTTCACGCGAGACGCATCGAAATTAGAAACTTTTAATTGGATCGACAATTTACGGTCGCGAGCCACCGCCACGTGTTCGGCTTTTCAGCGCGCCCCGGTAATTACGAGCGATTGAAATCGAAACAAATTGCGAGAGCTGGAAGACGGGCTTTTCATGACGGGTCGCGGAAATAATGAAATCCCTGGCGAGATCGGATCGTTGATCGCGCGATCTACGATGATACACGAAAATTCGATGCTCCGTTTACTATTAAAACTGTTATTGAATATTTTAATGTGATCAGACAATTTTGTCTCTGAGTATAACTTCTCGAATATTTAATTTTTCTAAATAAATAATCGACGGAAATAATTATTGTATAGAAAGAGATTAATCGACAGAAATAAAATAATTGATAGTAAAAAGTTAATTGACATAACCCTGACAGAAATTAATTCACCGAAGGAATATAATTATTTGACAGTAAGAAAATTAAATGACAGAAATTGGTTACAATATAACTAGGTGATTGTACAGTATTGTTGTAGATCCTTAAGCTAAAATGCAAGGAGTGAATTTAAATAAATAAATAGTTGACAGTGAGAAAAATTAACTGACAGAAAGAAAATAATTAATTAATACAGAAGAAAAATATAATAATCGATATAAGTGAAATAATTAACTGAAAGCTAGAAAATAGTTAATTGCCGCTATAATAACTTAAAAATTGCTCCGGAACTAAACAAACGTGCAGACGTGAAATTGATCAACCAACGAGAAATCACGTCAACCAATAATTTACATGGCGTTCACTATAAGACTTCCCTTGCGAACTGTGGCCAATGAACAATCGCGTTATCAACGAATCGGCGAAAACGCTGACCCGTGGATCCGTGGATATTTCAATGAACGGTGAATGAAACCGCGAAAGGAATTCGCTGAATGATCGAGTGGCAGCTGCGTTGTCCTCGACTGGGACGTTTTATGACTCATTCCCGCGGAATTAATGTCGGCAATTTGTTTGAACTGCGGAATTTATAGTCGGGCCTCTCGAGACGACTGTTGAATCGTTTCGTAATTAATATCATCGCCGTGCGGGAACAATACGACAAGCACGCGCGGCCTTTCGCTGGATCCGGCCGGTCGGGAAGGTCCGCCGGGACATTTTCCCCTAATCGAGATTGCTAAACAGATACGCGAA
>NC_135782.1:13087813-13176395 GCF_028453695.1 Augochlora pura
ATTAACGAAAAACACGCACCAATCACAGACGGAGTACGCCTGGCGCCTCGCGCCCGCGGACAATGGCGCGCAGCGCTAGCGGGCGCTCTGAAGTTCGTCCACTGGAACTCGCACTCTGATTGATCCTCATTTATAGCTAATCGTAACCGATAAACTCTTAAACGACGCTTTTTTTAAGATTTTCACAAAGGAAAATGTTATTGCAAATCGCCTCTGGATTCGAACTTTCCGCTCGAGAATTTTTCGCGCCATTAAATTAAATCTAAATTGTGATTTTGACAAAGAAAAATAGAGCTTAGTATAACATCCTGATCTAATCTATGAACCAATAAATGACATATATACTTTCTATGCGACTCGAATGTGAAACACACCTTCCCTGTTCGGAAAACAATGTTCGCTGCGCCGCATCGTGACAACAAACGTTTCATCTGACTCGTCGAGTCACGTTGTCGCGATGCTGGATAATTGCGAGATTTAATTCGTGATTTATTGTTGAATGCAATCACTAGCGACGGGAAGGAGGCATTCTTTGCGGCGATAAACATGTCGCAATGATTCGCCGTTAACGCGTAAAAAGTCCAGTTATAGCCAGGCGAATGATTCATCAAGGGACTGTTATATTCCGTTTGTGTTGGGCGCTCAGGATCGCGTGCTGTCCGGCCGCGGGCAGCTTCGAATCATTAGAGGACTATCCGCACGTGGAAAATTGAAGCGTGTCGCGCGGATCGACACGCCCCGGTTATGCCACCAGGTAATTTCTGATCTCGCTGCAAGGCTGTTGCGGATCAGTTCGCCTGTTACGTAACGTTCGAACACCTTGAAAAACGCGTACACGATTCACCGTCAATCCGTTATCTGCGCTATCTTGCACGCATTTTGCTTGGAAATGTATATTTTCCTGCTGTGCCGTTCTTCGGGCGAATATTATTTGAACATGTTCGAGCATCGTTTGTGATTTCTTTTTGAAACATTGCGACGGTGCATTCGAAACCGTGATTCGAAATTGCAAAATACTTTCGACGTCCTAAGTAATGAATTTTGTTCATGATTTTATGGCGAGGCCTTTTGTTAAAGAGGTATTAGGTGTACAGATGGGGCAAAATTGTAAGGTTCAATTTTTTGTTAAAAATTATAGTGATATGTTAAATGCTATTGCTAATTGGGAAATATTGTGAATGGAATGTGCAATGATTTCATGATTACCGAGATCGTTAAAGGAATGCTATATTTCTTGTCCAACAATTCTCTATCCAAATTCTATTTTAAGGTTATGTTATAATTCTTAAGATATAATTGTATATATAATTATAATAATATAATTGCTATATTTATATAATTAATTATTTTCTTATATAATTGCTACATTATATTATGCATAATTATATAATTGCTACATTATATTATGCATAATTATATAATTGCTACATTATATTATGCATAATTATATAATTGCTATATTATATTATGCATAATTATATAATTGCTATATTATATTATATATGTCAGGATTTATTGTGGAATACACGAATTTAATAAGCGCATAAAAGGAACAAGTGCCCAAATCAACGCGTTTACTTATTTACTATATATATATATATATATATATATATATATATATACATATACACAAAGGAAAGATTAATGTTACCGCGGGATCAAAAAGCACGTGTTGCGCGTACGACTGCTAGAATCGGGAAGAAGGAAAACCAGGGAGCGGAAGAACAAAAGCTAGCGGGACCTTATTAACGCACGCGCATATCGATTACACAGTGGCAAAGGCCAGTGCTGCCCAAGAACACTAGATCTAGCTGATTCCCTAGAAATAACCATATTTCCGACAGAAAGCATAAAAGTTAGTGAGACATTAACTCGGCGGCCGGCTGATATTAACCCGAGCGCAATGCCAAAAATAGCGTGTCGGGCCTCCGGCGGAGGAATTTAATCATTCTGTTAGCGTCCGCCGCGCTCCGCAATCTCGCTGGAATTTCAATGGGGCGGAAAGAGTAGCGTAAATGGCCCGGTATATGGGGACACCCGGCAACATGGAATCGTGGGCTCTTTCTTACAGGCGTCGTGGCTCCTCTCGGACAGGTGTGAATTACGTCCGCGGGATCACGCCGGTCGTGTACACCGTTCGACGAGTAATGATCCCTGTGATTCTGAACCCCGTGCTCCCCCCGGCTTTATCGTTTATTCCTGACGGCGGCGCTCGATTGCAGCTGGGACCGTCGTAAATGTAAATTGAATTCCGTTGCATACATTTCAAACGGCGACGTCGTGGTCAATAAATTCTCCGGGCACGATACGGTCACTAATATTCTGTAATATCGTCGCCGATCCGATTACGAAGTTCTTTCGCTGACGCGGATCGGTTTCGTCCCCGCGATATCCCCATTATGCCGCGCCATTGTTTTTTTCAACGAACCGCGCTTCTTTCGTTCCGGTAAACGATGACGATTTCAAGATCTCGGACGCGGTGATTGTGCCAATTAGGGCAACGCTGGTGTTCTGATAACGTAATAATAATAATAATAAACTTTATTTAATATACTTTACTTAATTTATTTTATATAATTCTACCGTTTACTCGAGTCTTTACCACTTTATACTGTTGCTAGTATTGTGTACACAGGGTGTCCAAAAAAATCTGAACAACAAATAAGGGTGGTAGATCCACATAAAAAAAATAACGTAGGAAAGGAACAATATTTTTTTCATTCAATAGTACTTTGAATTCGTATAAATTATTCGGAGGAATATTATTAGAATTATGCTAGTGAAACAGATTAATAACTAATTATATTATAACTGGCAATTATTTGCGGAAGACTTCTTCTTGGCTTTGATTCTAATGAAATTTTAATATCTTACGCCGCGTGACGTTTTGAACAACTTCTTCCTTTTGAGAAAATTTCTATCTGCATCGGCTTCAGAGATATTCGCGGAAAACTGTAGACCTAACGTAGACCTAACCAAGACCTAACGAAGATATAACTTAGACATAACCTGTACATATAATGTTAATGATATATATGCGAAATCTGTTTCTGTAAATTATAAAGCGGACATTATAGTACAGGTGGTTGATTAGAAAACGTTATAGATTATGTCTTCGCTATAGATTATGTCTTCGTTATAGTTTAAGCCTAGGTTAAGTCTATATTAAGTTCACACTTTCTCGCGAATATCTCGGAAAGTAAAGCAGATAGACATTTTCCGTAAAGGAAGAACTTGTTCGAAATATCAATCCCTATAACGTGGTTAAGTTTTATCAAAAATCTACAGAGCTAGCCTATACTCACAACATTAAACACCTAACGGCACATTTTCAAAGATCAAATTTCCAAAAGCTCCGCTTACATATTAGATTACAGTTTACTGAACGTCATAAATTACGTCCGCATTATACCTTACGATACTTTTAGGTTAGGTCTGGGTTAGGTCCGCAGTTTTCCGCAGATATCTCAGAAACCCAAACACTAAAACAATTCTCCTAAAGGAAAAAGTTGTTCGGAATAACAAATTCCACAACGTACATAAATTTCATCGCGATAAAAAACAAAAATTTTTCTATAAATAATAAGATAGAAAAAATAAATAACGTTCATCCCGCGGTAAGACGATTAAATCAGCAGCCGTGTTAACGCAGCAATTACGAAGCGGGGTACGCGTTCGAGGAACGCGAGATGATAAAGAAAATGGTGCGAACAGGAGGTCGCTCGGGACCGGTGCCGCGCCGGTAAGATCGCCGTTCAAGTTTCCCGATAATTCGCGTCACGGTACTGCGAACGAGGTCCGTGGAATAGCGTCGCTCTCGGGGACGTCGTAATAATTGATCAAGTTTGCCCTGAAGGGGCCAGGGATCCCGGTGGTCACAGCTTCTCTCGGGCAGCGGCGTGGTGGCGCTTGTTGAACTATGGAAACCGTTTCAGTCGGCTCGGCCTACTTCGGGCCACCTTGTTATTTTTAGCATTAGGGTCACACCGGCGTGCAACCGGCCACCGTACGCCATGCTTCCTTCCTTCCTTCCTTCCTTCCTTCCTTCCTTCCTTCCTTCCTTCCTTCCTTCCTTCCTTCCTTCCTTCCTTCCTTCCTTCCTTCCTTCCTTCCTTCCTTCCTTCCTCCCTTCGCTTTCCCGAACAGGAAGGTCGCTCGCATGTCGTTCAACCCCTCGCGGCGCTCGACGATGAAAGTTATTGGATAATTGAGATCCGAGCCAGTGGCCGTCCCTGACCCGTAAATTGCCCCCTTAACGGCTCCGCGTTTCGAATTCCTCCTGTCCGCCATCTTTCTCTGCGCGGAACGTCACCGTGCCGCCTCCTCTCCAGCCTCGGCCTCGTCTAGGTCGCACTTTTCTTACACTTTGGAATTCTTTCGGATGACCGGAGACCAGGTTCGCGGAGTCGCGACTACAATAACCGGCGACGGAATTTATCGGTTGCCGATGTATTTAGTACGCGGCTATACCCGCGTGTGGCGAACGTAAATTGAAACCTTGGCTCAGCCGCGACTATAGTTTGCTCGCGGTCCGAGACTTAGGTTTCCTTCCAATCGCTCTGACATCATGCCGCTCGGGAATAAATTCTTAAACCATGTTTGCCGAGCTGTCGTGGCTGCGGATTTTCTTATACGCAGGCGGATCGGTTTTGTGTTTCGTTGGGATTACGGGGACGGGTCGTTTGTGACCCAAATGCGACGTGGCTGGTGTCAGAATTTTTTTCTTAATGGAACACAATTTTTCGTCTTTGGAAATGATGTTTTTTTGAGGATGTTTTTGGGAATAATGTCTTTGAGCATGACCTATTTGAGGATAATGTCTTGGAGAAAGATATCTCTGGGAATGATGTCTTTGAAAATGACGATCTAGAGTAGGATGTCTTTGAAGACGAAATATTTGAGAATTAAGTCTCAGAGAAGCATATTTTTGAGAACAATGTCTTTGAGAATTATATGACTTGGAGAAAGACGTTTTTGGAAATGATGTCTTTAAGAATGATGTCTTTGAAAATAATCTTTATTAAATATGTTTTCTGGAGAATCACGTCGTTGAGAACAAGATATTTAAAAAACAATATTTTTGGGACCACGTCTCTAACGTCTGTTTTTCTTTTAAAACGATAATTTTTATAACATTCTCGAGAACAACATTCCTGAAAATATTTTTGATATTTAAAAAAGAAAACGATAATTATCAGTACGCGTTGAAAGCGTGGCAACGTTCTAACGGAAGACAAACCCATTCTTGTTACAGAGTTATCGGAAGATCGCCCGCCAAGTCAGCACACCAGACAGCGCACCTGCAGGCTTGGGCAGTCCACAGGCTGGTATAGGCGGTCTGCAGCAGCACCAACAACAACCACAACAACAAACTCAACAAACAATTCATCAACCGGATCCCATGCAGCAGTCCAAGGACAGCTTGAATCCCGCGGCGAACCAGCAAACCGGCGCCCTCAGGAACGGAAATCCGCCGCCGCCTGTCGTTTCTATGGTGAGTACACGTCTTTTCTTCCCGGACTAGTCCAGATTCGGTTATACCGCGATACCAGTACCGAAACTAGCTATAGTGTGACAGCCAATCGTCTTTAGATTATTTTCATACATCGCCTGCACATTTTCCAACAAAAAGTATTACATTCTGTTATTTAAATCCAATCAATTATTTATTTTTTACAATGCGAGACTTCTAAAAACATTCTGAAAACAGCAGGAATTATTTTAATCTTTTCGAAAATCAATATTCAATAATATTAATCATTTTGGGTATTACGAACGTGGAAAAACCAAACGGTGATTATTTATAGGAATATTTGTCGTTTATTAATTTTGGTCAAGGTTGAAGCTGCTTCTTGCAAATAGAGATAATAATTACATTAAATGTCCGGAAATATTTTGTTAAATAAATATATAAAGCAAGGAGGACTCGCGACAAGGTTGTGTCAGCCCTGAACTCAGCCCTAGACAGCCAATAGCTTCAGCCGCTGCCGCTGATTACGTGAACATCACGCGGACGTTCCGTCACGTCGTTGAACGCGCTATAAATAGGCTGCAAATTTTTACGGAAAATAAAAAAGTGACTGCACCGGTTGCAAGAAATGGGAAATAAGTAGAAAGTTGTTTCTGCATTTAGTTACTGTTTAACAAGTTGGCAATAATGCTGCCTCGCGGCGCACTAAAATTCTTCTGGTGTGTTATCTGCTTTAAATGTCATCTTAAATGTCAGCTGCACAATGCAGGGACTTTTTAAAAATATCGCATACAATGCGACGGTGCGCTGTTCAGAGTCTAAAAATATCTTCGTTTGCTTCGGTTCCGATTTATTTTCATACATTCCGTTCTAAGCCACTAGATTGTCTCACGTATCTATTATCGTTAGTTTTGCACCGTTAATTGAAATTAACCCTCCGCCGGAAGCAAAAGAATTCGACAAATTGTTCGACAAAGATCTGTTTTGTGAACGGTTGGATCAGTGTTGCCAACTGTCCGAGTTCCTGCTTGAGGTTAGGTTTTAATTTTTGAGGTTATTATTACGCGCCACAAAATGTACTTCGTACAGACGGACACGTTAAATGAAAATCAATTATAAGAGTATGTACTACGAGGTGTCTCGAAATTATTCGAAGAATAAATTTGCTCGTCGAACAATGGACACGTCAGAGAACAATGACGCTCCCTGTATCTCGTAGCTAGAAAAAAAACGTGACTTACGCCAGTATGATTCTGGTCGGCTCGAACGGTCCATGGCATCATGGGAGCACCGGTTGCCAGTCTGTGAATCGTCTGTTGCGTGTTCGGCAGAGTTTGCTCGGTTGGCACGAGCTCAACTCGGGCTGAAAATCCTTTATAGGATTACAAGCGTCTTGGTCCCTAAGGATCGCATCGATCCCGCCACCCCTGCACCCCTAATCTCTGCCTATATATCGGCATGTAACACGTAGCAGCACACTTCGGGGAATAAACAGCTCCCCATTGGCGCGACCCAGTCCTTCGTTTCGTGTACGGCGAACCCGGGCCAAGGACCTTGACCTAGACCATTCCCGGTTCATTACTTCAATCTGTCTTCGCCCTACAAGGAAACACGCCCCCCTCGCCTGTGTCGGCGAGCCTCGAATGCCTGGCTGCCGCAGGATCGCAAACTTCCCGCCCGCCAATTTCTGTCGCTACGCCGATGTGTTTATTATCCATAAATTCTCTTCTCGTCCCTACCTGTCCCCGTGGAAACTCACCCGATCCCTAGCAAGCATGCTCGCGCGACGTTTATTTCAACTGGTTGTTGCCGTACCAAGGGTTCGTTGCACTTGTTCATCGACGCTCCCGCCATCAACGGGCCCGATGAGATCTTCTCTACTCGTAGCGGCATATTTGACACGCATTTAACGCGCTAGACATTTTAATTGGGGTACCACTCTTTGCTTCATTGGATTTTGTCGGTTTTAGTAATGTCTTTTTGGTAGCATAGATTCGTTTTGTCATTTAATATATTTAATAATATTATAAGGTAGTGATTTGGAAATACGGGTTTCAGAGGTTACGTCTGAGTTGAATTTAGCAAAGTTTGGTTTAGCGAATAGATTGTAAGGAAAGGTGGTGTTGAAGTTTGATTTATAGATCTTGGAAACCGCAATTATACGGGTCCGACTTTGTCAATATTTTCGCACGAAAGTTGGATCGAGGTTAGGTCTGAGTTTATAGCTTTTTGGAACTTGTCGGTGTTATTTCTTAATAGATGCGACACTCGAACTGATTTTCAAGTTCGATAAAAAGATTGTACGACTCTTAACTATATTTCTCTAACTTTGCCAACATCTTAGAAAAGGAATTTGTAAATTAGTTTTAGTTTATTGAAAGAATTGTGTGTTTATTGTCTAACTTTAACAATACCTTGAAAGAAAGTGTCTAGGCTAGGTATTTGTTTGGTCTACTTTAGGTGTAGATTACGTCTCTATTAGGCATAGTTTAGGTCAGGTTTAGGACTACTTCAGATCTGGTTTATATCCGCGTTAAGACATTTCATGCAATTCCAAGAAAATCATGTATTTATAAGTTACTATGTCAAGATTATGCCAATGCCTATTAGGTTCGGTTTAGACCTATTTTAAATCTAGTTTAGGTATGAATTACATCTCTATTAGGCCTTAGGTCTAGTTTCGGTCTTCTTTAGGTTCACATTACGTCCCCATTAGAACTGGTTTTAACCTAATTTCGGTTCAGTTTAGGCCTAGTTCAGATCTGATTTAAATCTGCGTTAGACGAGCACATTTCGCCCAATACCAACAAAACCAAACACTTGTAGGTTATGTTTTCTCCCGCTTTAAATCCTGTATCGCCCCCCAAAAAACTATATCCACAGTCTCCAACGAAGAACAGTTTTCGATATTTGACGAGACGATTGTCGAACTTGGTGCACATCTCCTCAAACATCGGGTGAAGGGGTTAAAAATAAAATTCCGAGCAGTTGAATGATCCGACTGATCCCCGTCGCCAGAGAGTTAGCAGCGGCGCGCTTGCATCACGAGGCTCTTATCCGGGCAAAAGAAAAAGCAGGGTTCTCCAGTGACCGTCCGCTTATCCCCCGAAGCTGCGGCTCGGATGGCCTTCTCGCTTTCATCCGGCTGCGTGGCCGGGAGAAAGAGCGAAACTCTCCCGCGGGAGAGGAGAGGTCGGGAGAGCCGACTCTCCTCCGATCCCCTGATGAAGGAGGAAGGAATGCGGTTTCACCGCGTTCGTTTTCGTCCGTGGCTTGTGTACCCCTCGAGGGAGAGAGAGCGAGAGAGAGAGAGAGAGAGAGATCCTGCGGCGCGAGGTTACTGGGCAAACCAGTCTGCTTGTTGTGCGACGCGTGTTTCCCGCGCGAACACGCGCGAGAGGATAATCCTCTCTGGGAGTGCCAGCGTTTGACGCCGCTCCCCTCCGGTCATCTGGTTACCGTCAAGGCCGTCGCACGACGGTCCCGAAGCCCGAAAATCTTAACAAAACCCCTGCAAACGACTTTTCTCGTTTCAACCGTCTTTAGGTTATGTCACTATAGGTTCGAGCATAGTCAAATATTCGTCAAAACAAAACATTAAAAATAGGTTATGTTATAATTTGAACTTACGCCTTGTTAAATGCGCGCGACGTCTTCGCTGCTCGATATTTCGCCGATCGATTCTCGTTATAAATAAACAAAATCCGCCGTCGAGTTGCGAACGAGACGTTGGAAAGCGTCTCGGAGAGAAAACGTTCGAGTTTCGATGGGCCACGTGAGACGAATAGGGGCTCGGGGCATTCACGGTCCGAGATTTTACGTCCGGATCCGTAATCAACGGCCGCGAGAGACCTCCGCTCGTAAATTTCCAATTAAATTGATCCGGCTCCATCTTTATGTTTCGGCCAGGTTTTCGGGAATCGTGACCGCGGCGCCGTGACACGGGATTCAATCTTGGAACGGGAACGCGTTCCCCGAACGGGCCGGGTCCGACTGAATTTACTGCCCCATTACCGGCGAACCTCGAACGATCATGCCAGACGCGGCTCGAACGGGACGTTTACTGGCGAGAGAGAGTCTGTTTTATGTCCTTGGTCCTTGCTCGCTTTCGGCTCGCCACCGATTTCACGGCGAGCCTGCGATCACATCGTCGCTGCGACGAAATCGACCTGCAGCGAACGGCTCCGCTTGCACTTTCCTCCGTTCTTAATTTCTTTCTCTTTTAAATTCTTAGGGTAAAAACGATCCCCGAGTAGCATAGTTTCAGAGAACAATGAACTACGTAGTATGAAACAGTGAGCCATCTATCAAACATAACCTATTGGACCCTGATCCGTTGCAATATCTTCACGAAATTAGTGTATAAATACTCGGTTATAAAATGTAGGAAACTAGAAAATTCATCAACGTAGTAAAACGAATCAGTGATAGGTGATGTTCAATAGATGGCGCTGTCATTGCATTTTTTGTCACTATAATAAATTCGTAAACCAAGCTAGTGTACCTAATGTCGAGGGCTAAGTTCGATCGACAAAAATGCAAGGAAAGTTTCTTTTCATATTTATTGCAATAAATGCCTCGCAACATCTATCCTACTTGGCGTTGCCAGTTCGGCTGCATCTAACCCAGGGAAGTATATTTTCTGAGCAGATTTTTCTCTCGGGCAAATTCAAGCCTGAAATTGATATACACAGTCGACGTATTAGCATTTATTATCCGGGACTCGATTTTTGCAACATTATTTGAACGTTGACGTTTCTCCCGATTCATCCATTAGTAATGAGACTGTAAACCTGTAGCCAACGAACGATCCTCTGTCTGTTTTATTGTCAGTTCTTCTCCTTTTACTTGTGCACTCTGTACACACGCATGCACGTTCATTCGAAGAGAATTATCATATAGATGGGCTTCAAACAGCTGACCAGGTTGAAATGTTGCTCCCGCTGAATGATGAAGAATTCTTCCGCCGCGGAGAGCCACCTAAATCCTCTTCTCATTTGTCCGACCGGCTGCTGATATTGAAACCTCGGGGGTTGCAGAACGTGTTTAGCAATAAACGTGACGGCGGATTCACGAGCCTCGCCGCTGCTTCGGGATTCTATTCGCGACGGAACTTACTTCCATTAGCAAACGGGGGACAAATAAGCAGTCACCGCCGCGGCGATCTTTCGAACACCATCGTGGTTCAAAGCTGCGACTGAAATTCATCAGCGATGGGGTTTAAAAGGGTTGAAAATCAGATGGAACTGAGAATTGGATAAAAATTGACTTTACTGCAGTGTTCAGTGTACCGTTCGGTGTAGCAATTATTATTTTGACATAGGGTTTGATTTTGCGTACATAACGTCTTCTAATAACCTATTCTAACTGAACATAACCTCTTCTAATTGAACATAACATCTGTTTAACTAGTTCCGGAGTCGCCGCTTTTCTTGACATCACTAGAACAAAATGTTTTTGTAATTATAGTTTATATTACGTACTAATGCAATATAAATTCCTCTTCAAATATAGTAGAAGTTAATATTTCTATAATTATTATTCTTGTAAGCCGCTCCGTAATTATTCAAATTAGAAGAATCTTTCCGTGAGAAATATTTGTATAAATGTACCTGCTTGCACGTACAATAATGAAATTTCTACTATGTTTGACTAAATGCAATCCTGACGTTACTATTATATATACTATTATATATAGCACAGTTTTATATAAATTATTATAAAGAGAAATATATTATAGAATAATTAGGGGCATCCTCGGGTAATTTCAAACAACTTTTTCCTCAGCGAAAATATTCGACTCGGCCTAGTTATCAAGTTGTCAGCACGAAGCGCGAACTAATTAAGCAGCGAGGGCGGAGCAAAGATGGACGGGGGCGTGGCGTTATACGTTTTTCGTTAATAACTCGTAAACAAAGCCGCGTATCGCATTTTCGCTAAGGAAAAAGTTGTTTCAAATTGCCTTAAGAACCTTTTAGTCGCATTTACTGTTATTGAATTTTCAATATTAACGTATTCAAGTATGTTTGCACACACATATGCTAACAGAACTCGTACTACATCTCCCCAAATGAATCATTATAAAACATGCTAATTAAGTACATGCTCGAGTTACATAATTCCAATCAACACGTTCGAGCGAACCGACCCGTTCAAGGTTATGTCTCCCGAAAAAATCGGACAGAGTCCGTCGTCGGTATCGACCATGAGCGAGCCTTACGGTTCCCGCGTCGCCGGATGGCAGCTCTCTTCATCCAGGTAACAGATTCCGTGGCCCCTCCTACCTTCCACTCGATCTCCGCGCGTTTCAGGTCGCGCTGTAAAAAAAAGAAAAGGGAGAACGAGGGGCAACAAAAAAAGATGGGGAGGAGGAAAAAGGTTCGCGGTGGGGGAAGGGAGAAAAAGGGAAAACAGAAAGTGGCGCGGCGCACCCGCAGAAGGAATCGCGCTGGAGAACGCGTAGCAGACAGGTATCGGCACTTACTCCGCGGCGTTCTCACCCCCGCGCTGGCGGGTGGTGCCACCCCCGGTGTTCCACCCCTCGGTATCCACCCCGGTTTCCACCCGGCCGTCATTCTCCGCCTCCTCCGGCGCCCACCCTCTCCTGCTCCTCTTGATACTGCTCGCTTTTCCTTCTCTCCCTTCTCCCTTTTCTCTCTCTCTCTCTCTCTCTCCCTCTCTCTCTCCCTCTCCCTCTTTCTCTCTCCCGGCCTCGCGCTCTCCGGACGCACCCTCTCCGTTTCTCTTGCCGGGCCGGTGGTTCCTGTTCCTGCGGGTATTGATTCGCGTTGGCGGGCGGTCACCGCCCCCATAGTCGCTGTCTGCCGCTAGTCTACCCTTGCCCCGACGTTATGCTGTTATTTCGGCGGCCGATCTCCTCGCAGCTCCCTTGTCACAAGGGAGAAAAACCCGCGAAAACCGACCACCGAGCCGAGGCCTGCCCGGATCGCCACAGGGTAAGGAACAACCCCCTCTCACTCTCGCTCGATCTGTTACTCCATTGGCCGAGCTTCCGTCTGTGTTCTTTCCATCCAGGGCTCTTCCGTCTCCATATTTTCTCGACACCCTTATCTGCATCCCTTAGCCACGTTACAAGCTCCATTCGGTTAGCGGTCTCGATTCTGGACTCTCCCCCCGTTGCACTCCATAAATCTTCGGGACCGTTTCACCTTCGAGTGTTAAGCCACTTCGAACTTGGCCCCTGGGTTCTCCTTCGCGTTATATTTTTGCTCGGGTTGGCAACCGTTTCCATGCCCTGCGAATAAACTGGGCCGAGTTCTTTTGCAACTTCGGGACAAGTAGATAATATCACTTTGAATTGCGTGTAATGTTGCATATAATATTGTATGCAATATTGTATATAGTGTTGGGTATAATATTGTGTACATTATAGCGTACGATAATGTACATAATATGGTATACGATATTGTATGTAATATTGTATACGATACTGTATATAATATTGAATAGCATATTGTATATAATATTGTATACGATATTGTACATAATATTACATATGATATTGTATATAGTATTGTGTACGATACTGTACATAACATTGAATAGAATATTCTATATGATATTGCATACAATATTGTACATAATATTGCACACGATATTGCATATCATATATCACATGATATTGCATATAATAATAATTGCATATTGCATATAATATAATTATAATTGCATATAATAATTGCATATTGTATTGCGTATAATATTAGATACAATATTGTATATAATATTGCATACTACATAATATACAATATTGCAAACAATATTTGATATAATATTGCATGTAATAGTGCATACAGTGTATATACAATATTGGGTACTGTAGTGCATACAGTTTATGTGATATTGCATACAATATTGTATATCATATTGTATACGATACTGAATATAATATTGCATATCATATAGCATACAATATTTCATATAATATTGTATATCATATAGCATACAAAACTACATATCATATAGCATGTAATATTACATATAATATTGCATCTAATATTGCATATTACATATAAAAATGCATGTAATACTCCATACAATATTTCGCAGGGTTTTATAGCCTGAACTCACCCTTAACCTATAAAATAGTAAAACATGAAACTGCCCCATAAACCATGGTAATTTAACCGTGATAATTCATACTTTTTCATGCATTTGAAAAATTTGCACTTGCAACAAATACATAGGAAGACACTGATTAGAGTCTTGCAAAAACTATACCACGTTTCTGACTTATATTTCTCAGATAATGGGACAGTAAAATCGTTACAGTGCAGAATTTAATAATCACTGCTTGAGAAACATGTCTAGATAACAAAGAATTTGGTTATCAATTGTATAATTAACATCAACAGTTGCTTCCATGTATTCCAATACAGCTGATAGCATGATTTAGGGGAAGTAGGTTAGGTTCGGTCCAATGTACAATTATCAGTCATCCACTACGATTGACAACACTGTAAACAGTTCTCTTCCGGTTAATTCGCATTCGAAATATTTCGTAAAATACCTAGTAAATATTTCTGCACAATGAAATATATATTATATATTTTTTTTAAACTTTAAATGTTTCCTTACTTCTATTATTATACCATTTTCAATATAATTATTATCGCGCATAACAAATAGAGCTGAATACAATTACTGAAGTTAATATTTAATAAACTTGGCAAAGCAAAATATTTGGCAACAAAATTGCTAAACAAATACTAGGCTAATTAACGAAATTATGCTAAGCCCTCTAAATTATATACTGTCGCCTACTTCCGGAAGAGTCCAGAAATATGAAATTAGGTTATGCTTGAACCTAACAGCATGCAACATATAAAGTTGTAATTAAACAGTAGCAAAATGTAAATAGCCAGAGTAATAATTAGTCAACAAACTGATTAGCAAGATCGTAGGAATTCGAACGATGAAGGAGGAATCGAACATTGCCGTGTAAATGTTAATTATGCGCGTGCATTCGTGCTCGAAGCTGCGGTTATTGCCGGCTAGGAACGTTAGCGGACAATGGCGGCCTGTTCGCGGAATTTTTCTTCACCGGCCGACGGCTTTCTGAAGAATGCTTGTCTTGCCACACCGCCGGCAACGTTTCCCGCGACCCCCCCCCCCTCACCCCCCCGTCAGTGAGTAATGTCTTTCAATTATGTTCTCTATGGGGCCTCGTTAAACTTCTCGTCGTCGTAGCCTATAGTAAAAGAAGTAATATCGCGGGCGAACGACTCGGGACACGCGTGACTCGTCGTGTGCTTGTACCGAGAATTTTCCGATTTCGCATGCTTTCCGCATCGCGGTATTGCGCAACCAACAACACGACGGTACACAGCACTCTGCCCGAATCGCCTAACCCACTTTCTTCTGACATGGTGCTTACTTGAAACTCTGCGGCAAAACTCGGGACGCCTGACACGGTATATTCGCGCGAAGCAAAAAATAATATTTTAATTGCATATTATCGCAACGGTTGTATCAACCTTTTCCAATTATATTGTAAAAGAATAATATTAGAGATTGGAGTACATTTTGATGAATTATTCTTGTCTCCAAATTTTTCAGTGAGTCAAGACCTTAGGTGATTTAGAACAACTTTTTCCTTTACGAAAATGTTGGCAAACGTTTAATTAGCGAGTTATTAAGGAAGAACGCGGACCAATCATAAAGCGAGTACGGCCTGTGCCACGCCCACGCGGCCAGTGCTACCGACGCGTGACGGCTGACGCAGCGGCGAAGACGTGGCGCCAGCCGTACTCGATTGCGGATTCGTCTGGGTTTTTCGTGAATAACTCGTTAACGAAGCGGAGTAGAACAATTTCGCAAAGGAAAAAGTTGTTCGAAATCGATTAAGGAATCGCCTCGCCGTTCGATAGAATATCCGTCGCCAGAGCATCTCCATTTATTTCCAAAAAAAGTGAAACAAAAAGCCAAGGTCCGATTTGTCGCCGAAAGGATCGCTTAACAATTTCCCGGTAATTTCGAGCTCGAGTTACACGAAGACAGAGATGTTCAACGCTCGGAAAATTTGAGTGGATGGGTAATTAATTAATCAGTGAATAACGTGCAAAGCAGCTCTTCGGAATCGCATCAGCTGCTCGCACAGCGAGTTTACAAGCCCCATCAATTTACCGGGAGCGTGCTAAATAGCCGCGAGTGACTCGGTCGACACGCAACTAGGAACTGGCACCTTATAATCGGCAATTCAAAGGCGCGCCTCGCTCTCGAATTTCTGTCGAATTTCCGACCCATAGCCGGCGGCGCCGCGTGCATTACAACACGCACACACCGCTACGCTGCGCGTGCGACCGCAAGTTCCTTGTTCGCCATTATCGTCATCGGAGCGTGGTAGCGGCAAACCGGCCCGTCCCCGGCGTGTCACGGTCAACAGAGTAGCTAACGACTCGTCGAGAAACGCATTGCACGCCGCTGAAAAGAAAAAAAACAAACCGACACGCTTCGAGGAGGCTCCCCGCGCGCACACGAGATGCCCGCGTGCTCCGGGGCGAATGCTGTCAGCCAGGTGAAACTTAGGAACTTGCTACTTCCTAATTGTTCCGCTTGTTTTCTTGCGCTACCTGCTCAGCCGTCTAACTTGCTACCGTTCAACGCAGCCTCGATGATTACGTGAAGATATTCGAAAGAGAGAGTGTCCCGAACGTGTTAGCGATTCCGAAATACAGTGAACAGAAATTAAGAAGAGGCTTTAAAGAATTCAAATATTGGCGCCATTTTCTTTATGAAGGGGGTTGTAGGATTATGTAACAATTTTCAACGTTTTGTGCGCATAAAATGCGCTTTTTTTGGAGAATATTTAAATATCGTGAAGTCGCGTTCTTCCTTATCGATATTTGAGTTTAGGTTGAACTTTATTTTCAAATGGAAAAATCCTTCTCCCAGAAGCTGTTTTTATACAAAATGAGGTTACGTGCCAAGTTTCAGCTTGATAGAAGGATAAAAGTTTTCAAAAGCACCGTAGGTCGAATATTTTTTTTTAATTTCGGCCTTTAGCTGTCGAGTCGGCGAAAATCCTTCTCTCAGACGTTGTTTCAGCACAAAATGAAGCCGTCAGCCAAGTTTCAGTATAATCGGAGCACAAAAATTTTCAAGGTTACTAAAGGTCAGACGTATTTTTTTAAATTTATAGCTGTGCTCTTCGAGTCGGTGAATATCCTTCTCGTAGACGTTGTTTCTTTGCGCAACGAAGCTTTCTGTGCGATTTTAACGCGATCGAACTAATTTTCCAAAAAGTGTCTGCATAATTATACATTGTAGCAACCCGTGAGTATCGTTCCCCCAAAAGGCGGAAATATTTTTCCCGATTCCTAGCGCGGTAACAATTTTCCGTAACCGATTCTATCGTCTTTCCCTAGGCGGTCGTGTCTGTTTTATTCGCCTTCTCCATGAGGAGAGATGGAGGATTTATACGTACGCGTTCCGGAACGCTTAAATCGAGGGTACAGGGCACGACGGGGAGAGGGGGCGCGAGAGCAAGGGGGCGGAGCGCCGCAGAAAACGGGCGGCAGCTATCTACAATCTCGTCCGGAGCGGCGCGAAGCGGTTTTATTCACGGCTGCTCGCTTTCGGGTGAAAACAATGCGGCTCCGAGCCGATTCCGTTGAGAAAAAAAAAGGAAACCCTCTGCGAGAGGGAGAGGCGAGAAAAAGGAGCGAAAGGAAAATCGTGGAACAAAGCGTCGCGCGAAACAGCCCCCGCCTTTTTTTACCTCGCGTCGCCGCCGCGCCGCCATGGATTCGGATTAATGCCGGCTTTAAAAAAAAACAAAAGAATCGATTTATCGACGCTCGCGAAACTCGAATTTCCGAAATAACCGCTTATGGCAAAAGCGTTTCTGATTCCTGTATATCATATCGGTCATCGCTCACCGAGAAACGATGGGTTTCCTGAGAATCACACATTTTTGGTTAGGGTTACTTCAGTTTAATTTATTATATTTTATTCTGTTTTATTTTATTTTTATTTTCTTTATTTTATTTTTATTTTCTTCATTTTATTTTTATTTTCTATATTTTTTTTTATTTTCTCTATTTCATTTTTATTTTTATTTTCCCTATTTTATTTTAATTCCCTTTATTTCGTCACTATCCTATTTATTGATTCTGAAATCAATAAAGTTTATATAAATAGTTGTTCCTCTAGCGATAGTTGAGTATGGTTATTTCAAGGTCGCGATGCAGCTCGTAGAACATATTCCTCTGGAACATATTCTTCGTTGATTCATCGAACCGAACGACTTTGTCTATCGACAATTTTTACTCCGACGAGGATAACAAAAGTATCGAGAAGTCCATGTCAAACGGACCACCCGGTATACGTGCACTGTTATCGCGTTATAGGTGGACGAACAGCATAATCGCAATAAATATGCACATGAGCTGGTGGAAGAATAAAACGATGCTCCAAACTTGTCGCTGTAACGGTGGAAATTATTTTAGATTGTTAATAATAACGAAACATGAATTCATAATTATTTGGAACGCGGTTCCAAACGGGAATTTGTTACATCGATGCCCCTTGCTTAATTAACTATTTAATCTTAATTCGTGATAACTTATTAAACATTTTATCCGTCATCTTTCTATAAATTTCCAATATAATTACAATATAAATGCGAATCGTATAATCTGAATAATATACCGCCGAGTGTAAAACTAACATTTCACCAGCGTGAAAGCTAGAGATTATTTCTCCTACCGTCTCACTTGAGCGAACACCGAAAACGAATCGAACCTAACATTCGAGACGAACCTAACCTGCACAGTACGTGAAATCGAAGCCACTTCGAATAAGCCGGTACAGTAATTTCCCGAAAAATCGTGAAACATTTATTGCGGGCGTGGAATCGTTCGCGCGAGGATTTTCGAGCGGGCCCAGCGGCGGGGCAAGGGGGCCGCGGGTTGGCCTGGCGTTAATCACGCGTTCCGAGCGCGTTAAACGAGGCTATCTGCGCGCGTAAACGCGGTCAGCTCGACGATACGGTAATTGGCAATATCGCCGCCGATAAAGGAATCAACGTTACGGTGGTGCGAGAGCCGCTGGCTGGGGGAGCAGCGGGTTTCGCGGGGCACGGGACACCGAACGCCGCGCGCCATTATGCAGCAAACCGAAACCGCGAAACGCCGCGTGTGCCGGCCGCGCTCGTCCGCGAATTGCGTCCGACCGCGAAGCACGTGCGGTTTTCTCTCGTCGAGATCGCGTCGGACACGCGCGCCCAGCTGCCGACGCTATCTGCGGCTGTTTTACGAACGAGTTCCGAGACGGATCGAGGGCCACCGGACCCGTCGTCTCGGGAATATCAATTGCCTCCGTGACTCCCTCGCAGTCGCTCCCGGCCCGGCGGGTTACTCAGACTGCTCCCAGCGTGTTACTCCTCCGCTCCGGCGTGCTACTTCGACCGACTTACGTTTGCGGTTCGCTCGAGATGCTGTCGTCTGTCGCGCCGCGCGCCAGACCTCCGGGCGATTAATCCTGTGGATGACGGAACGATTTGCTTGCACTTTCTTTCATGCGGAAACTGTAGAGATTGGAGTAGGCTGAACATAACCTAGACACAACTACTAACCCAACTACCAATATAACTCCGAGTTAATGCAGAGAGAATGCTGATTTTTTGGGTAATTTATATACTGGACGGTGAAACGATTTGATTGTAATTTGTTTTGCATTGTCAGAATTATGGAAGTTGGTATAAGTTGAATTTAACCTAAACATGGATCTTTAGGCAATTAATACTCTGAATGATTTGCTTGCACCTATGCTACAAATCTGGAAATCGTCGTAAGTCAATTAGGTCTAACCCAGACCTAACTCTAACTGTCGGCAAAGTAGAGAGCGATGTTACAATAACAATATATGTGCCAGATTATTTTTGATCTTATTTTGCACACCCAATAATCCTCCTCGTAAATATCGTTTCTATGTAAAATTAAAGTATTCGCCGAATTTAAACGAGATTGAAGGACAAAAGTTTTGGACGATGAGGTATCTTTTATAAAAAGAAATAGATAACAGTATAAACAATTGAAAGACACTGGAAGAATGCTCGTAAATTCATAAAACTCATAGCATAAAATTCCGCTTCTTTACATCAAAACTACGAAGTCTAATGGCATATTTATTTTATTTTCACAATTCTAATTTTCTTACAATTTTCTAAACATTTATCACATGCCGCTATACCTAGAATTAAATATACCTATAGTTAGAATCAGCCACGAAATTTCCTAAATTGAATAATCCGCGTATCATTCGAAACCGATTGTCCCAAAAGCAAAGAGAGAGACTGAGACGAACATCTTCCGAGTCCCATCGACGCTCGACTAACGCGGCGACGAGGACGAATCCGGCGCGAAAAAAAATCGTCAGTGTCCCCACCCCGTGACCCCGTGGAGAGCACGATATCAAAAGCGACCGTAGCCATGGCCCGATGTATAAATAGCGCGATAAACGCTGTTTTACCGCGCGAACGATTCAGCTTTATCGGCGGACGCGCCGTGGAATCGCCCGTTCGAAAAGAATCGATCTCCGCGCTGTTAGGTGGTCTAGTTGGCCGGCTACCGAGCAGCACCGAGAGTGGGGGGTCGCTGGCCGCTGAGACGAGGGACGCGGACGTCGCATTGATAAATGAATCGACGGTGGACGGAGCGATCGCGCGCGCGCGTGTACGCACGCCTAACCAGCCGCGGTCTGCTCGGGCAGGCGCGATCGGCCGCGCGCACGTAACGCTTAATGAAATAAACGTATCGATGCGGGACTGATTGCTGTTGCTAATTCGTCGATAAATTTACAGCCGCCCTCCTATTCCTGGCCTGGCGGCGGACAGAGCTGCCGCGTCGCAGTGAAATTAATTTCTGGCTCGATTTTCAAAGCGACTCGACACACGCGCACGCATACCCAACAACAGGACACGCTTCCGGGAACGTTCGTTGATCATCGCGATCCTTTCCAGAGATTCGCTCCACCGTGTCTCGGCCATTATACTTTGTAATCGTTATCGGCTGTGTTATCAGCCTCTCATGAAATAGGAATTAGTCGTGGGAGGACGCTGGTCTGCGATAGAATTTCACGAGGATTTTTTGCCAGCGATGTTTTTTATAGATTTCCACAACCAAGAGTCAGGGTTATCGCTGTTTAATTGCAACGATAACTAACTGTACGCTTCTGAAATGTTATGGACTGTTGCATTGTTCGTGCAAGTCCGCTGAACTCATGGTTGCCGGAAGATTTGTGAATAGACGGGGTGGGTTACGTGACGCGTCCTGATCTGAATTTTGTAGAAGTATCAACGCTTCGAAAATTTCTCTGCAATTAGAGCGGTCAGTGCACAGTTTTTTCGGTTAATTCTCCATTACCATCAGCGATTCTCCTCAACATAGTCATTGCCATAGTCATAAATAACGTAACTCTTCCGTCCGAATATTTTCTGTCGATCAGCTGGGATAACGGAGATTTGACTACTGCAAACTTTCGTCCCAAGAGGTGTCAAATATTATCTCGTTGTAAAAAGGTCTTAAGAGACCTAATCTCTGCACCATCTTATCGTTAACAACGTCGTTCCCATCGATGTGTGCCTAAGTGCCAATTAGGTTCGCAGTCGAGAACCCGTCCCGTTAGAAATAAGTTAGAAGGAGGCCTGTTCACAATCTAATTCCTTAATCATGCAGCATCCACTGACAAGATGATGCGTGCCTAAGGACCTGCGGCGACCGCTTCCTTCGCGCGCCAGCAGATGGCTAATGACTCGACACCTTCTCGCTGTTACCTGAGCCGTCAGCGATCTGTACATGTACCATTCGGAAGCGTTCTTACGGCAGCCCGCGTCAAGAGTCTGCCAAATGGCGTCTCTGATGAGTCAATAAGTCATCGCAGTGGCTTTAGAGTCCCTAGTTACTTTCCTTCGCTGACCCATCATTTTCAAACTAAAAAATTTTCGCCTCAAAGAGTTTAATAGCAAAGTAGGAGGAGTTGTAATAGCGAAGACGAAGTCTTTAACGAGACCTGTTCCTCAGTCTGATCGTTTGACAGGTGTCGCTGCGATCATTGTCAAAAACCACGTGCCCTTAAATAACAATAGGTCTCTCTATTCGAAAACAATTGATCTCTTAGAAAGTAACCTCAAAGGGTCCTGTTCACAATGTAATACTCTTGATTACATCCACTTTCAGCCACAAGACGTGGCGTCTCCCAAGTATCAATTAAATACAATTAATTACATTTAAGGCTTCTTAGACTCGAAGATACTGGCGTTGATATATACGGTGTCCCAAAAATGTTTTGCAATCCGAAAATTGGTGATGTCATTTGAAGTAAGTTTTTCTTTAGTGATAATGTTTTACTCGGCCTAGTTACTGAGTTTGTAGCACAACGCGAGGACCAATTAAATATCGAGGGCGGGCCTCAGGAACCTATCACATCCCGATCGCGAGTGAAATAAAGTCTCATAGTTCTTTAGTCTTAAAAACAACTCTTTAACGCCCGCTACCATGACATCACCTGCTTTCGATCACTATTAGGAGCTACAATTCCTGATCCACGAAGATGCTAAGTCAGTCCCCAATGAAAATAGCACCTCCGTTGGTGTGTTTCCAGATTTGCCGTAGTGGCAACCCCGGAAACGCATTTCGCGGCGAAAAGAGTGGGTCGAGCGTGCCGGGCCGGTAGCTCGAAGAGGTGGTCGGGTCGAGAGACTCGGCGTGAACCCCCAAAGTGGCCGTGAATCGGTGTTTGTGGTCGAGGTTGATAGCATCGAAGAGAGAGAGAGAGAGGGGGGGGGGGGGCGGGGCGGGCGTCTCGCCAACCGAGTCAGCGATCCCTCAGAGGCGCAGAGACCGAGAGAGAACCGCTTCCCTCGGCTTCGGCATCGTGTTTTCCTCCTTTCCTCTTCTATCGTCTCCGCGCCGGTTCTCGTCATCTTCGTCCCTCGCCAGGGACTCTCAGGGGGGGAAATCCTTCCGTTCTCTTGACATCGTGACCTAGGGCAACGTGAACCCCAGGCGTGATAAAACGGGATATGCCGCGACAGCACCCAAACATAACCCTCGGTGCCTTCTACCTCTACCTATCTGGCATCTATCTCTCCCTCCCTCCGCCCCTCTCTCTCTCTCTCTCTCTATCTCTCACACTCTCCCACGTAATCCTACTCTCTCTTTTGCGCCGGTGTTCTGCCACCCCGTCGCCTCGAAGGAACTCGAGCCGTTCGTTGACCTCGACCCCTTCCGCTCCGGCTCCTTCTTCTTCTTCTTCTTCTCCCCTTCGCTTTTTCCACTTTGGCGACTGGTTCTTCCTGGGTACCGAGCGTTGATTCATCGACAACGCTACGCCGAAACTGCCGGACCGGGTGTGTATATACGGGGCAACGTCTCACCGCCGATTAGACCCACGGGGAAACAACAAACTCGGTCGGGTTGTCTAGGTGTGATGGACAAAGGGGGACGCCCTGCGGCGAGACCTCGGACCAGGGATCACTGGGTTACCGATTGGGGCCTCTCGCGGTTGTTTCAGACTTACCAGATACACGCGCGCTTCGTTTGTTGACACTTTGCCGTTTCGAGAGGTTATGTTGACATGTTTTCGATGCAGTGAAATGGGACACGCTTAGCTATCGTAAATACATCTTCTGATGGGATTTGATTGATGATCCTTCTGCTTCGTGGCGTTAATGTGAACTGTTGGATTTGTTTAATAATTTGAATTGTTTGAATTGTTTATTAATTTGAATTGTTGCACTCGCTTATTAATTTGAACTCTTGGCATTTACTATTCTTAGCTTTAGCTCATTCTTGACCACAACGTTGCAACAATATATTGTTCTGTTGTATGTTCTTCATGAAGATAGCGCAAGGCTGTCTTTAAAACGTCTTGAATGTCCTATGAAGGGCCTAGAAACGTCCTGTATTGAAAATGAAGATATCTTGAAGATGTTTGGTCAACGACATGTAGATCGTCTTTAAGACGTCTCGATGTTCTACGAACGGCTTAGACACGTCTCAAAAATGTCCTACATTACAAATCAAGTCGTCTTGAATGCTCTACGAACGGCCTCGAAACGTCCTGTGTTACATAAATCAAAATATTTTAATGATGCTTGACGTACAATATTCAAAAGGTCTTTAACAGGTCCCTCATGTTCTACGAAAGGCCTAAGAACGTCTTAGGAACGTCCTGTGTAACGTAAAGACCTAAAATGGACGTCTTTAAGACGTTCAGTGCTTATCGCGTGCCATCAATATTATTATACGTAGATTTTCAACCGCGGTGTGGTTACGTCCGTTTTGCATTTGCTATTTCAATGGCAAATCAACGTGCAGCGGCGCGCGATTGTACAAATCTAATCGCTTCTTTCGGGATTACTGTTTAAGCCGAAATTATCGAGCCCCCTCCCCGTTTGATTTAGCGCAGACACAGGGGAAGTCCATTAACAGGCTTCCGATAGAATGTTAAATATAATATTACTCTCACAGAGAGCCGGAGCTATTCATGCGAATTCGTATCGTCGGAGATCAATATTGAAACGCTGGAATGCCCCCATGTATTTCATCCGTCACAATCAATTCATCGGTGATTCTCTATTCGCGATTCCATTAGTTTCGGAATAAAATAAATCTAGTCCGGGGATATTCGCGAATTTCCGCGAAATATTTCGGGGCCGAATAAACTGGTACCACGAAACGCTGCTTGTAATTGAACCTGCCGCAAAAAACAATTATTTAAAACGGTGAACAATATCCGTTCACAGTGCTAAAATATCATTTACAAATACCCAATGTTCACGGGCGATTCTTAAATTTCGTACCGCGTTACGTGGGACGAAAACGGAATTAGCAAGCCCGATGTCAAAATTTATGCAAAATGAAATTGATCTTCGTCAAATGCAACAAATACGATGCGAACAGACATTAGCAATTTCTTTAGAGACCATTGAGAAATATTTTATACATTCCTGAACGTTATTAGGAACGAAACGCTCGGAGCGATTAATTCATTTTGGCCACCCGGTATATAACAAGCTCCCGTCGCACCAATTCCCCTCGTGTTTGGACTCATTTTAATCGGAAAAACCTTCGCTATCCGTTACCAGTACGACCATAAAAGTAGATCAAACATGATCAAAAATCGAACTTTCTCGCGATTGTTTTCGTTCGCGAGTAGACTGTGCGAATTCGGGTTTCGAATCTCGTGTAAATTGAACAGCACGGTGTTGTAGTACACACCTTCGAACAATCGTATTAGAATGATCCTGGAAACAGAAGTTCAGGGGTTGTGACGAGCTTCCCGTGCCGGGGTGGACTCACTCACCCCTCTGCGGTCGTCCCTCGATTCGAACTCTCGACGCCGAGCAAGCGAGCACGGGCTTCCATGCCCGAATATCAACGGAGGAAATTTCACTTCCTTGGTCACCGTCAATGGGATTACCATCGTAACTCAGTTAATTGAACTGTACCGCGTAACAAGGGTAATAACCCGCAAAATGGTCTCGTAGCTGCACGCCGCGGCAACATCGGATAAACACGACGACGCTGCGAGTGCTCGGTGAACGCGAGGGGGCGGGACGGGCCGGCAAGAGGACACGGGTGTACGCACGAAATTTTATTCAATCGGCTGCCTAATTTCCGTCGCGCGCGATCAGGCCAACGGCGCGTCGAATTTCCGGCGCCGAATTTTGAATAATTTTTATGCGCGCGCACCGTTGCCGAATTATTCCTTTATGCGACAGAGCCGACGCTCTGCTGCACAAATTCATTGAAATAGTACCTCGCTTGCCTTTCCGTTTCGAATCGCACGGAAATCTAAATGAAATTCGTTAAAGTTCGACTGGTTTTTCTATAAATTGGAAATAACTTTTGAATTTGTGATAACGAGGGAGGGACGGTTCTTGGGGTAATCGTGGTAATGCAGATTGGCTTATACTTGTGTAGCATAGTATAGTATATACTAATATAACATATTATACATGTAACATATTATACATATTATCCATGTATATTACAGTGGAATATAGCATACACTAATATAATATACTAAATATGTACTACAGTTTAATATAGTATATACTAGTATATTATACTATATATTAAAAGTAACATCAATGTTTCTTTTTCTCGTGACAAATATACTCGTCGTGAAGTAATAGTAATTTTTCTTTATCCGTTTCTTTATCTTTATTCTTTTTCTCATGATAAACGTAATCGTCGTGAAGAAATCGCTTGTTTCTTTTACACTGACGAATGTACTCGTCGTGAAGTAATATCAATGTAACTTTTTCGTGACTCGTTACAAAGAAATAGAATTGTTTCTTCTTCCGTGACAGATATGCTATTCAGGAAGAGATAGCAATATACTTGTCGCAACGGATATACTCGTCACGGCGAAATTGTAATTCATATACATTGAACGACGAACATATACGTCATGAAAAAATGTTCTTCTGATATCGGATAAACTTGTCATGACTCGTCAACAAAGAAATGACCATATTCCACAGTGTCCAATATATTCGTCAGAAAAAGCATCAAGTTTGTAACGAGCAACGAGTATATTCGTCACAAACGAACGTATAATATGTTTAAGAACATTATTTTGAAAATTCTTCAGACGCTCTTTCACGCTGACATAACCTTGACAGAATCTGACACGATTGCGAAAGTCCCAATGTCCTCATAAATCCCTAGAAAGGTTCTTCAAATATTCCCAGAGAAGAAGTTCTTAAAAATCTAGTGACACAGAACCTGGTGGACTACACACACGTCTCATTGGAGCGTTAAAACTGTCTCGAGCCTATCACTACTCATCGGCTCGGCAGGAGGGAACGAAAAATGAATAAAGAAAGACGAATGTAGAAGGAGAAAGGAGGAAGAGAGGATGAAAGAGAGAGGGAAAATAAGAGAGAGAGAGAGAGAGAGAAAGAGAGAGAGGGACACTGAGAGCGAATAAGACACAGTCAGAGAGAAATATAGAGAAAATAAGAGAGAGAGATAGAGAGAGAGAGAGAGAAAAAAGAAAAGAAAGAATAAAAGACAGTGTGAGAGAAAAAGAAAGAAAGAGAAAGAGAGAATGAGGCTTCGATCCATGTGTGCCTATTGTGTGCGTGACTCTACGTGTGGTCGAGTGGGACGCTCGAAGCGAGACAGAGGATCGTTAATCGAAAGGAAAGCATCGGGTTGGACGGGGACAGCGGATGGCAACCGTGCGCGGAGGGGGCGCGCGGGTGGTAGGGCGGCGAGAGTGGGGCCGCAAATAGATTGGTGAGGTGGAGGAGGAGGGGGAGGAGGGAGAAGGACGGAGCTGAAAAGGGTAGAAGGGAACGAAGGAAAGAATTGGCAAACTCGCAACCGGACTATAAAACCCGCTGCAAAACGAAGGCGGCGAGCAACACAAACGAACGATCGGTTTGCTCGTCCGTGTGTGTACACGCCTCGCCCCGCGAGATGCGGCTCTTTGTCATTCTGTTTCACTTTCTCCCGGGGCCGCGCGCGCGCGCGCCTCCTCGTCACTCTCTCTCCCTGGCTATCGATTTTTCAAAGGCCCGAACACAGCCGAACGTTTAAATACAAGAAGACGCCTCTTTTGCGGAGCTTCGGAAATTTCTTTACACGCCAACGGCCCCTATTGTTTCCCTCTCCCTCCCCTCCCTCCCTCCCACCACCACCACCATCGCCGACTCCGCAGTCGCGTTCCCTCTGGGGCTACTCTTTCGATATTTCGGCCGAGTTCTCGTTTCCGTTCTACGACGACCGTTCGGGAATTTTTATCACGTACAGGCCGCTCCAAAGTTCACGACGTCGCGAGGCTCCTTGCCGCAGTCCGAGTTTTGGATGCAAATGGAACGCTGGGAGCGATGTACAAGGTGATCCAAAGTCCGCGGACATTTGCAGTATGCGTGGGCTCGTTTATCGTTAGGGATACCTTCAATCTGAGGTCATTTTTCTCGATGGTAGGGTTATTTGCGCAAAGATGACGGGACTCATGGTTATGGAATGCTGAGTGCAACCTACAGGCTGTTTCAAAGTTGGAGAACAATTTGGGAAGAGGTTATTTTTTATCCAGGGTTAGCGATTTTACTTGCTAGGAAGGATATTTTTATATTAAAGCTGAAAGTCGTATTTGCAAAATATTTAAAGAAATCTATAGGGCGTTTCAAGGTTGGAAACTAATTAGATAAAATGGCGGACGGTCTGCTATCAGAAAATTTTAAAGTGAGACATAATTTTCTTTACTACGAGGGTTACTTATGCTACAGGAATAATTCTAGTCTACACTAAAAGAAGCAGCGAAGATCGAGGCACAATTCTATAGCAAAATTTGAATAAGATTCCAGCAGAGCTGTGTAAAAATCAATTTTCAAAATAGTAAATAAACTATAAATATTTTTATTTTCTGATATAATCCAATATTTGACAAATTACCTTTTAAAAAAGAAAACAATTACGTGTAGAAAATACTTTTAAAAATATTAATTTGTCAAATCCTGTATTATGCATAAAAATACAAATATTTATAGTGTTTTTGCTATTTTAGAAATTGCTATTTTCCACAATCCTGGATTCAAGCAGTTGCACGAACTGCTCGATAGCTTCTTGAAGCCATCGCCGGCCGTGGGACGAGCGAAAATAAACGAAACCCATTGTACAAGCCTTCCAATGGATGTCGTTGTTGCTCGAATTGATACTCGCGTGAAAGTTTGATTAATTCGCAGAAGTGACGCTCCGCCATATTTCATATCCACGCGCGACGAGCGTCCATGTGGCCCGCGCGCGTTTGTGTACGCACAAACATTAACGTTTAATGAACTTCCATTCTTGCGCGCACTGTGCGTTAACTGCAAAATAAGTCGGAGCCCATGTCGAACGATATTTCTGACAGATCGAGATCCATTTCAACGGAATAGAGAGCGTAACTTCGATCATGTTAACAGAGGCAACGTACGAAATCACTTTTGAATCAAGGACGGGTTAAAAT
Source organism: Augochlora pura (assembly GCF_028453695.1). Lineage (NCBI taxonomy): Eukaryota > Metazoa > Arthropoda > Insecta > Hymenoptera > Halictidae > Augochlora > Augochlora pura. The sequence continues at coordinate 13,116,273 of NC_135782.1, forward strand.
TATAATGCGTAGCTAATTTATTTACAATAATATATATTTATAATATATATGTCCATCAGCAATCTTCAAATGAAAATATTTCGAAAACAGTAAATTTTCGAGAAAATTGTTACATACAAAAGTTACTCAGTTAAAAAAAATTAAAAACTTTTGTTTGAAACATTTCTTCCACAAATGTAAAGTTTTCGAGATTTTTTAATTTAAAGTTTCCATATGATCATACAGTGTATATTATCTGTAGGGTGGCACGCGAACTTTGAGTAAAAATATCTGGAAACTAAAATCGCATTTTGCCAAATCCAGTGGCAGACTTTTAATATTAGATTTGCCCTGTAACTTTAACCCGATCTCGTTCCAAAAGCGATTGCTAGGATCGCGGACTCCCCTTGGAAACGTTACGTAGATTAGTCCGTTTGCGAGTCTCCGCTGACGGCACTGGAATACGCGGCGTTTGAATATACTTAGATGAAAACTATTTTAGAGCCGGATAATGCATCAAGCGGGGATCGGGTGACCGCAACATTTGAGGTTACGTTCGCGGCGACTCGTTAACGCGCTGACCGCTGAGTCGCAGGCCAGAGACCCCCCACAAAATCATAGCAATCAAGAAATCATAGTCGATGCTAGTTAAACCAATAATCGTAAATATCACTGTAAATCTTAGTTACAATAAAACAGAAACCTATCCTCTATCCCCCCAGATGTGCTAGTACGTCGTGCATAACCTGATCGCTGCGTTTACGAGTGAAAAGTGACTCTTCTAATGGCTGAATAAATAGAAATAAATCCAAATTCAAATTCACATGGAAACCGTGCGTATCTGGCAAGGATCTTGAAAAATCGACGAATTCCAACGAACTCCCCAGCGATTCCTCGCGGAGTTCCGTTAGGGCCGGCAACGCAGCAATTAAAACGGAAGAGATAAACGTCGAATCGTCACGCGATAGTCGAAGAACCTGCTGGAAACACGGAGCTTCCGGCGCACGTGGGGCTTTCGCGTTTTGATTAATAGCTATATTACGGCCCGGTTGGCATCCCTTTATTTAATTGGTTTGGGAACGCGTGCCTTACCGCCCCGAGACAAGTTCGCCTAGCCGCGAGTTGAGAGCCGCTGCGACCTGCACGGTCGCCGAACTATTGCTGACGAATGGCTGTCCCCATCTCGCGCTCTCCGCGCGACGGTTCTCAACCAGCGTTACCAACGAATTCATTCCTAGAACCGTCAGCAACTCGGCAAACGTGTTTGTCAATTATTGAGAGGTTAATTGTCGGGCGTAACCGTTGCGTGGCTGATTCGGTTTTGGACAACTTTCTCGGCCGGTGGAGCTCGGGTTATTCTGGTTGGTTTGGCCGCGTTGCCGTTTGCGAAATCCACTGGTCGAGCAATCTTCATGCGAAAATAATTGTTCGAGTTAATAAAGAACATATGTCGGTTGAGAATATTGTTCTTTTTTTAATAATTACCATTAGTTGGAACTAACGTGATAAAATCTTTCTGATGACTTTAGAATTTTATGTTTGACTTCATGTGCTTTCGTCATGAATGTAGAAGGTCAATGGAAACGATTTTAATTACTTCGAGACGATAAAAGCGTAGAAAATTTTGAAATCCAAAAAATTCAATTTTCGTTACACGCTTTTGGACAGAACAGTTGAAAATCGCGGTCTTTTTAACAAATTTTTCTTCAAAAATTTCTTTACGAATTGTTTAACAAATTGGTCATTGATAATTGATTTTAGAAAGCACTGGCTTTCAAAACCAAGAAAAAGCAATGCAAAATGTTTTCGCAGCTTCGATAGTTTTTGAAGATTATATCTGACAATATGTACAAGCTGAACTCTTTTGCTGTCTTAAATAGCAGCCACTTAGCCGAATAATAATTGCATAAAATTCGCAGTTCTCTTTTCTATTGAATAAAATTGAATCGCCGTTACGTAACCTATAAGCTAGTGAAATTTAGCAACGGCATTGTTCATATAGCCATACCGCATTCTATGTTTTTTTTCGGGAAGGTAGAACGATGTGCGTCATCTAAATGGAAATTTGTCGATTTCAACTAATACGAGGAATTTTCTTGATTTCTGTTCACAGTCACCGGGAGTGATGCCATTTTACGGCGACACGAGCGCCGGCTTCCGGCCGGCAGCCGGGTTCGGGAATACTGTATGGCACCAGGGAGTCGCCCCCGTGGGAGCAGTCGCGGTTGAAACGTCAGCAGCGCCATGGCCACCTCAGCAGTTCATCCAGCAAATACCGGCACCGAATCAGCTCGAAGAGCTGAGGTACCATACTCAGTACACCACCGCGGCGCCTTACCATCCGCAGCCAGGTAATTGAACAACGAATCGATTCCGGCCAATTTATGAATGGCACCCATATTGGATCCCCGGGCCAATGGGGACCGGCCATTCGGTCGATCGCCGCGACACAGCCCGCTGGCCAATTGAACCTACCACTTTCGACCGTTCGGTGGTAATTCATACGATTTGCATTGTCCCCGATGATGGCAGGGTTCGGGGATTCAACAATGTGGAATTTCTTTCGGTCACGTATCTCGAATTATATAATAAATCCTCCAAAATTGTCCTCTGAAGCAGAAATGGATTGGTAACTTGGAAGTTTGGAATAGATTAACTACAATCTCTTTTAGAATGACTTCGTTCGAGAAGGGAAGATTGGAGATTCGTCCATCATATTATCTAACCTCTTAAAGAAAGAATTTTTATAGTAGGGAATTGTTTCTTTTTTATTAATCATCGATTTGATGCGATGAGGTTTTTTCAACCGATTCTCAATTTCTTTACACTTGGAATAATTATAATTTTGAGAAAACTAAACTTAAAACTGGACGAGTCTCCGATGGCCGTAAATTTCGAAGGTCGGATTTCAATTTCTCGGATGAAGAAAACAGCGACGAGAGGGCCCCGGCCCTGTTTGCCGGCGAGCTTTTCTGTAGAATCAGCACGGGAATTTTCTGATTACAGTCGCATATCAGCAGCAGACTTTCATTACGACGGATCAGTCGGCGTTTCAGCGTGCCGGGGCGACAGGACAATACACAATCACGGGGCAGCCCTCGCCCTTGCCGCCGGTCGCCCCGCAAACGGTACCATCGACAGCTCAGAGGCCGCTAAACGGTCAATTCATGGATCCCGCTGCCGCAGCGACCCAATCAGTTGGTTATGAAAGGCAGGATTACGTGAATGGCTACCAACAACAGGTACGTTTGTCCGAGAATACGTTCCTTTTTTTTTAATTCAAACAAAAACCAATCTTCATAAAATATGCTGACCGGCGTCCGTCTCGCTTCGCGCCGAATATCAATCAGAGGATCAGCAGTCGGCGAACAGTTACGATTGATTGTTCGCTGGTTTGTCCACCTATATGCGATCGTTGAATTACAAACTGGCTTCACTAACTGGCTAATGTGAGGCGACCATCGAGACACCAGGATGCAGCTATTATTAGCGGAATGGCCGCGAAACAGCGGACGCCGCGGCAGATTTTATGAAGACGCCTAGTCGTAGATCGGGAACGAGGAACGATACTACAACCGGGCAACCCGATTTTAGTTATAGAGCAAGAATGATGATGTTTCCAGGACGTGACGATGGCGCCGCCGCCGTCTACGACCCCGACGAGCCGCAGCAGCTCGGTGCACATGGAGAATCAGCAACAGCAGGGAACGCAGCAACAACAGTCTCAGCAGTCTCAGCAGCCGCAGACCGACACGCAGGTGAAGGGGTTCGCGACGATCGCCGCGAGCAATGTGTCGGGAAACGAGATGCCTGGGTATCCACTTCAACCGGGCCCACAGAGTTTACACAGCTCTAACGGATATCCAGGCTACGTGGAAATGGGTCAACAACACGTGGCGAACCATCAATGGCAGCAGCAGGTTGCGCAGCAGCAGCCTCAGCACCAGCAACAACAGCAACAGCATATGCAGAGACAGCACACAGTGGGGGATGGCGGTCAACGGCATCTCTGGTCGGATACTAGTACCAGCGCGAAGATGAACAACGTGAGCAACAGCATGAGCTGGTCGGACGGGACGATGCAACAACAGCAACAGCAGCAGCAACAGCAGCAGCAGCACCAACAACAACAGCAGCACCAACAACAGCAGCAGCAGAAATCTAGCCAGCAGCAGAGTATGCAGAGCAATAGCATGAAGGCGCAGGAGCAGCAGAGCATGCAGCTGCAGGGTCAGCAGGAACTGCCCAGACCGGCGAGCCACATGAGCTGGGAGAACGGCAGCGTGAAGGAGCCGCAGACGCCTCAGTCGTGGTCAGACAATACCGAGAGCCAGCAGCAGCCGAGCCAGGGGAACTGGTCCCGCCAGAGTCCGAAGCTGCGGGATGGTCAGAATCCGAGATTGACACCCTCTAGTCAGCAACAAGCGCAGCACCAGGCCTGGCTGCAGCACTCGCCGAAGCTGTCGGACCACCAGCAGCCTCAGCAGCACCAGAACGCCAGGATGACGCCGTCCGGACAGCAGCAACAGCAGCAGCACAGCTGGCAGCAAAGCAGCCCGGAGTTGCAGCAGAACGCGAGTCAGTCGAACCCGAGGCTGACGCCGTCGGGGCAGCAAATGTCGCAGCAGCAGCAGCAACAGCAGCAGTGGTCGCAGCAGACAAAGATCGAGAAGAGCCCGAGACTGACGCCGTCGAACCAGATGTCCTGGCCGGACACGCCCACTAGTCAACCGAATTGGTCGCCGAACAGTATAAAGAGCGACGGCAGCCAGCAGCCCCAGCAACAGTGGCCCGACTCCCAGCCAAGCCCGAGGAGGACGCCCGGGCATCAGCCTGCCGCGTGGCAGCAGCAACAGCAGGACAACAAGATGGACAGCCAGATGTCCTGGTCGCCGAGCTCGGTGCCGGAGAACCAGCCGACTTGGGGCCAGCAGGCGACCAAGCAGGACATGCAGAATTCTGGCGAAAGAGTGATGTGGCAGCAACAGCAACAGCAGACCAGCGACGCTAGTAAACCGAATGGGTTCTCGGACGGCCAAGATGCTCAGGAGAGTAACGTATTTGCTCAATCTAATCGTGTTAATTTAAACAGCCGGCTGAAGTCGATGATACTGAACAAGCAACAGCAGCAACAACAGCAACAGCAACAGTTGCAGCAACACCAACAGATGCAACAGTCCCAGCAGCACCAGATGTCCCATCAGGAGCAACAGCATCACAATCTCCACCATCAGATGCAGTCGCAGCACGTAAACAGCAACAGCGGCGCGAACGGCGAGTACCATCACGGTGATGACAGGGTGCGGGACGATAGCGCCGACAAGCTTCACGAGAAGCAAAACGATCAGTATCTGAGCCAGTCGGGCATGATCTCTATGTCGCAGTCGAACGAATCTCTGACCGGTAATTTTTTATTGCATAGCCACCACCCTCGGGTCGATAGTTTGCCCGACGGTGGTGGCTTATGGGAGTGGTCAGGAGGGGGCGGCGCGTTAGCTAATAGCGGCGCGCTGCCGGGCAGCGGGATCCCGTCGATCGAGAGCTTTATGAAGTTCGGCGAGGCGAAGACCGAGCTCGCGAAACCGTGCGACAAGCCGTCGGAACGGGAGCCGGAGAGCAGGGGGGAGGAGGAGCTGTGGAAAGAGGCCGAGAAGAACGATGACAATCACACCGACGACAAGTCGTTCCAGCGGGACTTGTCCGCGGAGCGAGGAGGGAACGAGTTCGATGAACACCCTGCCAAGAAGAAGCTGGAGGAGGAGAAGAGCAGCGAGGCCGGCGAGGGTCTCGAGTTCCAGGGGGTGAGGTTGGAGGAGGAGGGGGACCGGGCCGAGAGCGTGCTGGAGAAGGAGCCGTCGACGACGGACGCGAATTGCGACAGCTCTCAGATCATCAAGCAGGAAAACATTGGGGACTACGCGTGCTCGGGCTCGGAGTGCGCGCCGTCGCCCACCGCCTCGTCCAAGAGCGACAGCTATCAGGCCAGGGAGATCAAGACGGAGCCGGACCAAAGGTCGCTGGACGCCAGCGAGTCGTACAAGTTCCGTGGGGACGGCGGGCCGGCGAAAGTCTCGCCGGGCGTAGGTTCGTGGTGTTGTCGTCGCGGCGGCACCGAGCAGCCGACACCCGAGCACCTGCGCGAGGGCTGCTGCCAGGGTCTGCAGACGCGGGACGAGATCCTGGCCGATTCACCCGAGAAGCCCGATAAGACGGACAACGGCGGGCCGCAGAGCCCGCGCGCGGTCCCGGTCACCGCAAAACTCCAAGATCACTTGGACAAACTGAAGAACAATGCGAGGACCGAAGTGCCGGACTGCAACTGCTTCCCAGCCGACAAATGTGAGTTGCTATTGCGTATTCAGCACGACACTAACATTGAGAGAACACACTAACCACGAATACCATGCTCCGCTTATCACACGAGAAAAAAAAACCGTGCGCCTATGTAAAACCCGGGTGGTGAACCGACGTATGTACCGATCAATCCGTGACAAAACAAACAAAAATATAAATAAGTAAACAGACCTGTATGCTAATCGAATCACCGGCCGAGACGTACAGACACAGTATATACCGAATAAAAAAAAATAAAAAAAGTATAAAGTTAAAGCGCCTCGATCAGACATCGACACCCGCAGAGGAGCGTGCACGATAGAAAACCTAACTTGCTGTGCCCCCCAAAAAAACAAAAAGTATACCGATGCCTCCCCCCTGCCTCTGCTATATTTGGGAGGGGGTATATATACGCGCCCCTGCGTGCATCAAAAACACGCGGCATAAATGTTTCCGTTTCTCTGTTGCTTCTCCTATCCGTTGACAAACGCCCTCCCCGGTGTCTCGTAAGTAAAATGAGGTTCAACCACAAGGTCCGCCAGAGCCCGGCTCCTACTACACACACCTCGGCGCGGCAGCGAGCCTGCCCGACCTACGGAACGATCTCGAACGAAGAACCGGCCTTAAGGGAAACGCCATTAGATTCGAAAAGGTCATCTACACCGGAAAGGAGGGGAAAACCACCCAGGGATGTCCGATGGCTAAGTGGGTAAGCGAATTAAACGGCTGTCCGGTTCAAAGCGAGTCCCATTCACTCATCTCACAGACCCGCGAACCGATTCCATCCATCATCACTTGCCACTACCCACTCGTCTGCAGACACACCGCGCGCACACACCAGTTCCGGAGCGCGTACACCGCGATTCAGGTTATGTCCGTGTGCGGTCGGCCGCGCCATCTGTCGTTACATAACCTGTAAAACCTTACTCTTAGTTTCACGCATTTCGTTTTTTATTTGCTGTTTATTTAATTCTGCGTTTACACATTTGTTGCTTTTCTTCGCGATACTACGATTTAATATTATTATTATGCTTATTATTATTATTACGATTATTATTATGATTATTATTATTGTACGATTATTACGATTGCTATTATTAGTATTATTATTACTGTCGATTAACATTGATTGTTACCAAATATTCGATGTAGCCCAATTGAGGGATTAAGTCTCCGTGCGGCCGTTGAAGACGACGCGACGATCTTTTCTACGAATTTTCTCGAGTATATAGTGAATTAATTTCGTCCGTTTTTATTGTAGCGAGAATTAATCGTTTGGCGCGATTGCGCATGTAATCCTGTAACATGCTCGGTGCCCCTGCGGTGTTAGAGCACTTGCGAACACCAGCGGGAATTGGCCATTCACATATATAGAGTTTTTTTCGGATAGTTTTATTATATAGAGAGAGACGGATCTAATATATTGAATCGATTATTAGCGTAAACCGACCACGAGTATTTATTTCACGCGTGACCAATAGTTTAAGCCGATTTTTCATCTGTTTAGTTGGTAAGGCGCGCTCGAACGTATCGTTTGTCCGAGATGAAACCGTTTGTAACAATTTGTATCCGACTCGAATTACACACGAGGAATCGAACTACTGGACAATAAACGCAGCCGCACGACGTTCGTTAGGTTTATTTTGATTTTAGCGCTGACCTAATCGTATATTTATAACAAACATGGTAGAAGACGAGTAAATCGACTTTGTCTCTTTGGAATACACATTTTGCGATAAGTAAGCCATCTTAATCGACTAGTTTAACCATCTCCCATTGACAATCACTTTGGCCACTTAATTAACAATAAATAGGACGTAAGTAGTGAATAAACGCCAACAGAACGACCGCCGGATAGCAACTATAGCAAAGTACACTTAATATATTGTCAACTCGAGACCGAGTACCATGAAAAAAAAAAATCTGTAAAACTCACGATGGAACGTAAGAGAATAAAATAAACTGACATTTTTCTTCGAAATCTGAGGTCTGAAAACTACCCTGATCACCTGACATAACCCAACCCGATCCCACCTGCGAATCGCTTTGAATCGTCCGCTCGAGTATCACTCTCTCTTTCTTTGTGGTCCACGTTGGTGATGGTGATTGTAATATCAGTGATTCGCTAGATAATCCGACGATCCGGTCTGGAGGAGAAGATCCTGACCATAGTGAAACACCGCCAAGGCCACAAGTGCCCTACAGCCTGGATCGTCGTGGCGATGGTCGCCTGGGAGGGCGTGCCGACCCACGAGGCCGATCGGATCTATTCACTGTTGAGCCATAAACTGAACCGTTTCGGTCTGCCGACGACCAGGCGATGCGGGACCAACGAGCCGAGGACCTGCGCCTGCCAAGGACTCGATCCTGACACCTGCGGCGCCAGCTTCTCCTTTGGCTGTTCCTGGTCCATGTACTACAATGGCTGCAAATACGCCAGAAGCAAAACCGTCCGTAAATTTCGACTGTCAGTACGATCGGAGGTGAGCTATCCGTCAACAAAGCAGATCACCTTCACCGGTGCCGAACTTAGGGAGGGGGTTTTCGGTTCGGTCGCAACGACAAGTCGGTTTTCGTATCCGGCGAGGCGATACGAAATTAGATTATGTTGCGCGACTCGCTAACACGGCGGCGCCACCTGCTGCTTTTTTCAGGAGCAAGAAGTCGAAGAAAGAATGCACGTCCTGGCGACGCTTTTGTCGCCGCTTTACCTCAGCCTTGCACCAGAAGCCTTCAACAATCAAACGCAGTTCGAACGCGAAGCGAGTGAATGCCGTTTAGGGTTCAAACCTGGCCGACCGTTTTCCGGCGTCACAGCCTGCATCGACTTCTGCGCGCACTCTCATCGTGACCTGCACAACATGAACAATGGATGCACCGTGGTGAGTAGCGCGACGGACGCGTTGAGGCTGATAAAATCGGGGCGGATTGCAAGAGAGATCGGTTTTCCCAAACAGGTGGTGACGCTGACGAAACACCGGTCGATATCGAAACCGGAAGACGAACAGTTACACGTGCTACCTCTTTACATTATGGACACCACCGACGAGACCGGGTCGAAGGAAGTGCAAGAGGAGAAGGTCCGGGCTGGGCACGTGGAAGTGCTGACAAAGTAAGTTGGAACTTGAGAAGGCAGCTTCTGGCGCGCTCTTGGGCGAGTAACAATGTTGCTCACGTGATCGGTTTACAGATACCCCTGTGAGGTGAGGGTCCGCTCGGTTCCGCTTCAACCGTGCAGGCGGCATGGGAAGAAGCGGAAAGAGGACGAGCCGGACACAGCTAGCAGCAAGAAGGATGGCTCGAAGGGTATCAACGAGAAAACCTCGGATCAGAACCGCGGGCCAGGCCACCAGGAGCCAGCTAGGTCTCAGATGAGAGACCCGCAGCTGTCTTTGGAGATGGCGTCAATGTTCGAGGGCATGGACGCGCAGTTGCAGAGCTCCCAGGTGTCGTCGACGGTGCTGGACAGTCCTGTGTCCATGTACCAAGGGTGGGGCTACCAGAACGAACAACAGTGGAGCAGGAACGGCTGGCTCGACCAGCGGAAGAACAACTGGCTGAACCCGTGGGGCGAGTACTCGTTCGGCGGGCTGGAGCGGGACGTGAAGGTTGACCCCGACAGCACCAGTCTGGACGACACAAGGCCTAGAAGCGCGGTCTCCCAGGAGGAGCATCGACCCGGCTCCAGGAACCTGCCGAACTCCACCATGGACTCGCCTAGGAGTTGCTATCCCCATTCACCGAGAGCGCATCCGATTTCACCGAGGAGCTCCCACGCTGGGACCCCCGCGGATCCTTACGCCATGTCACCCAGGGGCTGTCCATCTGTGCCGCAGGACCAGAGAATGGCGTCGCCGAGGAGCTCGTACCCCGAGGCCGGCTACCCGGCCGGCAGAAGCTATCAGAACGTCTACGACAACAGACAGGGCAGCGCGTCCCCGAAAATCGGCTCGTACACGCCGCACCTGGACCAGAGGAACGTGCTGGTCCGTCCGAGCCAGCAACACGGCCAGAACAACCTGCGGAACGTCGTACAGGCCTGCGACCAATCGAAATTACCGTTCCCGAAGCTACCGCAAGATTCTAGTCAGAAGTATCCCGTCGTGACGCAGAACTACTTAGAGGCTCAGAGGTCGCAGGCCGAGACGTTCCCGAACCGGGTCCAAGGACACTATCCGGCCCACCCAGTCCAGCCGGCGAGGAACTTTCCGTACCAGGCTCATCACAACGACCCCAACGACGTGTTCTCCGGCGGCGGGCTCTCGGTGTCCTCCTGCATGGACAACAACGCTAGTCACAAGCTGTTCGGTGCCGGCAATCCGGACCTGCTGCTCCACAGCTCCGCGCATCTGACCCCGAACAACCAGCCGCACAACGAACCGCAGAATTACGGATCGGTGGACCAAAGGAAGTACCGTCATCAGCAGAAACCGGAACAGAAGACGGCCATCAATCAGATGTCACCGGCGCCGTCGGACCAGGCGGGGGGAGGGGGTTGGAACATGTTGGGGCCCTGGTATCCGGACCAGCAGCAGGGCTACAGTAGTCAGGTGCACGTCGAGAGGAACCATCAGCCGGCGGTGGATCATCAGAAAACGTTGAATTGGAACGAGAGAATGCAGCAGCCGGACCAGTCGAAGCAGCACTGCTGGGAGGCACCGTCCGACCCCTCGCCGTTCCGGGTGCCGAAGGGCAGGCCTCCGTCGAGGACTGCGTCCAGCCAGAACCCCACGGACAATACATATCAAAATTCTTCCAATAGGACGTTCCTGAAGCCGCAGGATCCAGCGCGGAACGCGTATGCGGATAGTCCGAGCAACCACGTCCAGAGCAGCGGTGGACCTCAGGTGAATCAGAGGAGGCCGGACTGGTCAGAGGACAAGGGGAAGGAGGGCTACCACGACACCAGGCAGCCCGCGGCTAACACGAACGCCAATTGCTTCCCATGGCCCGAGGAGGTGAAGCAGGTGCAAGAGTTTCACGGGATGCCCGGCCTCGGACATCCGCACGCGTCCTTCCCGCAGTACGGCTACCCGACCTACCCCGTCTTCGACAAGCCCTACTCCAACACCTGGGAAGGCTACAACTACCATCAGCCATACCACGGCCAGACGGCCGAGTACCCGCCGCAGTTTTATCAGCAGCCGAAGAGGGAAGCCTGCTTTCCTTCGCCTCAGTATCCTTATCAAGGAGTGCCCCCTTACCAGAGCTTGAACCCAAGCTGGGCCAGATGGGACACTCCTCGATGGGACATTTACGGGCCGCCGCCGTACTTTCCGGTGATACCGGAGCCACCTCCGAAGGCTGAGCCTCTGGGCGAGGTGGCCGACTACTCCGACAACGAGGAGTGCTTCAAGGACTCGCAGATGGGCGGCGTCGCGATCGCCTTGGGCCATGGCAGCGTGCTTTTCGAATGCGCCAAGCACGAGATGCACGCTACCACGGCTCTGAAGAAGCCCAACCGGCTTAATCCGACCAGGATCAGCCTGGTGTTTTACCAGCACCGGAACCTGAACCGACCGAAACATGGCTGGGACGAGTGGGAAGAGAAGATGCGGCTGAGGAAGCTGGGCGTCACCGCCACCACTGCCACCACCAGCAGCGGCAATACCTCCACCACATCGCAGCAGCCGTCGACGCCCACGACGCCGAACAGTCCTGCCACGACCATCACCAACGACAAGGCCACCCCCATTCCCCACGTGCCGAACGTGCCCAGCTCGCAGTACATGATGAGGTCGCCGACCTACACCACGATGACCTGGACCACGCTGTTCCCCATGCATCCGTGCATGATAACTGGCCCGTACCAGGAAGGCGGCGCCATCGGATGAGTGACCGTCGGTGGCCACGGTTCCAGCCATCGATGATGAACCGTGCCGGTGACTCGTTCGGTCGATCTCGCTGATACTTGGAGGACGCGTCGACAGAGGACGCTAGGCCGCCGGACCCAGGCCGAGAAGAGGAGGAGGAGGATGGGAGCAGCCGGAGAGAAGCGGTACTACTGAAGGGATCAAAGTAACCGTCGAGGAGAGCTGCCTCGACGGGCCATCGTGACGTCCAGTAGAGACGGCTATAGATACAGCCGTTGGACAACGGGACCGACACACACGAGAACACAACACGTTTGCACTGCCATTTTTCTATTTCACGTTTTTGCGGGGGAGCACGAGGCTCAAACAGAGACCTGAGGGGAGAAACCATTGGGAGAGGCGCACGACGAATACGGGAACGAGAGAGGAACGGACTCGGATGGAGAGAGTTTTAAATCGGGGCTTCCCTTTTTTGATACCGATCTTTTACACGAATCATGGATGTTGTGTGGTGTCGACGTTTGCCGTACCGATCCAGCGTCTGGAACACGCCGAAGAGGATACAGAGAGAGAAGCAGCTGAGAGAACAGGTCACGACAGCCCTCGTTGCGAGGGCTTCGCCAGTGTGGATCACCGTGTGGATGAATGAGGAACGGTTTAGATTGTACATGTGTTTTCCTTTCTCGCAACGACGAGGTTTCGTGTGTCGATAGTAGAGAGTCGTGATCGTATTTAGCTAGTCTAAGCCTGGAGAGACGACGAGAGCGGTTCAAGCCGGTACAAATGTCCTGTACAAAGCCAGTTTACGATTGTGTATAGTCACGCAGAGACGGGTCGTTGATCTGCCATTTTTCTTTGCCGCACATTGTTCTCGGTTATTTAGCGATTCACCCTAGGAAAACAGCTCCGGGCAGGGTAGACACAGCACCCCCTTGGGCAAAACAAATCCTCCCACACTCACAACATCCGCGAGGAAGGAGGGACGTTTTTGAAAAGTCGTGTGCACAATCTCGACGAGACGAACATATTATCCACGCACACGTGTACACTGATCATTCACGGGGACAAAGCCACACACACCACGTACACATACATACGTACACACGCGAAAATGATCTCAAGTTTTTAAGGTAATTAAACGATAATCTTCGACGTTTAATTTCATCTCAGATTTCCTACTCTTTCTCTCTCTCTCTCTCTCTCTCTCTCTCTCTCTCTTTCTCTCTCTCTCTCTCACTCTGTCTTTCTACGTTGTTTCCCTTTCGTTTGTTTTCGTTCGCCTATTGTACATTGCGCTTCTTAATCATCGTATTTATTTGTAAACGTTTTTTGCACGTGTTTGCACCCACGTAGGCTCTATCTCATTACCGTGTACCGTTTAAGAGTGAAGACCCCCCCCCCCCCCCCCCCCCCCCGGGCTCTCTCGGATCACACACACACACACATGCGGATAGGAGGAGCACACACACAGGAGAAAACACACGGAACTATATTATACGGGCGCGTGTAAAGCACGCGCGGTAATTAATTACTAACAATTCTCGTCCTTCGGGTCGGCGCTGAGTACAAAGCATCTTTTATCTAACCTAATTGTCGAGGAGAGGTGAGACGCGCGCGGGCGGGCGAGTCGAAAGGGAGGAAAGAAGCGAGAGCATAGGGGGAGAAGGGAGTGGGGGGTAGACAGGCGCGCGCGCGCAACGGTACGGAGGGAGAGGGGAGCGTGTGCGTCTCTCGTTGTCGTCTTCTTGGTCAGTCACAGTTCTTCCGACTGTATTTTTCAAGCCTTTTAGAGTCTAGCTCTTGGCCCCGCCGGCGCGGGGTCCGGATATTAGTTTTTCGGGGCCTGGGGGACGGGCCCCTCTCCGAGAGACAGTAGAGGGAGACGAGTAGTGTCCCTCCACGGCGGGCGAGGAGGACGGTAGGTAGTTCCATCGGGTTCGAGAGAGAGTGCCAGATGCCAAACGCGATGACGACCCGCGTCGTATTTCCCCGCCCCCTGTGTCCTCGCGTCTGCGAATATTCATCCCCTATTCACCAGCCCCTTCGAGGCCGCTCGTGTTTCTTCGAGTCACAGAGCCCGACTGGTCTCTCTCTTCTCCGCTTCTCCCCCATTTCTCTCTGCTTCGTTTCCACTGTTCGAATAGTCTGTCAGTTAGACCAGATAGAGGATCAAGGTCCGCGACCGAGACGATACGGAGAGAGGTAGCCGAGAGAGGACAGGGTCAAGGTCCCAGGGCGGTCCGAGATCTTAGCTTGTTTCAACCCTAATCCGGCGCTGTCCACGGGCGGGGACCTCTTGAGCGCCGCCTTTCCCCTCCACGAGCCAGCTCGCGCGGTGTTGGGGGCACCGTTTGCTTCTTGGACTCGTCTCCCGTGGACAGCACCGTGTATAACCTATAACACGACCACGATTTATTTATTCGTTCGCGGGACGATCGTTCTTGTTTCGCGAAACGACGCGGGCCCCTCCCCCTCCGCCGTTTCGGCTGTAAGACGCCCTCTGGCCGGCGCGGTCGGAAGCGGATTCTACCGAGCCGGATATGCCCGGTCGCCAGAGAGGGTCGTCTTCGCCGGCACGGACGCCACAGAGAGGGGAGGAACGCGTCCGGGACCCTCGCCCATCGGAGTATTATAAGAATCATTAATATATTATCATTCATTATTATCATAACGTAGTAGTAATAATAATTAATTAGCGGCAAAACAGTAATAATTAGCGAAATAATCTAATTTAATCGATTATTTATTAATTAAGTTCTTGATGAAACGTGTTGTTCTAGTTGCTATTCTATTAGTTCGTTTCTGGGTCCTCGTCTCTTTATTTTCCGTTGGCCACGTTCTTCTGTTCTCCCGTCCTCTTTCTCTTCAGTTTTTTAATCGCGCACGCCGTCGATTCGTTCAGCCCGGTTCGGGGACCATGTGGTCCCAAGACGCTCGCAGCACTGCGCGGTTTATAGTTTCTTTGGGGAAAAATAGTTTCGCGCTCGACGTTTCTCACGCTAGTCCGCAATAGGTCTCGATTACCAGATCGGGATTGATCGCGCCTCCGGTTTTTGGTTCATGCGCGCAACTCCTGGATCCTTGGATCGTGTTTGGGAACGACGAGGAGGGAAGTCGGCGATCGATCGTTCGCCAGATATCTATTTT
Organism: Augochlora pura; assembly: GCF_028453695.1. NCBI lineage: Eukaryota > Metazoa > Arthropoda > Insecta > Hymenoptera > Halictidae > Augochlora > Augochlora pura. The sequence goes on from NC_135782.1 coordinate 13,131,545, forward strand.
TTAATCCTGATCGGTGCCGCGGCGTGGCGTTCCGCTCGCGCGCGCGGCTCGATCACGGCCAGTCAATTAAGCGGAAATCTTTCTGGCGGAAGAGGTTAGGTCCCGATCGATCCGTTCAGGGTAGACGCCGAGTTGTCCCGCGAGATCTTCGACGTCCATTTCTTTCGTCTCGCCGACCTTTCGACGGCGGGACTATTTCGGATTTTTTACCGGTCGGCGAGCACGTTTCCTCTCATCCCGACGCTCTCTGGGGCGACTTCCGGCCGCGAACACATCCTCCGGAAAATCCAACAACGGCGCGATCACCGTTTCGTACTGCTGACGATTCTTCCATAGTTTCAAACGACAATCGAAACGTTTAGTAATGTCACCGGCAATTATCGAGCTACAATGCTTCAGGTTTTAAATGTGTTACGGTTTTAATTGTTGGAACGGTTCCTATATTTATTTCGAAACATAACCTAGAAGGACGCGAAGGTGCGCGGAAACAGCAACGCATTGGAATTATTTTACGAATGACGAATTCCAGGCACTTTATGGTCACTGAAAGAAAAACTAATGAATCACTTCAGTGATGAATTTTTATAGTGGAGAACAATCTATTTAATTTTTCTTTTTATTTATCATCCTTTTCGTTCCGTTCAATGAGGTTCTTTTGCTGGGGGATTTTGTAGGGAATAGTTTTTCAAATGATTCTCATTTTCTTTGCATTTAGAATAATTATAATTTTAAGAGAACTAAACGTAGAAGTTAACGCGACGACGAACTCTTCTTTGTTGAATTTTAATCGGACTTTTAATAACTTCGAATGGTCAAACTTTCTCTCGGATAAAATGCTCGAAGCACAGCCTTTTCAAACGCGACGATAAATTATTTTCAACTGAATTTAAGTCATAACCAATGACTGCCCTCAATGGCTGCCGATGTCATTTTAATTACAAATCTAGAATGATTTTTCTTACAATATTTACATTTTACGTGATATTTTACGCGTATGAAATTTAATCTCGCGGCTCCCACAACCGTTACACTTTTAAATTTAGAACTTTATAATATAAAAATTATTTTGGGACGTGACGTAGTAATTTCCGCAGTGTCTCAGAATCGTCACCCGAGTGCGAACGAACGTTCTGACTAACAAAATTTTTCAAGCACGGAATCTTCTCAAATGCGACGAGAAATTCCTTTCGGTTGAATCCGTGTACTGGAACCATGAAGAAACCGTCGATCACACTTCACTGGCGCACGATTCTTTCCCGATTGCGATCGGCGTGTGCTCCACACAGAGTCCACGGCGAACGAGCGGACGCGAGTGCCGCGTGTGCGCGACATCCACGTGACCGACATAGCCGTTAGCTGGGCAGCTCGGGTCCGTTTGTTACGGGTTCTTAGTCGGGGCCCCTCGTGCCGTAAACTTGCGTCGAGCACGTGAACCTGCTGCGTCGTAGGCTCGATCGTTGGCACACGCGGTTGAACGTAATCATAACATAACCTCTTCCAAAAAAGCTTCGCGGTCGTGATCGACGGATTTTGGACATATTAACGGGGATCGATCGTGTGTCGCTTCCACGCGCGATCAAGTGGACGGGAGGGACAACTATTTTTCGATTGTAGGGACGAAGAGAGGGGGAGGGCGGAAGTGGAAGGCGAACGGGTGAATAAGGGGCTGTTGTCGTTGCCGCTTCTTTTCTTCGTTTACGGATTTTCTGCTTCGCGACAGGGACTGGCGGGAACTCGGGATTGTGACGCGACGATGCCAAAATAGTATTAAAGCTGGATGCCGCGAGAGGGGAAAGAGCGGGAAAGAAGCAGGATTAGAAATTTAAGGGCGCGCGCGCGCGACGGCCGGGATTTATTGAGGCGGTTAAGCTGTTGCGCGCACGTACACACACACACGCATACATAAACACACACGTATACACAGTGACACGGGTGGTCGCGCGCGCCGTCCGCGATCGCAGTCGATCACAATTCGTTTCCATGGTAGAACACGGCCGCTGCGTAGAGAAAAAGAGAGCGGGATGAGAACGAGAGAATTTCTATTACGAGGGTCGCGAGTTTTTCAGCGTGTAGAACGGAATGAGAGGGAGGGAGAGAAAGGAAGAAAGTGAGAGAGAGAGAGCGAGCGCGTGCGATCGTGTAAGAAAGAAAGAAAGAGGTTGAAAACTGTATTTTTTCTTCCAATGCCAAAAAGATGCCATTTTGTTTTGTACGAAAAAACCTACGAAAAGCTTACAAAAAAAGAAGATATAAATAAATAAATAAAAGTAATAGTAGTAACGATAACTGGAGCGAAGTAGCGGAACGATGATGATGATGATGATGATGATGACGCTGACGATGATGATGATGATAATGATGATGACAATGACGATGGTGGTGATGATAATGATGACGCAGGAGATGATGATGATCATGATGCAGGAGATGACGATGACGATGACGAGGGGGTGTGCGAAAGTTGGCGAAGCGAAGCGAGGAAGAACAAATTTTTTAAATAGTTTGTAGCGAACTTATCTATATATATACTATATACCACTATATATATATATATATATTATATATGTATATATTATATATAAATATATATAGATGTAATTACGACGACAAGATACAAAAGTGAAGAATTACAAACCGCCGGAAATACACTTCGTTTGTATATTCTGTCTCGCGTGGTGAAATAATAATAATAATAATAAAAAACAAAGAAAAGAAAAGAAGGGGAGGAAACAAAAGTGGAGTAGGAGGAAAGAATTGTGAAAAACACTCATGTCCGCCTTATGAAAAACGATTGACGCAGGTTGAAACAATAGGGGTGTTCGATTCGATGCGAGTCGACCGACAAAAAAAAAATGATAAATAGTAATAATAGTAGATCGACTGGTTGTGCGCGGCTGTCCGATCGCCGCGGGGGAAGTGATCGCGCCCTTTCCCGAGGACAGGAAACGGATGGGAGAGAAGGGCGAATGGTTTTCATTTCTGTAACAACGTATGCCGAGCCTGCGAAAAACGTACGGCATTATTATTATTATTGTTATTATGATTATCACTATTATTATTATTATTACTATGATTATTATTATGATTATTATTATTATTATTATTATTACTGTTATACACGAAGGAAATCAAATGTGCGACCGTGACTACGTAAATGTACGCCGACCCTTGCGCACAGGAATCATCGCTGAGCGATTTCTCGGTAACAAGTCTTCGCGTTCAATTTTCTCAATTAACAATTGATTAGCGAAAGCGATGAAAGAAAAAGTGATTCGACTTCTGGACGGACCAGTAATTAAAACACAGTGGACGGTAGCAACTTGGACTCTCTCTCTCGAAATACAATGAACGCGTTACATATCATCTTTCCCAAGTCGTTCATAAAAGGACTCGAAAAGCACGATCTCGAAAATGGTGAAACGCTCGAACGATCGATTCGGTGGGCAGAGGCCGGCTCGCGCATCGCCGAAGAGAAACGCGTACTCGACGATAGATAAAAGAAACCGAAACAATAACGAAGATCGGCTCGCTCGGAATTTTTGCACTTTTTCGTACCAAAATGCATCCCCTCTCCCCCCGAGGCCCCGAAAAGAAAACAATGGAAAAAAAGAATAGGGCATACGAATATAGCGCTACGTATACACCGATAAACATATGTGTACATATATTTTTGGATGAAAGAACCACGAAGAAATTTTAAATCGAAATTCGGGCCGCGATGCGGGTCAGAGGTTGTTGTCTCGATCGATTTACACGTCCTCGGCGTCCTGATCGTCGACGCGGAACGCGAGCTCACTCACACGGTCGGTAAAACGCGAGCTAGATTATTTATAAAATCGACTAGGCTGCGGTTATTATAGACGCGCGTTATTCGAACGGAGAATAGGAACCGTAGCGGTAGGATTTCACGTGGGTGGAGCATGGAAGGGGCCATGTGACGCGGCGGCCGTATAGAAACGCCCGCAGCGCGTCCCAGCAATCCGCCCGCCGCGAATCGGTGGCGCCTGGGGCGTGTCGCGCACCCCTGCCTTGCACCTTTGGTTCGAAATCCGGCCACCTCGGCCTGGTTGCCGCGATCGGAACGGTGAGGAGACGCTGCGCAACGATAGCGCCGCCGGGGAACACCTCGGCCGACAATGAAAAAGATACCGGTCACCGGGTAGGAAATCCATCGAGAGAACGGTCCCGGCCGCATCGGGCCGAAATGTATTTATGAATATTTATTTACGCGTGATTAAACGATGAAAAAGTAATCGCGACGAACGGGAGAAGAAAATCTAATATATTGACGATTTAAAGATAGATGGTCGTAAGTTAAATTATAAGTTTTATAATTATATATATATAGGTATATATATATAAATATATAAATATATATATATATAGGTATATATATATATATATATATAAATATATAAATATATATATACTGTAAAGCGTTTTGCCGCCTTTCGCCGTTCGATCGCGCCAAAATGAACCGCGGGAACGAAAAGAAACGAGCCGAACCAGCGAAAGGTACTCGGCGAGCAACGGTGAGAAATGAGTTTTAATGCGGGGAAACAATGGAACTCTCGATTGATCAATCACCGGTGAACAAGAGTGTGAGAACGAGTGTGCGAACCACGCGGTAGAAAAATATGAGTAAAATTGTTTTGCGCGGAGAGCAGTTTGTTTGTCGTAGCCGTGTACCGTGACGATGATGTGTAAACGTGACTTCCTTCCCCCACCCCCCACCTGTTTTACAGATTCTCGTTTCGTATGGTCTATTTTCGATGTGCATCGGTATCGCTACAGCTGGGCGTCCGAACGGGTACAAAGGAATAATGCCGGATGCGTCGATCTGGCGCGCATCTCGATCGTCTTTCGATCCGTCCGGATCTGTCACGCGGGGCAGTCGATGTGCGCGCACACGTCGACGCTACGGTACGCGACCGTGTGAACCGCGGGTATGCTTGAACGATGAGTCACACATACATACAGAGATAGACATAGACACGCACACGCAGGATCTACACGCATAGAGAACACGTACACAAGTGACATAATACGGCACACGTACACACACATAGAAAAACTTGGATACAGAGAAACAAATAGACGCAACATATATACACGCAGAGGAACGGAGAGACACACACACACAGACGCACGCGCGCGCGCGTATACACACAGAGTATGCTTAGTGTTTAGTAGCGACTTCGTAGACGATAAGTAATAAAATATACAACTGATCATTGCTATCGATGACTATTATCGACGTAAGAGGTACATTTAGATGATGAAATATGTTATAAGTAAGATGTAATTGTCCTTTGTGAATATACATAAGAGAGAAATGAGAAATACAAGAAACTTTTATGAGTAACACGCGATTTCGATTCATTTCACCTTGTGAACCTATCTCTGAAAAAACTTCTGACGGCAGGCGACACAGAAAGTACATGGTGAAATAGCAGGAGAAGAAGAAGCAGTTGTAGGGTGAACGAGGTTGCGTGCTTTTTCCAGGATTTGGAAAAAAATCTGACCGATTTTGAATTTAAAGCATGAAATCCAAATTCCGCGACAATGTTAGAAACTCTTTACATTTGAAATATCATAACTCGTTGCAACAAAGTCGTACCACAATGCAATTTAGCGTATTTTAAGTATTTTTAGGCTTAATATTCTCCTTAATAGGACTAGATAATTTTTGTTTCTTGTATTGTCTTTATTCACTTCCGTTTCTAGACCAAGATAATAAAAGAATTCAATTTCATTTCGATGTAGAAGAAATTCATAATTTATTAATTTAGTAGATCTGCGTGGAATCTTTATCACGAGCCTGACTCGTTATTATAGTGCAAGGGGTTAACACCTTTCATATGATTTAACAATCTTGGCCTTCCGCTGCCGATTATCAATAGGTTTTAGGTAAGGATCTTCTTCCTCCTTGCCCACCTTAGGCGATGCAAGGTGGCTTACATCAACAGCGGCGTTTTTAGGTTTCATACGCAAGTAGTCAAATTCCGATGCTGCTCCCGAAGCGGAAGAATTTGTGTAATTGTCAGCCGGTGGAGAAAACCCAACGTGATCAGGAACAGAGACCATCGTCAGGTAACCGTTCGTTCCGCCCTCCTGCCTAGTTCTGTTCATATCCTGGTAGGGGGCGTTCAAATCCATGTAAGGCTAAAATTATCAATTTTGCTTTAAATTGAATCATGCAGAGTTAATTATCAGACAATTAATAATTATTATATGAACGCAAGTATCGTTCGAAATTGACATTAGTAATCGTATACTTTCTACATGACCATGGTACTCAATTATCCGGTCTAATGTGTGTTACGCGAAAACGTATTCGAGTATCTCATTCAGTCCAACATAATCTGATTGATTCGGACATGTAGATCTAGATAGACCGATGTGAAGATCACTCAACGAACTCACCGCTTTCACGTTGCCCTCCAACAGTTTTTCTACAATGTCGACTAGCTGTGCGAAACTCGGTCGCGAAGATGGCTCGTCCTTCCAACACTGACACATTATATCATACCTGCAAATGATTAATTGCAAAATTTTGGGTACCGTCTACTAATTACATTGCACGTACGGACGATGTACGATTAGCCACGCTCATACAATTGATCATGCAATTGGAAAGATTTGAAAATATGCATTCTGTTAGGGCGTCACGGCGTCGTCAGTAATAGCGACAAATTGTGACGTTATATGTGTGGACTGTATTAAATGTAGGATCGGAATTTAGTGGCGAAAAAACTGGTATATATAGCTTCGTACTATTTACACCTTTCCTTTGGAGGTCTGAGGTCCTCGAAGTCTATTCCAACTGTAACGTACGTAAAAATGTTGTCTCTCGAGGTAAACTGCTACCTCTCTCCACGCATTTCTAATACTCGCTGATTGGTTTTCCATGATTTTGGCAATAACCAATCGGCGAGTCTGTTTTAAGAAGGCACCCTTCCTTTGCGCCTTGGCGCGTCCTTTTGGGAAGTTTGCTGGCATATGGAAGGTGGGGGCGACAGCGATATTTTACCATAACAAAGACGGGAAATTCCTCCAGGTGTGATTAAGGCTGGCCACCGTTGTAAACAAACATGGGACTTACCCTTTGGAACTTTCCTTTTTTTATGATACGTCTTGGCTATTAAGGCCGAGAGAAGCGAAATCCTAAAATTAAGCAATAAAGTATGCGTTCTCTCGGCAGGACAAGTCATTTAAATCTAAATTGCATGCCAGATGTTATAGCCAAAAGTCCTAAGCTCAAAAATAGCCGTGTCATAAATAATATTAGTGCTGGGCACTAACACATTCTACAATATATACGACTCGCAGTTCTCCTATGGTAGTGACAGGTTATTTTAACCCCTTGCGCTATAATAACGAGTCAGACTCACGATAAAGATTTCATGCAACATCTGCCAAATACGAATATTATTCAGTTCTTCTAAATCAAAATCAAATTGAATTCTTTTGTTATTAAAGTCTAGAAACGGTAGTGAATAAAGCCAGTACAAGAAACAAAAATTATCCAGTCCTAGTAAGGAGAATATTAACACGTTCAACCCGGCGTGAACCACCGGTGGTTCACAGGCATTGCTTTCATCTTTCAACGCGTAGTTAGCTCCGTCATGCAACAATGTCTTACTTCAGACTCAAGCCACTGACAATAGAAAAAATAGTGAAATAAACAAGCGCCGTCAGACGAATAAACCACTGATAATCTCGAGCCGCCCGACCATACGGACTTCGAAAAAATGCGCCCGGTTGAACGTGTTAAGGACAAATGGGTGCTATCAACGCAGCGTAAAAGGAGTCCTAGCGCAAGGGGTTAAAGAGAAACCAAAGACAGATAGCTCGACGCAACTGCACCTATGGTTAATTTATGTTGCGGTGAGGAATTCGGGAAACTATTCAAGAATTGTTTTCGAATATAGTTGAAAAAGCACTGCTCCGAATCGTTTCCAACTGAAATATTGCGACTGAGAACCTACACTTCGGAGGTGGCATATTCTGGCTTCTCCATTCTGTAACCTTTGCTCAGCTTCTGGTACACTATCTCCGCTTGCAATCCCGGATACGGCGTCTCAGCCAGCGTGAAGAACTCCCACAATACTATGCCGAACGACCAAACGTCCGATTGCGTGGACAAAATTCGTTCCCTCATTGTTTCGATGGCCAACCACTTAATGGGTAACGGACAGTTGCTTCCCTTTTTGTAAATTTCTTCTTTGGACGTGATCTTGGCCAGACCGAAGTCGCATATCTTCGCCACATTGTGATCGGCCAACAGAATATTTCTAGCGGCTAGATTACAGTGTACAATCTGCAAATTAATTTTTCGAAACTAATATATTCAACTAGACATTTGTTCACTGACTTATATAGAGTTCAGGAGAGGTTTCGCAAAACTCGTAGTTCTCTATTCAATTATTACATATAAATAGGCTTGGATAAATAGAGAAATAATTTGTGCTACGTATATACAGGGTGGTCCACGCAATTGTTACAAGTCATAACTCCGTTATTATTGCATTTATGAAAAAGATGCCAAAGGAGAAAGATGAGATAAAAAGATAGGGCAAAAAATATCTTTATTGAAAAAGATACTCAAACGCTTCACGACTATGTTGTACGTTCACTCCGTTGTTTTCATTTCTTACTACTGGTTTTGGAACTTCTCTTTTGGGTCTGGTAAATGCACCATAGTGTTGCAAACTCTTATTCGATTTGAAAAACAATTGTCGCGATGGTTGTCGACGGTTTGGATATCTTCTTTAATAAAGACATTTCTTGAAAATATCTCGAGATCTAATAACTTTTTTGCCGTGGTACCCTAATCATTTTTTACGTAGAATGAACAGAAGAACTGTCCTATGTATAAAAATATGCATTTCTATTTAAAGAAATGATGTAATTGTTAATTGCGCATTGCTGCATCTAAAAGAAAATTGAAACCCTACAGATGTAGAGCTCCTCAAAGCATTTATCTTTCTCCTTTGGCACTTTTTCATAAATACAAGAATAACGGAGTGTATTACATGTGTAATAACATGTAACAATTGCGTGGATCAACCTGTATATAAAATTGTTAAGTATTAGGTAACGCGTGTAGTACCAGAAACGATTAATATTTTCATTTTCTACTAATAGAAAAATGTTTCGATTGAAATGAGAAATTTTCTGTATAATCTAGCTTTGAGAGAGTTATCTGGAAGACGAAATCGCAGGAACTAACCCTTCTCTGGCTGAGATATTCCATTCCTCGGGCTACTTGGAACGCCCAGGACAACAGATCCTGCGTGCAAATTGGTTTTAAATTAGAGTCCTTGAGGTCTCCATGAGTAAGCATAAGTACTGAATCATCTGCCGATATATTGAAGCCCTGGGAATCTATGTCTGTAGTTTGATGCTGCAGCGAATCAGATTCCGAATTACGCTCATTACCGTCAGAAAATGACGATTCTACAGATTCTACCCTATAGCGCAAACAAAGTAGATTATAAAACCAGTTAGCACCGTCAACCTTTGCATATACTAATGGTTTCACCGGAATTGATAACTTCCTAGTCACAGTATTATTAACCCTTTGCAGTTCGGGCCATTTTAAGCCGAGATCTAATACACAGCTATTTTAACCAGCTCTGCATTTCCATTTTATATAACTTAGTACTATTTATGAATATGAAATTGAGTCTAGTGAATCATAAAACTGTTACCCTTTTGACAATCTTTTAAATAGAAGGGTCTTTAACTTTAACCTTTCTCCCTCAGAGTACGGAGTGGGGGACTTTAGGCCCCCAAAATTAGTTTCTCATTAATAACTTTCTAAATAATTTCTTTCTCTCTTTTTCCTTTTAGCTAGTCGAGTTTTAATTTATATTGAGCATAAAAACTTATTAGCGGTATTCTATTATTAATTTATTTATAATTATAAGTTTTTCGTTTCGAGGACCCAAGTTACCCCACTTTCTACTTACGCCAGATCGGGTTCTATGTTTAATTAAATAAATTAGTTTTGTTCGAACGGACTCACTAAATCTATTACTATAGTTAGTAGGTTGCTATATTTATTTTGATTAATGTAAATATAATATAAATATAATATAGATTTAATATAAATTTAAACTCATTATTTTATATTGTTTATAGTAAGGCTAAATTGAAATGTGCCACGTGCTCTAACATTGTTTAATGAACATAGAACTGGAGAAAAGAAAATCGTTTATCTACAACATATTATGGATTCTAGTGACACTGAATAAAGAATTTAGTGATAACTAAATTAAATTCAATGAATTATTATATCGATTTTTGTTGTATTTTTTATTGTTGAAAGAAGTAAAATTGGGTTTCTTAGTTTGTATTCCTTATTTTAATTATTAATTATAGTAATAAGTTTATTCTATGTTAAAACGTGAAATGTTTGAAAGCGGATAATATTTTATTTGTTTACTAAAAAGTAAATGCTGCAAATTTAATCAAAGAATTTTTTAATTTAATCAAAGAGTTTTTTAATTTACTAACAGTCTTTGTAATATTAATTTTCCAACTTACAAACGAAACAAAACAATTTTTGTGTGGGGAACTTTAGTGACTCCGTTCTTTATGTTGTAAAATAGACGCCGTACTCTAAGGGTTGATAATGTCAACATTATTTTAGAAATTAAATAACGATTTTCATTGGTGCCTCAGAGGCACCACTCGAGTGCTAAGGGTTAACAAGTAAGAGATAGCGTCGAGGAAAAATTATAGCAACGAACCTGTTGGCGTTGCTGAGACCAGCAATTTTCCTTAATAAATCGTGGCCAATTCGGAAATCGAATTTGCCAGTCCCCGGAGCGATCTGATTGATGAACCCGTTTCTGTTGTTCAACAAATAATTGTGAAGATTTCCAAATCGGCAATACTCTAAGATCATTAACAGTTCATCTAAAGAATCGACAGAAATTGTTTTTGAATAAGTAAGATATTTACGACAAGTCTGTCAATATCGTTGCAAATGTCGCAATAGCAAATTCTCTGAGCACAGTTGAAGAAAACTAATCGTCCTGTATTCGCACGATACTTGTGTGCCGAAAGTAATTAATAGTCGCAAGACGTACGTTGCCAGATATTTTTCGTACAGGCACCAAGGAGGCTGACTACGTTCTGATGTTTGCCGAGATCCTCCATGAACTTGAGTTCGCTGGCAAGTGCAGAGAGATGCAAGCGATTGTAATCACGACGGACCATTTTCACCGCAACAGTGGTAACCGCCTCGCCTTCGCAGATACTCAGAGCTTTCGCTTTCAAGACTACACCGAACTTGCCGCTTCTCAATTCTTTTCCTATAAATCATCACATCAAGTTGTTGTTAACAAAATATATTAGAAAACCCCACTCTTGTGAACCAACACTTTCATTCGTCTTTCAAAAACCAGCAGATTAACACGTTCCATCGCCGAGCAATTTTTACTCGATTCTTCACTCTAGTCATTTGTTATTTCACTAAAACTTGCTGTATTATCTGTAATTTAAATTAGAATGGAAATTAGAATTGAAGAATTAATGGAAATCAATTTTTAGCCCATTAAATAAACATGCAAGCATGTACCATTGGTGGTACACGTGGCATGGAATGTGTTAAAGACAATGCAGCTTTGTTTAAGGCATAACTATATCTTAACCCTTCCGCTTCGGCAGTTCGAGCCGTCGCGGTACTGTCGCTGTACGGAAGCACGCGCCAGAAATACGCGCAGCCTGCGTGTTCGCCGTTCAAGTCTTAAACATGTTGTTTCAACAATGAGTAACTTTAAGAAGCGATTAATCCAATTTGTCGATAAAATCAACAGAAAATGTTCTGCCGATAATAAAATAAATTCTCGATCGCAGGTGGCACTTGTAGCTGTAGTAAATGAAATAAATGAAATAAATGAAATAAATGAAATAAATGAAACAAATGAAATAAATGAAATAAATGAAATAAATGAAATAAATGAAATAAATGAAATAAATGAAATAAATGAAATAAATGAAATAAATGAAATAAATGAAATAAATGAAATAAAGTTACACGTTTTGTTGTTGAGATATTGAACTTTCTAGGAACGTCTCTCATTTTCGCCAACTTATCTTCTGCGACTGGAAACACGTGGCAGTGGAGAATAACCGTAAACGCAACGCTGCGTTCTTTAAATCGTTGTACAAGTGTCGCTAAAATCCGGCGTAAAGTCCCGAAAACAGATTTCCGCTCGTAGCTTACCTAATTTCAGTCTTTCCTTTGGAAATTCCCATTTTTCGTGAAACTGGAGGAGATCCACCTGATCGTTGACTGTCGAGCCCACGTGTAAACTGTCGACAGCCGCTCTCTCCTCGAATCGCAAAATATGAGTTTTCACTAATTTCCTTCTTTTTATCTGCGAAATCGGAGAAATATTGTGTAGACAGACTCGCGTAATATTGGACTCTATATCACGGATTTTCATCGTGTATACTCTCGAGATCATGCATAGCGCGGCACAGAAAGGACTTATGGAACACCGTAATATTTTAAAGAAAATTGAAGTAATTTTATGATGACAAACCTGGAGGGCGCAGCAGATCGTGATGATGATGAAAATCGCTGGAAAGAGGACTACGGAAATGATCATATTTACAGGTCGCTTTTTTATATATACGGACCCTGTTAATTGAAAGAGGCGTAAAGTGAAATTTCCTGCTCGCGCGTATATCTACATTACTATATTTAATGTGCTACCTATTATCGTTATTCGCTGCCAGACTTCTACTTTTCCAATTCGATTTTCCGCTCGGCACGTGTAATTGCCGTTGTGGTCATCAATTAAATATAGCATCTCGATGATTTGAGAGTCATTGGAAAATTTGTAGTAGTCTTCAATTCCTACCAGCTGTACACCGTCCTGACAAAAGTGTATTCATTTTAAATAATGGCGGTCGATGTTTTCGAAGATAGCATGCAATAAAAAACAATCGAAAACCGATTAATATACATATAATATTTTACGTAATATGTACTACAATATATTATTATTATTACATATTATGTAGAATAATGTATAATGCAATATACAGTAATGCAGTGACCGGCGTAGAAACGCAGCATTAACTTATAATCGTTTACCTTAAACCAACTGACGCTGGGTTTAGGGATGCCATTCGCGAAGCAGTGAAAAATTTGTTCGACACCTTGGAATAGGTCGACGATTAGGTCCTCGTTCGTCAAATTGGTGTCGTATATAACAGGCGCTCGTGGAACTAAATCGAAGGTAATGTTATTCAACGATAAAACATCATCGAAACTTCGGAGGAATTTGTATTTCCAATTACCCTTCACTTCCAGAAAATAATTACTAGTTGTAGTCATGTTATTAGTGGCCAACCCTGTACAGACGTAAACCCCCGAGTCACTCAGTCTCACGTTGCGTATCTTCAAAACTGATCTAATTACGCCTGCCGTTTTCTCTCGACTGACAGTAATACGGTCTGAGAATTTAAAGACGTTATTCTCGGTTCGTTCGATTTCTCATTGAATTTGATCGGCTTTTGAAACCAATAAAGGAAAGCTTTTAACCCTATGCACTCGAATGGCGATTCAAAGGCACCACTAAAATTGAGCCGTTTATTTTGAAAGTGGCCCAACTCCATTCATCTTCAAATCGAGATATTTAAGGGTTTGCGTTTCAATGAATTTAAAAATATAGGATACTAATGAGTCATACTGCTTAAGTGTATCTAACGGTGTTAATTTATAGTTCCTATTAAAATAGTGGCAATTATTAACTGAACAATAACGAATATTGTTCTAATATACTGTTTCTTTTTCGATTCTTTTTTAAATCATTCGTTACTATTTCTTCTTCACTATCTGACCTAAATGGTCTCGTTCTGTTCTTCCCCATAACTGAAATAATTTCTAAAATTTAATATTAAACTAACACAATTGTCCTAACACAACTAACGCAATTGTCCAAAAACTGAGGTTAACTTGTTAAATACTAATTAATTAAAATTGCCTTCATCACTCCCTTCAGACATTATCAATAGTAAATATATTATCTTGATTTGAGTATAAATGGAGTTGGGCCACTTTCAAACGACACGGTTCATTTATTGAACTAACTCTGAAAACTTGTGTGTCAAGAATTATCGTATTTATTCAGAATATAAGCAACCTGAAATGTTTTACTGATAAATAACATGCAGCTGTACATGTAACTGTGGCGGATACGTAGTTCCGCACTTGGCCGCCGCAACGCTGATTGTCGAGGCGAGCCGACAAGCTACGTTGTACAGAGTTCGCGTTCTTCTCGTGCCGTTAACCTCCGTGGGAGTAACACCGCGTGTCTCCTGACGAGTAAAACATAACTTCGAATCTCACACGTTGTGCAGAACCGTGGCGTGTCGCCATTAGTCGATACACAACCTAATTAACCCCTTGCCATACTTTGACGAGTCTGACTCGTGATGAAATTTTTGTGCCAAACATGAATATCACGAGTCTGACTCGTTATCGACAGTTGGTGCCAAACATAAATATCACGAGTCTGACTCGTGATCCTAGTCTCGGGTCAGCTCGGGTCCATTCTTGGTTCTCTTGAATGGGATTATATGTCCTCGTATAAGCAACGTGTTATCTAGGGGATAGTGTTACCTTCGGCCGTGCCGATAGAACAGAACTATATGATTTATTATGTTATATATGAACCGTTCTGTTGTAATCATCTTGATTAAATGCTTATGTACCGTTGTTTTGGGAATATTAGTGACATTAACTATGCCACGCACACTATATTGCGGATTTTCAGTGAGCACAGTGTTGATAATATTGATAATGTCCGTTGATAATGTCAACTCGAAATTGCCAGCTCTAAATTTTTTAAACAAATTGCGGACGGTCCTAATAGTTGTAGAACCACTCCCGTAAACGGTGCAAATCTGATCTGCAGTGTCCTTTGCACTATTGCCTTTTTTTAAGCAATCAAGCATAAACATGCCGCAAATGTTTCTCTTGGCTCTCTATATCGAACGGTGCAGGTAATATTTTAAAAAAGACTATGTCACCAACGAAATGTACTTTGAAAGAGCTCTGGGATCACTGAAACCGATACCATAAACAGTTAAGAGATAAGCCTGCATGTTTATATAAGAGCAGCCACTTAGAGTCACACATAGCGCGGCGCGGAAAGAACTTATGGGACAACCTAATATAAACGTGGACACAAAGCGAGAAGAAAAATTCCTGCGGTACTTCAGTTTGAACCATTCTGTCGTACGAGGCACATACGTTTCGAACAGTCTTCTTCACAAAAAATCCTATTCTTCATTATTTGTAATATTGCCAACCCCATCACAATGTATAAAAAAAGAAGCAAAACTGATAAAGAAACACGTGGTTCGCGGGCAAGTGAAAATAGTGAAAGAGTAGAAGAACGAGACATAAGTGATGAACATTCTGATGATAGCAGCGTGATTGCGCCAGTGGTGAATCGTGCACGAAGATTTATTTTATCCGATACTGATGAAGAGGAGAATCTTAGACCCGGCTCGAGTGTTGACTGGGATTGGAAGGAAAGTGTCACCACTATAAAAATTTGGAAATATTCCGAATTGCATGGTGTAACAAACGATGTTTTAGATCGATTAAATACACGTAACGTATCATTAGATTTATTTTTTACACTTTTCGACGACAATTTCTGGGACATAGTAGTTACGCAAACGAATCTTTATGCCGAACAAGTAATGAGCAATGGGAGAAGACGAAAAGTCGATGATAATTGGTTTCCAGTCACCAAACATGAGATGTTGGCTTATTATGCTTTGTGTATTTTAATGACACAAGTAAAAAAACCGAATATTCAAATGTATTGGAGTAAGCGGGAAGTGATAGAAACTCCTATATTTGGTAAAGTAATGCCTTTGAAGAGATTCACACAAATATCACGATGCATACATTTCGCAAATAATGACACGAACCAAAGAAATGACCGCCTTCATAAGATCAGACCAATTATTAATTATTGGAACGAGAAATTTAGTAGCATTTACATACTAAATGAACATGTAAGCATCGATGAGTCATTGATGCGATATAAGGGTCGATTGGCCTATAAACAATTTAATCCATCCAAACGAGCCAGGTTTGGCATCAAAATATATAAGCTGTGTGAAGCAAACACTGGTTTTTGCAGCAACTTTAAAATATACGTTGGCCAAGATAAAATTGACCGAAATGATAGTGCATCAGAAAATGTTGTGATGCAATTAGCAAAACCGTTACAAAATAAAGGATACACATTGTATATTGACAACTGGTATTCCTCGCCCGATCTCTTTTTAAAATTGCACAATCAAAAGACTAATGTTATCGGTACTGTGCGTAATACCAGGAAAAATATGCCGAAAGATCTTGCAATAAAGAGATTAAAACCAGGAGAATGTGTATACAGAACGTGCAATGGGTTGTTAGCAATGAAATGGAAAGATAAACGTGATGTTTATATGTTGACAACCAAACACGCATCGGTAGAATTTACCGAGGTGACGGATAGGTATAATAGAATCAAACGCAAACCAAATTGTATTGTTGAATACAACAACGGAATGGGTGGCATTAATCTTAACGATCAAATGCTAGCATGTTTTCCTATTATGAGGAAATATCTAAAGGGTTATAAAAAACTATTTTTTTACATGTCCGACATGGCGCTATTTAATACATTCATTCTGAAAAAACAATTACAAGGTTCAGGAAAACAATCGTATGTGCATTATAGAATTGATATAGCAGAGGAAATTTTAAAATATGTTCAGCTGCCGGATTATACAAGGCGCCTGACAAGTGCAGGATATGAAACACCAATGCGCTTACAGGCACAATATTGGGCCCATTTTGCAAAACATATTGCTCCTACTCCTGCAAAGCAACATCCAACTAAGGCATGTAAAGTGTGTTACGAACACAAACATCGAAGTGAAACAACGTGGGAATGTTCGAAATGTAAGGTGGCCTTGCATATACCAGACTGTTTTATAGCATATCATACAAAGCAAGATTACTAATTTCAGACTCGTAAGTATTTTATTTTTTAACTTAATTGTTTATTGATAATTAATTGTTTATTTATATTTTGTTTTTTTATTTTTAGATCTGATGATAAAGGCATTGATTTCATTAAAAATACTACTACCGCGTTTATTATTACCTATTATTATTATATTATGTTATATTAAAATTTATTTCTGATGTGTTTATTATTATTATTATATGCAATAATTAAAGTATTTCTACAAATTTTTTATTCAAATTTATCTAAATTTTCAAAGATTTTCATCGTGTGAAGTAAATACGAGAGTGTGACTATGTAACTCAGTCGTAAGGTAATGTGTTTCAAATTGCACCACTCGAGCCCCATTTCTCGGCGCCTCCAGCAACCATTCCGTCGACCAAGTTTGGCACGGCATTTTGAGAGATTCGCGGTATGGCAAGGGGTTAATAAAACATTTAGAAAACCTACTCGCGTAATCGCAAGTATTTCGATACGCAACCTGTCCTAGATATAGAAGACACAGTGAACCTCCACATAACCATGGCAACCGGAAAAAGTTGACGAACGGAGTTAGGCCACTGTTCAAAATAAACGGCTCAATTATTCTATTACTTTCCAAAATCATTTTTATAACAATAAAATTTCGATTAAAAAGATTGTTGAGTCGTGAAACTGTTGCTATGAGTCGCAAGAATCAATTTTGTACGCATAAAAGTGCACTCTTTATTGTATAAAATAGAAATATTATGAGCCAGGAAAATTATTTCATATTTACAGTTAATATGGCTTCGAGTGCAACGAGTTAAAACAAATATCCTAACGCGGTCTTAGTATCGATCTGAGTATTGGAAATCGCATTACCAGATTGTACAATTGCACCATTCTCGTGCCACCAATTGAAGATGTACGAAAAATTCCTAATCGAAGCAACGCAGATTAGCTCCCAGTCTTCGCCCTCTGCCACTAAATCTGTCGTACGGACGATACCGAATTCCCCTAATTCATCTGAAATATTTCGAATCAAATCGTAGCATTTGGAAATAAACGTAATCGTAAGAAGACTTTCATTAGGTAAGGAACTACGTCAACTTTCAAGTAGCATGCGCACAGACAAAGAATAGGTAACTGATCAAGCAAAAACTTATTTCGACTGTTAATACTTTAATAAAATTGTTGAATCTAATCCGCAGTCTAGTTATGACGCATTCTCGTTTGCTGATCGTAGACAACGAATATGCTCCGATTCTTACCGGAAACAGACACTGTCTCGGCGACTTTCTCGCAGCCAACATCGTTGCACGCGCTGCAGATAAGCTCGCCGGACATATCAATGGCTGTTGTTACTGTAGACAGCAGGTAAATCTGGCTTGCGTTTTCCCTGGTGTCCTATACGAATATCTCTTGATTTAATAAATTCGTTTTCAGTAGGCTTCTTATTAAAACATTGCGCACCCATAAGTACTCGAGGGTAGTATCTTTGCAAGAAGGATAATCGGGACATTTCCTGTAAGCCCAGGTAACATTCGGCCTCGGATACGCTTCCACGTGGCATTCAATATCATCCATCTGATTCCGGAAGTAGTACTTCCTCCGCTTGTGTATGTATATTTTTGGCGCGGCTGAAAGAGCGTTTGATTAGTCTGGCCAGTCAGGGAATCGACGCAGTAGCTTCGATTAACCCCTCGCCGTATTTTGTCGAATCTGGCTCGTCATAGACATTTCTATCAACCCCTTGCACTCATTCATCCTTAACCTCTTAAGTACGACGCGCCACTATAGCGGCTTTCGTGAATGTTTCTTTACTCAATTATTTTATTAATTATTCAAGTAAACGATCAAAATGTTTATGTACAATATCCTAAGAAAAGAATATATGTAATTAATACTATAATACATATATAATAGCTATACGGAGGAAACATATATTAAGAAAAATAGTAACTTAGTTACGAAGAACTTTAGTAGCGCAAAATTCAGTCGTGCCTAAGAGGTTAATATTCTCCCTAATTGGGGCAAGCAATTTTCCTTTCTTCTATTGTCTTTATTTACTTTCGCTTATATACTTTAATAACAGAAGATAATTCGATTTAAAGGAGATTAATATTATTCATATTTGGTTGATCTTGCATGAAATCTTTGTCACGAGTCTGACTCGTTATCATAGTGCAACGAGTTAATACTTGTCACATTTCGTCAATAAACAATGAAAATAGCGTACCTTTTATAAACAATGTAAACTTCAATGCCTTGTTATTATAAACATTGCTGGCCTTAACGGTGTACGTTCCCGTGTCATGTAAATCCAAATACTTGATTTTCATTGTCTGCTTACCAAATATAATATGTATCGAATACTTATTACGCTCGATGAGCGACAAGATCCCGATGTCCTTGCCCTTAGGATGCGACCTAGCAAATGAAACTCTCAATATCGAGACACCGAGAAACCATAAGCGGGCTGAAAATCTCTGTGCAAAGCGAACACCCTTTAGCTTCCGTTGATTAGAAAGCAAAGTCTGCTGGGAAATGATATTACAGACTTTTCAAAATTATTCATTTATTTTCGAAACGGTGCTAGTCTATTTTCTATAGTTCCGAGGGGTTAGCAAATTAGTTGGAAATATAAATTATTTATGCGAAGCTTGTCGACGCTTTATTAATGTATTAGGTCTACCGGAAAATTATAAATTATATATTAAATTATTATAATAATACAATAAAAATTAGGCGCGTACAAAATTTATTGTTTTCTGTCTTTTCAAGAACAAATAGAATTTTCCGGTAGATCTAATATTTACTACGATAACAATATGTCAATTTTTCGTTAATGTCTCGATAATAACGATGTCTCGAAGAAACTTATTCTAAACGAAAAAGTTGCTTGAAATGACATCGGAAACCCTCCTGTTTTAGATTGTTAGACATTTTCAGGCAATCCCGTATAATAAAACATTGTTTAAACAGTATTGACGTACCATACCACCTCGGCCGAAGGATACGAGTCTGTCTGGACAACCATCTCCATTGTGTCACCCTTATAATATTCAAAGCTTCGATTAGAATCCACAAACGTTAGATTGATGAACGGCTCGATCGAGTCTAAATGAAACATGCAACACGGCGTTTGTAAATATCCATCAATAATTCCGATCGAATTGTATAAGAGACTGTCTACAGGGTGTTCCGACAGTCGCTCGGATTTCTAACGTCATTCGAAGCAACATTTTCCTTTGGACTTTCCTCCGAGAGAAGTTGTTTGCGAGTTGTGACCAATGGAGATGAGAGCTTGGCTGGCCGGACTAAGCCCAGTTCCGCTCATTGGTTCGGTCGCCACGCGCCAGCCGAGCTGGCCACTGATTGGTCACCGTTTCTCGCTAATAACTTGTTGACGACGCGTCACAGAAAATTGCTGCAAAGGACAAAATTGCTTCGAATGAGTTCAAGAACTCCTCGTGGTGACTTACCTGGGAAAGCACCTGACAATGTTATTTACGTTAAATTTATTTTTATTTTAACTTTATTTTATTAAATTTATTTACGTTACCATTATCGTCGCGGTAATGTTTCTTCACGCGGAACGCGACGATCGTACGTACCGTGCACCTGGACGTACGTCCGCGATTTCTTCCAAGTATACCTGGTGTCCACCATACAGTCGTAAATACCTTCGTCCTCGTAGGTCATGTTCGCGAGCACGAACGTCGTCTTATATAGTATCAGCTCGTTTTGCAAAGATTCGCTGGTGTACGAAATCTGTAGTCTGTCGCCCTGAGGTACCAAAACATCGCATGAAATTCAACTTGCTCATACATACACACGTGGCGCGAACAAAAATTAGATACTTGGTTATTTTGAATCCAAAATGGATCATTGTAGTCCCTGTTCGCAGTAAGGATCGCGTAACATGTCATGTATAGTGTGTCGCCTTTTACTACATGCTGCAAAGTGCTATTGACAATTCCTGGCTGGGGCAGTGTACTCAACTCTGCTGTTATCGTGAGAAAAATATGGTTTTTCATTCAATCACTTTCATCGGTGAGTTGTTAACGCAAGGTTATGTCTATGGCACGTGTCAATTTGACGCATAGTAAAAGGAATAAACGTTTTTTAGAATAAGTAATTTATTTTTAAAGGAATATTGTCGTACGGGTGTATCGATATCAAAATATCTCTATCGAAATGATACGATATTTTATAAGTCCTTCGGCGAAGAGTAAACTATTATCATGAAAAATAGTAGCACTTTGGGATCAGCTGAAGTTTATATCATTTTCTCCGAATCTGAAAGGACACGCGCCCTTTTTCTTTCGAAACGTAAGCTCCAGAAATTTTCTATGTGAAATTGAAGATGCGTCCAATTGACGCGCTTCGTAAAAATGGTGATAGATAAGAGCGGACGTATTCTCTAAATAAGATTATAGCTACTCTATAAATAAGAGCAGTTGTACTCCCTAAATACGAATAGAGCTACTCTATAAATAAGAGCAAACGTACACTAAATAATAGCAGACGTACACTCTAAATAAGAATAGAGCTACTCTCTAAATAAGAGCAGTTGTACTCTTTAAATACGAATAGAGCTACTCTATAAATAAGAGCAGTTGCACTCTCTAAATAATATTAGGAGTATAAATAAGTTTCCGCTGTTTCACAAAAAATAGCGCCACTAGTATGTTATAGTTGAAATTGTCTGTTGTAAAACATCATATCGTAAGGTTGGACATCTGGCAACAACATAACCTTAAAATATTAGCGATTTTGTATCAGCATCATATATCTTTTTTCGTGCAAAAATGTCGAGTTTTGAGCCGAATAAGCGTCATTTGACACATTAAGCGTCATTTCACAAGTTGTCGTGAGTGGTTTCACAAGTTTAAGAACGGTGAATTTGACGTCGAAGGCAAAGAACGTAGCGGAAGGCCGAAAGTGTACGAAGATGCGGAATTGAAAACATTATTAGATGAAGATTCGTGCCAAACGCAAGAAGCACTTGCACTTGCATTAGGAGTGACTCAACAAGCAATTTCACATCGCCTAAAATCATTGAGAATGATTCAAAAACAAGGAAACTGGTTTCCATAGGAACTGAAGTCGAGAAACGTTGAACGCCGATTTTTCACATGTGAAATGCTGCTTGCCAGGCATAAACGAAAGGGTTTTTTGCATCGTATAGTCACTGGCGATGAAAAATGGATTCACTACGATAACCCAAAGAAGAAGAAATCATGGGGACCACCTGGCCATGCTTCAACATCGACAGCCAAGCCAAACATTCATGGAAAATAGCTCATGTTGTGCATTTGGTGGGATCAGCTTGGTGTCGTGTATTATGAATTGCTCAAACCGAATGGAACCATTACTGGGGTTCTCTACCGAACACAATTGATGAGATTGAGCAGAGTACTCAAGGAAAAACGTGCCCACTATTACTCCAGACACGACAAAGTAATTCTTCTGCATGATAGTGTTCGTCCATGTTGCGGCGCTGGTCAAAACCATCCTGGAAACACTCAATTGGGAAGTTTTACCCCACCCGCCGTATTCACCAGACATTGCTCCTTTTGATTACTGTTTCGATCGATGGCGCATGGCCTGTCTGAGCAACACTTCACATCATATGAAGATACAAAAAATTGGGTCTATTTGTGGATAGCTTCAAAAGATGAAGCATTCTTCCGACACGGTATCCGTATGCTGCCAGAAAGATGGGAAAAAATAGTGGCTAGCGATGGACAATACGTCGAATAAAACATTAGGTACCGTTCTTTCACAATAAATGCCCAATTTTTGATAAAAAAAGGCGGAAACTTATTTATACTTCTAATAGCAGACCTACTTTCTAAATAATGTGGGGTGTGGGATAAGAGCGTTTGGGTGATGTGATAGTCGGATCCAGCGAGGCAGAGCGAAAGAGTATGAATGTTTGTGTGTGTGTGTGTGTGAGAGAGAGAGAGAGAGAGAGAGAGAGAGAGAGAGAGAGAAAATAGGATAATTTGGGCAAAAGTGAGTAAGAGTGAAGGAATGAGCGACCAAAGAGTGGACGAACGAGCGGAGAGGATCAGAGTATTCGAAGAAGAATCGTGACGTATAGAAGTTTTTGTCGTGGTTGTGAATTGTGAAAAATCGTGAGTAAACTGTTATTTTGTTGTTTTTAAAAGAAGGTGTTCAGTGTTGTTGAATTATTATTATCACGGAGTCACGTGGAATATAACTCTTTTAAAATAATCCTACAATAATAGCAGACGTACATTCTAAATAAGAGTAGACGGTCCTCAACGCTTCGTAAATGTATACCGTAATTATCAAAACATTGTTCAACGAGTATACTCACTTTCAAGGTGCACCACATACATGACTTTTTGAGCAGGAACCATGTAGCATACATACGCCTCGTCTTCAATGGCTTGTATACGTGACAGCGTTATTCCAAATTTCGGTTCGAAAGTATACTTTGGGATCTTGTAATCGTAGCCGTACTGCACAATACAAGTTATTAAATAATATATAATGCGCGCATCGACAGCGCGTATCATCGATCGTGAAGCAATTGTACCAAAACGAACAACCGTTTATATTTCTCCACGATTGGATCAATGACAATCTTTTTTCTCGACTTATACGAAATGTACACGGTATTGCTACAGTATCGTTGCTAGGGTCAGGATCGAAAGTGTTTTTTCGGCATAGACAACTATATGTATAATTTAGGATCGAGTTTTCGAATGGTTTTTTTCGCAAATAAAATAAGTTACTCAATACGTACACTCGTACGTGAAAGTATTCGAACGTCTGGTCGAATCTATCATTACGTAGCTTCATCGAAATTCGTGATAGGAATATTTTTGAGCAATCGAATACCCACCCCTGTAAACTGTGCGACCCTAACTTCCGCTGTCGGCGACGTCGTTGTACACGGTATGACAACGTTATCGCGCACAGTCGTTACTATCGGAGTAAAATTTGCGAACACTACAAACTGAACTGCTTCGGCTGGAACAAAATAGTTGAAACAGTCATATCGCAACGTCCGCGATGTTGTAAAGGTGGAATTGAGATAAGGATATAGTTCGCTGAATTACTATCGTTATATGTTTTAGACTTTGTAGAATTTCTCTAGCTCGACGTAATTTTTGCACGAACTTTTGCGGCTTGATAAACAAAATCTGAAACTTACGTTCAACGTAGACGTAAACCAAGCTGATCTCAGCGTAGGAAGAATTGGTTATGGTGGTCAGTATGGGGTGATACGAGCAACCGTACCATCCAGTGTCCCCGTACACTGTGCTCGGTCGATATATATTGTACAAGTAAATGCCATCTTCACGTCGGAATTTGTTTATATCGATTGGCGATGTGTGAGAAGAGACACTGTGATACTGTTTTTACATAATGTTATTATACATTTTATATGTTTCTGTATATTTATTATATCTGTATATAATTATATATTTATGCAGCTATATATAATTATATATTTGTATACCTATATATAATTATATATTCTACATATTTTAAGTGATATTATTATAATAATATAATCTCATTGTTTCATTACTTACATTGCTTGCATTATATGTGAAGGAGGTTGGATACGTAGAGAAAATTTCCGAATTGCCGAAGCAACGTAATTGCAAGGGCTCGCCCTCTTTCATAACAATCTGATCGGTCGTCGTTGATATATTTGGTTTAAGAGCTGTTAAGTCGTGGAAAAAAAAGAAAGCAACTGATTCGGTTAATAATAATAAAAGAGTTTTATCCACACGTTTGTTTAGTTTAAACCAAGTCTGTAGATCGAAGTGAATATTAACCCTTTGCACTCGAAGCCATTTTAAGCAAACTAATTATCTTGACCAGCTGTATTCCCATTTTCTATGATTTGTTACGATTTATGCATGTGAAATTCAGTTTTGTTGTTACGCTTTTAACAGCCTTTTAAATAGAAGGGTCTTTAATAATGTCAACATTATTTTAGAAATGATACAACAATTATTACTGGCGCTACCCGACTGCAAAGGGTTAAGTTTTAGCAATCGTCAATGCAAATTGTCGATTGGAATGTTATTCCAACAATGTTGCTACACCGTGGATAATCATTACATAAACTCCTGTAGCTTAGAACCTAGTTAAAAGATAAATAGTTCGGAACAATAGACGCAAAAGACGATAGTTTGCATAGTTGGACATATCATCGTAATACTTTAACCACGCAACGATAAGAGCGGTGATGAAAAATACCGGACATTCCGCGTCCGGGAAAAATTCTTAGGTGTCCTTACAAGTTCCTACAAATAATTTGTGTCTAATAGAAATAGATACAAATTAATAGAAATACATATGACGATGCTTTTGCTAAAGGAACTGTCTTTATTTCACGGTATGTGAGAGAGCTCATTGCTCAACAAATAATTTGCAAAGCCTGACATTTGAATTCGCATTTCTGAACAGATCAACCATTGCATACCCAGAATCGAGATCAAGAAATCAACACACTGTATATTCTCTAAGATGTAGATTTTGAGAAAATCTAGAGTACATAGAAGTACAATAATATTAATCCTTTGCACTCGAAGGCCATTTCAACTGTAATTCTAAAATAACTTTTCCGACCTGCAGTATTTCCACTTTATATGACAAAGTATATTTTATACATATGAAATTGAATCTTATAACTTGTGCAACAACATTTATGATTTTAATCATTTTTAAAACCTAATTTTTCATAATGTAAAAATTATTTTGAAACGTGCTGTAACAATTTTAGTCAACAATTATAGTCAACGAAGTGGTTTTTCGAGATACGGTCTTTCGATGGGTGATAGGTAAAACCGTAGTTACCTCTACACAGGTACGAGAGAAGAATGACAGCAGAGAGGAATCTTCGGTGGCGACGCAGCATTTTTTCGTGGTTATCTCCTCGACACTTTTCCTATTTATCACCGAGCTTGAACTCTTTCTACGTTTGACGAGGCACCATGGAACGAAATCGCACAGCTCTGATCCGTTTCTAAAAGCGCGTCGCTCATCGGCAACGATTAGGTCACCAATGTGCTGACCTAATTGAACGAATTATGGTAACATTTCTAGGATCTGATCAAATCCCGGAAATTCTCTCACCACGACTTATCAACGAGAACGTCGCCTTAAGTTCATTTTACAAGTCTAGTATCATTTCGCATTGCTTCCTCGGTTGACCGCAACTACTTTTGTCAGTACAGCTCGCTAAAGCTTCTTGCACTGTAGTATCTTCCGATAAAAACTCGTCTGAATGCACAACCTTATCCGATCATTATGAAAGTCGGCTATCTTATGGTAGCCAGGTTACAGGTTGCACAATTCAAAATGAAAAATCAAAACGCCACTCTGACGTAAGCACTGTCTTTTATTTATTTGTTGCGATAATTAATTATTTTAGAATATCTGATTATAATTGTACAATCGGGATATATCATTTAATATGAGAATCATAAGCACAAGCTTGATTTTATAACCCAACCTCGGCAATCTTGATGGTTGATGCTCAAACGATACTAAAACGTACTTAATTATCTATGGTCGAATGACGAAAGAGTTCATTGAAACGCGCTCGATCCACGTTACAATTTCTTCAGTTCTAATTAAAAGGTAAACACGGATAAAATATGGCAGAACAAGCAGAAAATATTACAAAATTTATATGCAACTATGATTCAAGTTGTTTTTTCATTAACGACAGATATAAAGTCGATAATCAGTCATTCCATTGAGGACAACATTTTCTTATTTATTTCTAGTCTTGAATACACAAAATGTTAATCAATTTATATATTCATGAGAAATTACGTTATTATTATTTTTACGTTATTTCAGACAGATCGTTCACAGCTTTTTAGAAGAATTTCTAAAAAAAACACTGCATTGCACATTCCTAACGACGCTTTACAATACGCAACGCTCTATGACAATGGCAGCGAAGAATACTGCTTTATATTCATCTCTGCATTTTGTTCTATTTTTTAACATAGTTCGCTTTTGACTATGTTAGAATATTAGTTAGTAATCACGCCTAAAGATGTTTCTTTACATCGGATTGCGACTGGGGATGAGAAATGGATAGTTCTACGATAACCCCAAAAAGAAACAATACTACGCTATGCCAGGTCAATCATTGCCATCGACCTCAACATCAACACCGAAATCGAATATTCATGGTTCGAAGGTCCTGCTGTGTATCTGGTGGGATCAAAAGGGTGTTGTATACTATGAGCTGGTACAACCTGGCGATTCCATTACGGGCCATCGGTATAGGCTGCAATTGATTCGTTTGAGCCGTGCATTACGACAAAAACAACCGGAATACGATCAGAGACACGACAAAGTCATTCTTCTCCATGCTAACGCTCAGCCTCGTGTCGCAAAAGTTGTGAAAAATTATTTGGAAACGCTCAAGTGGGATATTTTACCGCACCCGCCGTACTCGCAGGACATTGCTCCTACTGATTACTGGTTGTTTCGACGGATGCAGCACGATTTGGCAGGTCACAGATTCACTTCTTTCACAGAAATCGAAAATTGGCCTGTAACTTGGATCGCCTCAAAAGACGAGATATTTTTTTGAGATGGAATTCGAAAATTGCCTGAGAGGTGGGGAAAAGTAGTAAACAGCGATGGACAATACTTTGATTAATCTGTTAATTCATTTTGTTCTGGAAATAAGTGCATTTTCCACCAAAAGAAACGGACCGTACTAATTTGTAGTCCAATAATTCAAACCTATCAACTTCAAACTGTTCGGCAGGTTGCAATTCCCGTAAATGCGATCAGAGGTTCCTCTGTTCCGTGGCAAGTTCTATCCTCTATCCTACCGCTTGTGGGTACTGATAGGCTTCAGATAAGAATCATCATCGTTCTTGTTCAACATCGGCGACAACTCTATAGCGTCTACGGGATCCGTGCGCAAGCAACCAGATTCCGCTGTGGCTTGAAATGCGTTGAAATTCGTCGACATCTGAGTCGGTGGAGAAAGCACAACGTGGTCGGGAGGTGAGACCATGGTCAGGTAATCGTTCATTCCGCCCTCCATCCGAGTTCTGTTCATATCCATGTACGGGGTGTTTAATTCGATGTAATGCTGAAATTGCCAATTTTACTTTGTATCGAATCATCTAGAATTAATTAAAGTTATACATAAATATCTTGCGAAATTATCGCGTCCGACAAGTATTCATTCACGTGACCGTGGCCTTCAATTATTGATTAACATGTGGCTTACACGAAAACGTGTTCCAATTCTCTACAAAACGATATATGAGGATCGCTAAAGGAACTTACCGCTCTCACATTGTCCTCCAACAGATTACCTACACTGTCGACTAGTTGCGTGAAACTCGGTCGCGAAGATGGCTCGCTCTTCCAACACTGGCGCATTATATCGTACCTAGAAATGAAAAATTGCAAACCTCGAGATATCGTTTACAATTTACACTGCGTGTACCGTCGGTGAATGATTAACCATGTTGAAACAGTTAGCCGTGCCGATAGGAATATTTCACAATTTCCATTCGGATGACGGCTCGAGTTTAACGATTTTTTAGATAGCTTATGGCAGCGTTAAGGGTTCGGTAAGCTTCTCGAGGAGCTTTGCTCTGGCAGTTCGAAATTGTACATGTTATCGGTACAGCGCAGTCCTTGGTATATATATGTTTGGAATCATTCCGAAATAAAATAGTATGAGCGGAAACCTACACTTTCGAGATGGCATATACAGGCTTCTCCATTCTGTAACCTTCCATCAGCTTCTGATACACCATCTCCGCTTGTATTCCCGGATACGGTGTTTCAGCCAGCGTGAAGAACTCCCACAGTACTATGCCGAACGACCAAACGTCCGATTGCGTGGAGAAAATTCGATCTCTCATCGTTTCGATGGCCAACCACTTAATGGGTAATGGACAGTCGCTCTTCTTTTTGTAAATTTCTCTTTTGTACATGCTCTTGGCCAGACCGAAGTCGCAAATCTTTGCCACATTGTCGTCGGCCAGCAGGATATTTCTAGTGGCCAGGTCACCGTGCAGTATCTGCAAATTCATTTTCCAGAGATTGATATACATCCATTGCATACAAACTAAATGAAATAATCCTGCTCTGATAGAATTATCTGCGAGAAGAAATCGCAGGAACTAACCCTTCTCTGGCTGAGATATTCCATTCCACGGGCTACTTGGAACGCCCAGGACAACAGATCCTGCGTGCAAATTGGTTTCAAATTGGATACCTTGTAGTCTCCCCGACAGCTGGACGATGCACATTGAGTAGACCCAAGTACAGGATCATCTGCCGACATTCTGAACTTTTGGAAATCTGTAGCTGTGGCTTGACGTGGCAGCGAATCAGATTTCGAATTATAGTTCTTACCGTCAGAAGCTGACGATTCAACAAATTTTACCCTGTAGCGCAAACGAAAGGGTATATAAAACCGTCAGTACAGCAAACCTTTGCATACACGAGTAGTTTCAGCGTATTAATCACCCGAAGCGATAACTTTCTAGTCATAGCTTTTTTAAATACAGACAGCGTCAAGAAAAAATTACAGCAACGAACCTATTAGGAGTGCGGGGGTTAACAGCTTTCTTCAATAAATCGTGGTTGATGCCGAAATCTAATTTACCAGACGCTGGATCAATCTGATTGATAAAGCCGTTCCTATTCTTCAACATGTAATCGTGTAGATTTCCAAATCGACAGAATTCGACGATCACCAACAATTCGCCTAAAGAATCAAGGCGAGGTTGTTTTAATCAACAAGATAATTTAATAAATTATTTAATAAATTTAATAATCCTATATCAATATCGTAATTAATTTCAATTGTCCGAATAGCAATTCTCTAAACAAAGTTGAAAAAGTAATCCCGTAATCGCAAGAAATTTACACCTACATTAATTAATCGATACGAGACGTACGTTTCAAGATATTTTTTGTACAAGCTCCAAGAAGATTGACAATGTTCAGATGTTTGCCAAGATGTATCATGATCTTGAGTTCGCTGGCAAGTGCAGAGATGTACAAGAGATTGGGACCACGACGAACCATTTTCACCGCTACAGTGGTAACCGACTCGCCTTCGCAAATGCCGACAGCTTCAGCTTTCAATACTACACCGAAAGCGCCGCTTCCTAATTGTTTTCCTATAAATCATTACCAAGTAGTTATTGCCGAAAAATATTAGGGAAATCCACTGTGGTGAACTAACATTTTTATTCGTTTGTCAAAAGCCAGCAGATGATGCTTATAGACTAAAACCTTTGAAAACAAATCCGGAAGCTCTTTTTCTCATCACGGAAAAAAGGTCGAATTATAGAACTATAGAAGGAACTTTTACGCTGCAGAAAAGGTCGAGATCAAATTTGTCATCTTAACCTACCTAATTTTAATCGGTCGCTGGGAAATTCCCATTTCTTGTCATAAGGTAGGAGATCTGCCTGATCTTCGACTGTCAAGTCGGGATTCAAACTCTCGATAGCGCCTTTCTCGAAGTGCATAAGACCAGCTTTCATTAATTCCTTTCTATTTAACTGGAACACAGTAGATTTTTGTGAAATTGTTGCGCAATGATGAAACACGGGGTAAGACTGGAAACAGAAGTTACCCTTTCACGACGAATCTTGATGAGGAAATAGATCACCAGGATCGCAACGATCACCGCTAACACGACAAGTAAAATGATCACACCTACAGGAATGCTAGTTACTATTCTGAACCCTGGTAATTGGAAAGTAGTGAAAGTGAAATGTCTAACTGGTGTGCATTTCTACCGACTGACTTAATTCAAATTACCTATAATCGCTATTCGTTGAAAAGCGTCCACTTTTCCAACACGATTCTCCACTCGACATGCGTACTTCCCGCTACTGTTCTCATCCAATGGAAATATCAATTCAAGTTGTTGGGCGTTATTGAAATACTTGTACTTTTCTTTATGAAGTACCAACTGTTGATCATCCTGCCGAAAGAATGTCGACTTTCAACAATTTGCATCAAAATCAATTTACAAGTATGGTAAAACAGTGAAATACTAAATAAAATATAAACATTTAAATTTTCGTGCTAATTTGTCAGTGTAACATTGACCCCTAATTCCTTACTTTGAACCAAGTGACCTTTGGTTTTGGCATGCCATCCACGTAACAGTAAAAATGTACTTTCCCGGTATCTCTTGAGGAGATATCAATAACAATTTCGTCTTGCTTCAAATTGGTATTTATAATAGTAGGTGCTCGTAAAACTAAAATGAAACTGCTATTACTCAACAATACGCTATTCAATCTTTAAAAAAAATTGCAAATCCATTTACCGTTCACTACCAAATGATATCCCGCGGACTGAATCAAATTATCCGCGGATTTCCCTGTACAAATATATTCCTGCGAGTCTTCTACTGCCACGTTGAGTATTTTCAAAATGGATCTGTACGCGAATTTTGTGCTCTCCCGATCAATATTAATTCTGTCTAAAAGTTTGAACATATTATTTCGATTTCTCGTGGAACTGTATTGCTTTTTAAAATCAATTGTAAAAAAATTAAATTTTCCAACGCGATCTTCGCGCGAATATTGGAAATTGTATTACCAGATTCTATAATTGGACCACTTTTGCTGCTCC
Source organism: Augochlora pura (assembly GCF_028453695.1). Lineage (NCBI taxonomy): Eukaryota > Metazoa > Arthropoda > Insecta > Hymenoptera > Halictidae > Augochlora > Augochlora pura. Next base: position 13,163,230 of record NC_135782.1, read on the forward strand.
AAGTCAAACTGTCTGAAAAATTTTGAATCGAAGCAGCGCAGATCAGCACCCAGTCGTCACCCTCTGCTACTGGGTCTATAGTACGAACGATACCGAATTCCCCAAATTTATCTGAAATATTTCGAATCGAATTGTAGCATTTGGAAATGAACGTAATCGCGTAATGAAGACTTCCGTTAGGTAAGAACTACGTCATCTTTTAAGTAGCATACTTGAGGAGCATGCACGGAGGCAAAGAATAGGTAACTGATCAAGCCGAGACTTATTTCGACTCTTAATACTTTAATAACATTGTTGAATCTAATCCGCAGTCTGGTTATGACGCGAAAGCATTCTCGCTTATTAATCGAAGACAACGAATATGCTCACATTCTTACCGGAAACAGTCACGCTCTCGGTAATATTTCCGCAGCCAACAGTGTTGCACGCGCTGCAGGTGAGCTCGCCGGACATATCAATGGCTGTTGTTACTGTAGACAGCAGGTAAATCTGGCTTGCGTTTTCCCTGGTGTCCTATACGAATATCTCTTAATTTAATAAATCGATCGCAATTGATGGATCGGATTTATGCGGACTTCGATCGACACTAAACCATCGAGCCGATGCGAATGATCAATGTCACGTTCTTCACTCGAAAGTTCTTGAAATTATGAGTACACGTCCGTGGAAAATATTTGAATCAATATTTGCGTTCGAGCAGGCAGTATAATGAAAATGGCGTAAAGTCTAAGTACATTCTGTTACGAATCGTCCTCGGTAGGCTTAGTATTAGAACATTGCGTACCGTTAAGTACTCGGGGGTAGCATCTTCGCAAGAATGATAATCGGGACATTTCCTGTAAGTCCAGGTAACATTCGGCTTCGGGTACGCTTCCACTCGGCATTCAATATCATCCACCTGATTCTGGAAGTAGTACGTCCTTTGTTTGCGTATGTATACTTTTGGTGCGGCTAAAAACTCATATTCGTTTAGACCGGTCAGTCACGGAATTGACAGAGTCTCTCCGATTAATACTTGTTACATTTCGTTGATAAACAATAAAAATAACGTACTTAGTACTTCCAACGTAAAGTCCAATGATTCTTGTATATACTGATTGTCGGCTACGACAGAATACACTCCCATGTCATTTATATCTAAATCGTAGATTGTCAATACTGGAACACAACAGGCATTATCACTTATGATTCTGTTTTTCGGCGATGGCCACAAAGTTTTTGGAATTTCGTCGCCATCGGGATAGAACCTAGAAAATAAAAATGTGTACGAAAACGTTGAGAAATCAACGTCTTTACTAGTAAATTCGTATAAAATTCAAAGGCTGTCTGTAGAAAAGAATAATGAAGATTTTGTCGTTTAAATTTGTAGCGTCATTAAATGTCCATGTATTGTACATCAACCTAATTGGCTGGCATCGTTCCTACACAGTAATGTAGATATAGAATGGTGTGTTTTATAAACAGTTTGTAATACCATTTTACTTGAGGCGGAGGATACGCTTCTACGTCGATAGTCCATACGAAGAGGTCACCCTCGTTACGCAGTATGTGCTTGTAATTATCTCGAGTTGTCATCCTGATGAATGGCTCGATCTCTTCTAAACGTTTAATCGACAGAAATATTGATGAATGTTGATTGTTTTATGCACATAGCATACGATACATCGTTTAGATGGGAGTTTTTTGTCGTCACCTGACCAACCCCCACTCCGTCGATTTAAAATCTGGCTGGGCCTCCTGGCCACCATCGCCACGTTTCACGCGGTACGTTGTCATCGTACTTACCGTGCACCTGAAGATACATCTGCGATGTCAATTGATCAACCAAGTCGCTTGCAACGCACTGGTAGACATTTTCGTCCCTGTAGGTTACGTCTTCAATCATCATTATGACCGCCTTCTCGAAGATGAAATTTGGATTGGTCAATCGATCTGACCATATAGTGATTCTGTCTGTCTGAAACATCAGATTATCGCGTTGAATTCAATCAGGATGGGTGTAGAAAACGCAAAGAAACTTGTACAGTTGTTGCCAAAAGTATACGGACACTAGCATAACTTTCACTTCTACGCGATATATTAAAATATATATATATATATATAAAATGTCCTTTACAGTATATTAGAGTATATGAATGTCAAAGTACAATAAACTTTCCAGTTAGTATAAATAATATAATTGTAAAAATATAAAAAGGCGTCGAATTTTCACGTCACATAAATACTCGAACGATTTATAAAGCTAAATATAAAAGTTATAAAAATAAATATTACATATAACAATTACACTTTCAACAATTTTTTAAATCTGAGCCTTGGCGAGATCTATAAAAATAGTTTTTAAACGTGTTACAACCGTTTTAACCCCTTGCCGTACTTTAACGAGTCAGACTCGTGATGGAGATTTATAATAATAAATTATAATTGGTTATGTACGAACGTTCAGCCGTTCCATTAAGTTGGAATCAAATTGTATTCTCACGTCACCGACAATTAAACATTCGAGTAGATTTGAGCATACAATAAATATAAAATTCCTTCTTCTAAGAAATTAGCGATCGCAAAGATTCTAGTCATAGTAATTATAAAGAAAATGGTACGGCAAAAGGGTCAATGGCACCGCAGAGCCGCCGCTCGAGTGCCCAGAGTTAAACTATTGTAAAGGATTTTTTCCGTTTAATGTATATTTATTTGAAAGCATGCCGTATCAGTCAAAATTATACTAGTATACGTGAAGTACACTGTACGTGAAGATAGATACTTGTTGCGGTGGAATCCAAAATAGATCGTACCCCTCGACGCCGTACAAACTCTGTATGCTACACTTCAGGTACACGGATTCGCCCTTTATTGCATGCGCTAATGTATTATTGATAATTGGTTGGGGCACGTCAGGCAGCCCTAAATAAAAATAAAATCGTGTATTGTTTAAATTGGATCTATTGAACCTTCGTGAAAAAATAGACGCTCTCTAACTCTATCCTGAGAAATATGCACTTCTTTTATTCAACGATTTTCATCGACAAATCAATTCCAACTATTTCAATTTGTTTATTAACACATATTTATCCGTACGACGAAAATTCGTCATTTCGCAAACAATCACCGATAGCGAAATGAAATTCAAATTCGTCGTTTGTATATTACAGAATATAATTGATTCTTGTTCGTTTAATTCTAAATAAATTAAATTCTAATTTTTACAAAACAGAGATAATTCTAATGAAGGCAAAATTTGTTTTACATCATTTTCTATAATTTCACTGAGAAATGTATAATTTTCAACAAGTCACGTTATTTTTATATAGATCGTATCGTTTCTACAGATAGTGTCAACAAATACCGACATTTCGCGAATGGCGGTGCAACGAATTACCGAATGAATATGTGTTATATTAACCCATTAACCGTCGAAGTTTCTTCTTAATTATTCACAATATGCGCAAGAAATTAATGTAACAATATAATTACGTTGAAATCATGATTTGTTGTTAAGATATTTTAGTTTTTAAAAAGTCCCAAATGGTGATTGTGGCAGTTTACATATATAAATACTAATGAGAAGAAATATCTTTTATCGTATGAATTTTATGATGTACTTTGAATTACATATTTGCGAACAGTATTTAATTATAATATAATAATAATCCAAACCGTGCCTCAAACATGTTTACTTTCATGTATTTTGCTTATAGATGATTTCGTAATTTGTTGGTTTGTTGCCAAAATTACCATACGGTTATGGTTTTAGTTAACGAGTTAACGACGTAACTTTCCTTCTCTCATAATTTTACTCGGAAGAAAATAAAAACGATCGATTGTAAAACAGTAAAAGTGTCTTCCATCCTAAAATCTCGTGACGAAAATTTTATAAAACTCTAGACTATGGTGTAAACATCTTTCAACGAATGTACTCACCGCTTACATGCAGATCAATGCGCACCATATTGCCAAAATCAATACTGCATGTGTATGTACCGCTATGAATTTTCTTCACTTGTTTGAACATAAATCCAACTTTCGGATCGTAAGTATGCCATGGGATAATATTATTGTAAATATGCTGCACAATGTATTTTATTAAAATGACTAATCGCACAATGATTGTGCATATTACCAATCACGAATACAACGTAATTATATCAGAACAAAGAGCCATTTATCATTAGTTCATGATTAGAACAATGCCAACCTTTTTCTTGATACGTTTAAAATATCAATTGCTGTGCCTTTAGTTTGTTTTTGGGTGCAATTGTTATTTATATTTGTAGTATCGGTAAAAAAGGTCTGTGCGCAGGGTGTTGCAAAAGTCACTCGTAATCAGACAATTAGGAGTTCCTGAGATCATTTCAAGAAACTTTTTCCTTTGCAAAAATTTTCTCTAAGGCATCGTTAATGAGTTATTAATGAAAAAAACTGTAACCGATGAGAGGCTAGCCAACCAGCGGACAAAGTTCAGTTCCGCCTATTAGATTGGCCACCACGCGCCGAATAAGATAGCCTCTCATTGGTCCCCGTTTTATGTTAATAACTTGTCAACAATACCTAGGAGAGCATTATCGTAAATTTCAAATGATCTGAGGAACCCCTTACTTTCCAATTAAGAGTGACTTCTGCGATACCCTGTGTACAGGATTTAAATAAAAACGTGCGCATTTACCAAATAAGACGTAGTCAACATTTGTAGGGAAAAATAAAGGAAAATAAATTAATGAAAGTATTTAATGTGTCCTATTTGATAATTACAAAGTTAATCATGGTTGGAATGGAAGTAAAGACACAGCAAGTGGCCATTGTAAAGTAACCAGCTCACAAGTCTCTCGCAATTTCGTAATTTCTGCCAATTGTAGACAATTTTTCTTTAATTTATTGGAAACGTTCTGAATGTTACGTTGCTTCGTGACGTTGATGCTACAAATTTTTTTAAACAATCAAACACCTTTGCTCGAATGAACTTTTTAAGATGGACTTCCACATGCGGTGACGTTGGTCTACACGGTATGATAATGTCGTAACCTTCTTCAGCTTCCATCTTACTAAAATCTTTTCGTACAACAAATTGAATCTCTTCAGCTGAAACATAACGGTTCAACTTCTAAATTGTTCCTGATACTATAAAATTCACTGCAGATTTAATCCACTGCATCGCAGTTAACATAGTTGGTACTCGGGAGGGCTCTGCCCAGGTACAACATTAATGTTTGGAGGATTTTTTGTAGAAACCAATACAATTTAAAACAAATCTGAATTACACTTACACTGAACATAGACATAAATCCACCTGACTTTAGGGTCGGAGTAATTATGAACAGTGACCATAATGGGATCGTATGAGCAACCATACCAATCAGTGTCCCCGAAGACTGTATGCGGTCGATGAAACTCGTACCAGTAGGTGCCATTTTCATCTCGGTTTTTGTTTACTTCGATGGATGATGTAGGCGAATAGACTGCATCAGACTGTTTTTAAAGCACACGTTGTAATCATTTTTTCTGCCATGGACAAGTCTACATAAAATTTTTAATACGCGAAACACCTTAACCCTTTGCCGTATGATCCCACTAATTTCTAAGAAGAAAAGAAATTTTGTACTCATCGTGTGCTTACATCTGAACGAATGTTTAAATATTGGTGACAAGAGAAGAAAATTTGATTTCCACTTAAAGGAATGGACGAACATTTATCTCGTTATATGACTCGTTAAAGTACGGCAAGGGGTTGATATTTTATTACTTACGATATGTGCTTTCGGAATGGGATAATCGAAGACTATGTTTGAACTTCCATAACATAGCAGCCGCAAGGAATCGCCTTCTTTTAAAATAATTTGGTCAGCGCTGGGTGACATATTTGGTTTCCAAGCGATCATGTCTGAAAGAAGAGACAGAAAAAGAGACGGTGTCCCGAAAGTCACCCTTGACATTGAAACGGTGGGTTCCTGTGGTCACTGGAAGAAACTTTTGATTCCTCGTATACTTGTCCGCGCATAAATTATCAGAGACAATTGATTAATTCACTTAAGCGCGAGACAGATGCCCATATGTAAACAATATTTACAGGAAACCATGTGATCGCACGAGGAAGCTGCGGCAAGAAGCTGTCGACCGGCAAAGCATGGGAAGAACATGTGGTCTCATCGAGATAAGCTGCAATGCACGGAAACGCGATGGAAATAATATTCAATTTTCCGCATTTTGATCACTCCGCAACGGAGTGATCAAAACCGAGGCTCCAAAATACCGGCTGCTTTTCGAGGAATCGAGAAGTCGGAGTGCAGGTGAATGAAGCGGAATGGCAGATCCATAGATCCGGTCTACTATGACAGAGTCTCAATGGAGTTCGTCTCGATCATCTAACACACGCAGTCAACAAAGTGGTCTTTCGAGAGTGTGGCTCTCGATCGTGGCGACTACATGCTCGCGTCATTGCTCGCCGAACGCTTCACGGGCCATGGATGGATGGGTGGCAGGTAAAACTGTAGTTACCTCTGCACAGGTATGAGAGAAGAACGACAGCAGAGAGGAACCTTCGGTGGCGGCACGGCATTTTCACGTGCTTATCTTTTCGACGCTTTCTTTTTATATTTATCACTGAGCTTGAACTCTTTATCGATTGAACTTCTTTATACGTTTGACGAAGCACCATGGAACGAAATCGCACGGCTGCGCTTCGTTTCTAGAAGCGCGTCGCTCAACCGCAAAGATCACGACAGTAGTGTGTTGTTGAATTATGGTAACATTTCTAGGATCTGATCATACCCCAGTAATCCTCTGACCACGACTTATCAACGACAACGTCATATTAATCATAATTTATTTTTAATCCGCGCTGCGTCCTAAGCTGACCGCAACTACTGTTGTCAGTGCAATGGACTAAGGTTTGATGCACTGTGGTATCTTTTCATTAAAGTCGGTCCGAAATACGGTTTTATTCGTTTATTATGAAAATCGGTACTCTTACGGTTTCTGGTTCACAGGTTGCAAAAGACAAAATAAAAAATCAAACGCTACTCTTGCGTTAGCACTGTTTCTTTTCTATTTATATGTTTTAAAATTAAATGGTTCTCGAATATTTTATTATAATTGTGTAAGTGGAATATAATATTTACTCGAGCTGGCTATTGTAACCTCGCTTGGAGAAACTAGATTATTGGCGTTCAAACTATGTAGACACTGAAATGTACATAAATGGTCGAATGACGGAAGAATTAATTGAAACGTATTCAATCCACGTTATAATTTCTTCATTTCTAATTAAAAGCTAAGCATGGATCCAATATGGCAGGATAAGTAGAAAGTGTTGCAAACTCATAGATTTAATTATTATTCAGGTTGTCTTTTGTTACGTACGGAGATTACTCCCGACGTTTTTTCTGCTCCTTCTTGAGGGTTTACGCTAGCTAACGTCGGCCGGAAGCACGGTTCCGCGATCATAATATAAAAATGTTTAGTTTTCCGACGAACGCCAGCCTAAGGGCTGGGACCACCCGTTTCCGAGTCACTGTATCATCCGCGGTGTAGGCCCCCACGATTCAAACAACAAAAATGTTTAGTCTTCTAACGGACGCCAGTTTAAGGGCTGAGACCACATGTCACTGTATCATCCGCGGGATGATCTGGTCACGTAGGCCCAGTCCCCACCACCAAATATTCCACAATAGTTCAGCCGCGTATAAAAGGGCTAAGATTTTTCTTCTCATCGGGCAGTTTCAAGTCAAATCGCGACGTGAGACGTAGCAAGATCGAGCCGAGTTCTCCTTCGAGCAATAGTTAACCCTCGCCGACTTGGTGCGAAAACCAGGGAGCGTGTCTTAGGACCATCGCGAATCTTACACTACACTTACGCACTTGTAATAGACTGAAGTTGTTAAATTATATTAGTTTTATTTTCAATTCAGTGTACAAGTTATTTCATTCCATCTTCCAGTTCGAGTCTTTTTCCATCTTTATTTTTTCCATCTTTACCGATCGAGGTGTACCTATTAATATTTCTTTCGAAGTTACGAGGCAAACTCCGGCCACGTGTGCAGTGGCCCCCGGCTCGTAACACTTTCATTAACAAGATATATAAATTCGATAATTCAATACCAGTCATTCCATTGAGGTCAACAGTTTCTTACTTATTTCAAGTCTTGAATATACAAAACGTTGGTCAAATTATATTTGTGAAGAAAGTGTATTTCTTTAATTCGAATCCGCTGGCCATATCGGCCAAATCAACACGGCCATATGAAGTCAATATCAGCCGGTAAGCGAAAATCTATTTTACCATCGCGTAAGGAAGGCACAGTAAAATATAGAGAATTGAAAAGATAAGCACATGTATATTAAAGTGATAAAAAGACCTTACATAAGGAATAAACTTTAATGTCGTTTCGTTATTACAGAAACTCAGTACTGCTTATTTGATGGTGTGGGATCCCCTTAATCTCAATCCATAAGAAATATCATTATAAAACGACATTTTAGGATTACCATAGAAAATGGAGAAACTGCTATTTGAATTCAAAGTAAAAGCAACTGCGGACGGAAAATCGAACATTCTGTGTATAACACCAGTCACCACAGAAACAAACAGAACGTTTGAGATACCGGAGGGAAGCCAACCAGCAAAACTACACACGGAAATTGGAAATACAGAAGTCTACAGAAAAATAAAAAACACATTACAAAAAAGGCACCAAACAAGGAAAATTTGGATTCTTTTAAAAAAAGAAATAAAAGATGTATACATAGACGAAGGTGGAAATATCCAATTCAGAGACATCTTCTTGGAGGAAAAAGAAGAACCCACGTCTGACACAAGAAACAGAGACACAGAAAACAAACAAACGGCTGAACCACAAAAATTAAGCAAAATCGCAGAAAAATTTATTTTGGAAAAGGTCACTATGAAAAATTCAAACCCAGATCAATGGATCGACGCATTCGAAAAAGAATGTGAACGTTTCGACATAACAAATGATCAAAATAAAATAGAAATTTTCAGACTATTCTTAGGCAGGCCACACACTATCAGGTACACCTGACAGGCATGCCTGAACAGTTACGCCTGTCAGGTGTACCTGATAGTCTGTGGCGGGAATAACTAGCCTCTCAGACGACCTGAAGGCCACCTAACATCTGATGAAAATTCGATCAGTTCTGCCTGACAGGCGAGTAGACTTGATGTGTGTGTGTGGCGGTTTCACCTGAACAGGTCTCAGTTTTTAACAATCCTTTGATGTGGACAGTTCAAATGTGTAGGTTAAAGCTTTGTAATTTTGATTTATTTAACTGTTTTGTTTCTTTAATTTTTGTTTACCAAATAAAATAATCTGTTTAGGTACATATTGAAAAATGTCGCAACGAAATAATGAATTTCTTGGAGATTTCATTGAAATTTATAAAAGCGAACCTTGCTTGTGGAAAGTAACGGATAATGACTATCGTAATAGAGACAAGAGAGATGCTGCATACAGAAAATTAGTAAATAAACTGAAGGAAATAGAGCCTGATGCAAACGAGACCTTGGCTAAAAAAACAATTAACAGTTTAAGATCCAATGTACGAAAGGAGCAGAAGAAAATTGACTCCTCAATGAAATCCGGCGCCTCAGCAGATAATGTTTAAAAACCTTCCCTGTCCACCGTCGGATACGCGGCCATTTGTTCCGAAATCCACAAGGAGAAAACGGTAGTTTGCATCTACAATAGCAAGAAGAACCATACTATGCTTTCCTTTGTAATTGAAATAATAAGAACCCGAATTTCTTGGGGGAATTATATCAATATGCTTGCCATCCATGGCGCCTATGCAGTGTGGGAAGTTCCATCGATTCTCAAAATCCTTTGATATTTCTTTCCATTTTTCTGTAGTGTTAGGAAACTGAAAAATAAAAATAATGATTTATTAGTCAAAATTAAACTGTATTTTGATTTTAGGTGACCATTGATGACCCATCTCCAGAGGAAAACCAATTGACACCAATTTTCTCTCAAGAAGAGCAGCGGAAATCGAATCAACCTACGGCGTCAACTGCAATTTCACGACCTGGACCCAGTATAAAGAAGAAATCCAATGATGATATATCAGCTGAGATATTGTCTACTGATCGTGATCATTTCAAACGACCGAAACCACAAATCGACTGTTGCGAGCTCTTGGGACGAACAGTAGCTATGAAAATGAGGGGCATTAAAGATAAACGCCTGCACATCATGTTCGAAAAAAAAATTAACGACATACTATATGAAGCAGAAATGTGCGCCCTTAACTACCCAAATACTACTTTCACAAGTCCAGAACATTACACAACATCTACCACATCAAGTCCAGAACATTACACAACATCTACCACACCAAGTCCAGAACATTACACAACATCTACCACACCAAGTCCACAACATTACACACCATCTGCCACACCAAGTCCACAACATCACGCACCATTCATGCAACAAGAACAAAACCCAACTTCTCACAACAATACAGAAACAGCAGGAAGTTTTTTTATCAAATTTCACTTTTGAATGAGTAAATATGAAAATAAAAAGCTTGTTTAAGTATATTAAAAGTTTACTTTTCATTTTTCCTTCCCTATTATTTATTAAAAGGTGTCTTATTGATAAAAATTATATATTTGATATTTTAAAAATTTAATACAAAAAAAAATAGAGGACATACCTTAATGTATTTCTGCAGAACATTGGACAGGGCCACACATGTACCAGGAATAATTTGTCCAAGAGATTGTGGTGAAATCCTAGTTGAATATTTGAGACACTCATACGGTTGACCAATTGATAAGAATCTCAAAGTAGTTGTCAGTCTTTCGTGTGGGGATATAGCTGCTCTCATTTGTGTATCTTTCTTCTTAATCAAAGGAGATACAAATGACAGTAACTCGTTGTACACTGATTCCTTCATGCGTAGAAAATTGTTATAATCAGGTGGTTCATATCTTAATTCATTAAGGAGATTGATATGGGTAAATTTATTTCTTCTCTGCAACCATTCCTTACACCATTGTTTGCGTTTCTTCCGTATGTTTTTACGTTTCGCAAAAATTACCAAAAATAAGGAGAGAAAGAGCAGATCATCTTCTAGAGAATCCATGGTGAACTGACAAACTTAACAGGTCTACATGAAGAGTGTGTGTGCTCGTCAGGTATCAGGTACACCTGACAGGCGTAACTGTTCAGGCGTGCCTGTCAGGTGTACTTGATAGTGTGTGACCCGCCTTAGACAAGTCGTCCTTAGACTAGTACGGTGCAATGATAATAAAACTAACATTGAATTCCGAATGGAAAATATGGAAACAAAAATTTTTCAATACATACGCAAATAAAGGATGGGACCCAGTAATATACGCGGTCTCGTTCAAATATAAGTTTGGGACACTAATAGAATATGCCGTAAAAAAAGAGAAGCTTCTACTTGAAATAGATAGATCCATGAGCAAACAGACATTGATTAGTCTGATTGCCGCCGGCCTACCAAAATTCATACTAAACAAAATTGACAGAGAAGAACTCAAGGAAATAGAAGATCTTTACAATGAAATTAATAAAAATGAACATCTAATGGCTAAGAGAATATTCGCAAAAAAAGAAAATATAGAATTCGAAGCTAAGGAGAAAACTGAAAAAAAAGACCATGCAAAACGTGCGAAAAACTAAATAAAGGTGCACGTTATCACCCCGAATCCTCATGCTGGTTTGGAACAAAGGAGAAAGAAATAGACAACATTAAATGCACAAATAATAACGAATTAGAGGCTGAACTAAACGAAGAGAGCCAAAAAAACTCGTGGTGCCACCATTAATCAAAGTAAAACTAACACTAAATGATACTTTAGAAATTTTTGGGATATATGACTCAGGGTAAAATGTCTCCCTGATAAACTCAAAACTATTAAAATTAAAAAATGGTAAAGAAAAGGATGAAAAAAATGCAAGAGAACGATTAATGGTGTAAGCAAAACGAGATGGAATTTAAAGAAGGAGACTCAGTATTCGTAGAAAATGGGAACAAACTAAACAGAAGAAAATTAGAAGAATTAAGAACAGGACCATATAAAATTCTGGACAAAATATCCAAATCAATTTACAAAGTAAACACCGGACACAGGAAAACAAACTCAACATTATTCCATATAACAAAACTGACACCAGCACCACCGGCAACAATACAGATAGAGGACACACAAGCATAGAAGAGAGCGTGGCTGCTCTGTTCCCAGGCAACTCTGGAGGGTGACTTTTGCCGAGGAGGGGAGATGTAAAGAAAGTGTATTTCTTTAATTCGAATCCGCCGGCCATATCGGCCGAATCAACGCGGCCATATTAACCCATTACCGCCCTCTGTACCTGCACAGGTACAACTACTTGTGTTGAACGACCTTGTTTCAAACAATTTCACTCCTAAAGCGCCCATTGTACACGGCTGAGTACACCCCTAAAACTTGATATGTAAATATATTTTTTTCATTTTATTTTCTTATATAGCATATTTTATCCCTTATGGACTAATAAATAGAAAAACAATAGAAAAATATACTGCAGTTTCATTTTGGGCGTTAATGGGTTAAGTCGATATCAGCCGATAAGCGGAAATCTATTTTACCATCGCGTAAGGACGGCACAGTAAAATACAGAGAATTGAAAAGATAAGCACGTGTATGTTAAAGTGATAAAAAGACCTTACACCAGGAATAAACTTTAATGTCGTTTCGTTATTACAGAAACTCAGTACTGCTTATTTGATTGTGTGGGGACCCCCTTAATCCCAATCCATACGAAATATCATTACATATATATATTTCCAACCCTTGTAGCGTAACAGTAATTTTAGTCAGTAAATATTAAGTTAAGCAAAATAACGTATGCGGAAAAACGTTGTAGTCGTGGCCCGTGAACGGGCCACCCGGTCATAAATCGCGCTAAGACGAGCCTAGAGTCATCCCTCCACGCTCGGTACAGAGCTCAGGTACCGAGTTGTACGGAGTATAAATACGGGCCGTTTTCCGTAAAAAACAGAGAGTACTGTTCAGGTAGTTCCGGTCAAGACGCATCTTTGCCGAAATACACGCAAGCGCAGTGAACGTGGCTTATCCGTAAGCAATCTAGTGCCAACTCAAACCACAATATCACAAAAATAGCTACTCCAAAGATCAACCGCCTACA